>NC_092721.1:105193088-105510725 GCF_047496885.1 Scyliorhinus torazame
TGGACGTTTTAGGCCGGGCCTGGAAGACTTTTGCAAAGTGGCCCTTCTTACCACACTCGCTGCAGGTCGCATCCCGAGCTGGGCAGCATTGTCTGGAGTGCTGACCCTAGCCACAGAAGTAGCAGGATGGTCCCCCGGAGTTGGAGGGCTGCCGCGCGGCACAGGTTTGTGACACCCCCGGATCGGGTGATGGCTGCGCCCAGGACGCCCATGAGGATGCCGCGTGGTCGGGCGTGAAGGCATCCATATTCTGGAAGGCCACTTCCAGGGAATTTGTGAGCCGCACCGTGTCGTTTAGGTCGAGGGTACTCCCTTCGAGCAGGTGCTGATGGATGTAGTCAGACCTAACGCCGGCCACATAGGCATCTCGGATCAGGAGCTCGGTATGTTGAACTGTCGTTACTGCCTGGCAGCTACAATTCCGGGCGAGTACCCGTAGGTCACGCAGGAACTCGGCCAAAGATTCTCCTTGGCGCTGACGCCTCATGGCGAGGAGGTGCTGGGCATACACCTCGTTTACCGCCCTCACGTACTGCCCTTTGAGGAGTGTAATCGCCTCGTCGTACGTGGCCGCGTCTCTGATGAGGGTAAATATTCGGTGACTCACCCGGGCGTTGAGGACCTGAAGCTTGTGCTCCCCTGAGGCGGCGTCAGTGGAAGAGTCGAGGTAGGCCTCGAAACAGCTTAGCCAATGCTGGACGATCACGTGGCGTCGGCTGCCTCTGGGTCCAGGTCCAATCGCTCAGGCTTGAGTGACTTATCCATCGTACTATCTTAGAGTATTAAATTGATGCACCATCAAATACACACGAGGCAAGGTGTAGAAAATGAAGTAATGGTTTTAATACTCGAAGATGTAGCCTGTCTGCTGCTGAACCCAGACTGGAGACAGGGCTACAGATCAGTCAACTATATACAACACCCAGTGTGGCGGAGCCACGGACGAACAACAATATATAACATAGTGAGTAACAATGGAACAAACAGTAACAGAGAATATATACAGCGCTGTAAGTAACAGTCGAACTACAATAACAGTGGTTCACCACAGTGATCTCAAGATATCAGCAGAACATCAAAAAGAAAGGACTTCACTCTGTGATAATATAGAAAGGAGAGTTAATTCAGAATTAATGCGGTGGATATTTGAAGTTACTGATATGGGGGATTTTCAACTGCCCCTGCTAATATCATTGTGGGTCTTAGATAAGGTTGTCCTTAGTCCCGGGTTCGATCCCAGCCCCGGCCCCGGGTCACTCTCTGCATGGAGTTTGCACATTCTCCCCGTGTCTGCGTGGGTCTCACCCACATAACCTAAAGATGTGAAGGGTAGGTGAATTGGCTACGCTATATTGCCCCTTAATTGAAAAAAATATTTAAAGTTAAAAAAAGAGGTTGTCCTTCGTCAGGATTGATAGAAACTGCTGGAGGCAAGGCTGCTGGTAAACGGTACCTCGTGTTGAACATTCACCCAACTATGTACAGTACAAGGCCTCACAGAAATCTATCTCTCAGCATTCTCTGTTGTCTTGTGGTGTTACATCACTGATGATGTTGACAATTTATTTACATATTTAAATTTAACCCTTCATACAACATCTTCCCCAAAGTCTCTGGACATATTAAATGCAATGTAAACATTATTTCTCCTCGGTTCTTCCTTCATCCCTCGTTCACAGAGATAAACTTTCTGATGGTACCCCCAATCTCTCTGACCTTGTTTTCAGCACACTTTGACACTGTATAGGATTAAAGTTCACTCTCAAACTTGGTAGAGTAGAATGTGACTCATTGATAACTATCAATTCTCTTCAGGTTGTCTCCCCGATTGTCTGGGTAGTTGATCCATTCCATTGATTGTCTTCTTCTTTTAAATACGAATGTGCTTCTGTTTCTTCTCTCCCTATTCCATTTTCAATCTCCATAAGGTAAGTACTCATAGACAGTCCTCATAGAATTTACAGTGCAGAAGGAGGCCATTCGGCCCATCGAGTCTGCATTGGCTCTTTGAAAGAGCACCCTACCCAAGCCCACACCTCCACCCTACCCCAATAACCCAGTAGCCCCATCAACACTAAGGGCAATTTTGGACACTAAGGGCAATTTATCATGGCCAATCCACCTAACCCGCACATCTTTGGATTGTGGGAGGAAACCGGAGCACCTGGAGGAAACCCACGCACACACGGGGAGAACGTGCAGACTCCGCGCAGACAGTGACCCAAGCCGGGAATCGAACCTGGGACCCTGGAGCTGTGAAGCAATTGTGCTAACCACTATGCTACCGTGCTGCCCTAAGGGTGGGGATTCTCTGACCATTTATGCCAGCAGGATACTCCAGACCTGCCGCAGTGAATGGAGTTTTGGTTGAGGGTTAAATTCTCCATTCTCGCTGGCAGTGGTGGTGGGGGCCAACTCAGATCAGCGAATCGCAGCCATGGTCATGGATGTATGGTGTATTTTCCAAAACCTGGCCTTTGCGATTTTGGTCACAAATCCATGCAGATTCCCCTGGCATTGATTATAGTTTTTGGTTTGATTTGCATGATGCTCATCCTCCTTCTCCGTTACACTCTTTATATCGGCTGCTTTAAGACATGGATAAGCATGTGTGGAAGAACAGGAAGTTGAGTCGGTCATCATCTTCCCATTACGAGTTTGGAAAAGTCAGCGGTCATCCAGAAGAGATAGCCAACAAGTGCTGCTTGCAGAGCCTGGGAAAACCTCCACTGGGGCTGGATTTTACACAGGGGGCAGAGTTCCTGATGCCCAGCAGAAAGGTTAGTGGCAAACCCACCTCCCCTTGGCTGGCTTGCCCCGCAGTCATTTAACAGGAATCTGGCCTTTAACTGGCTTGAGGCAGGCGCTGAGAAACACCCTGCTAAACACGCGCAAAACAGGACTCCGTTTTTTTCTCATTAATTCGTGCCCCTGGTCTTTATTGATGGTACATGAATATGCTTTCCTGTAAATTCTTCTCATGCATATGTTAATTTAGCTGCATTAGCATTTTATTTAGTCATATATGACAGTTTAACTTTAAATAAATGATCTACCTTAAATGCAGAAAAAATGATTAATTTTATTAAGCAATTTCTAGTTTTTTTGTAAATTGCTCCACATATTGTCATCAGAGAATATTTGAAGCAGATCATGCATACTATTATCACAATAAAAATTGTTGGTTGCTAAGTAACTATTGCTAGGCAAATGGGTTGTTAGCTGAGTGTTTAAGCATCCTATTATTGCACAGGCCTTTCCAGTTCCAGAAATTTCTAAATCCAATGACCGCAGGTTTATTTGACTCAAAAATGAGCCTGCCACAAAATAATGGTCTGGGAAATCATTTTTGAATTAGCTTTTAAATTGCAATTTCAATTTCAAAACTCTATTATTTTATATCATAAATTAAATGGCAAATAATTAAATGTGATCAAATTTGTAAGTGTGTTAAAACTCTCATGTATTTCTTAGAATGTGTGACTTAAGTTCACACAAACAGTTCATCACACAGTCCATAACTAAACCAAGGGGTAGATGCCAAGCATATCAGTGAGTGACAGAACATCTGGGAGACAGTTATCCCAGGCATCCATTGCATGTTTCTGACCAGGTGATTAGGCAACGACATTGATCCTAAGTGCAGCATTATTTTAACCTAACTTACTTGGTGGGAATGAGGTGAGTTCAGGTCAGATAGCCATTTTACATCCAGTCAGATTTTACTGATCACTGTACTGATGCCATGCAAAGCACAGGATTCACAATAAGCTCTGTCTAAACAGACTATAACCAGTGTCCTTTAGCTCATACATTATGCCATTGAGTGGAGGGACATGGGCCTGAATTTTACACCCGTCAGACACATGCACCGGACAGTCCTAGAAGCGAACACAAAACCCGCTTCCAGCCACGGTTGGCCATGGAACGTGATTTCACGTTGGCTGGCGAATTAACCGGGCAGCCAGTCTGAAATGGATGCTAGGGTTGGCTCAGCTCTGTCAGGGAGGGTGGGTAACAGGCGGGTGCTGAGAAATGGGAAGGTGCAGGCTGCTGCTTCTAATGTGCACCCTCAGTGGGATAGCCACCGTAGAGCTGTCCCAGGGAGCTGCAGACCTGTAACAAATCAATTACGAGGGAAAAAAACTATGAAAAGAGTGTCCAGGCAGCACATCCAAACAAAAACCTCAGCCCCCAGACACCTTTTAAAATGTTATTGCAGCCCTGATAGTCCTGGATCGAGGCTGAAGCTAAAAGGTGAAGGGCTACCATGCCAATTAGCGCAAAAGCAGACAGCCAATGAATAGTATGTGTATGTGACTAACTGTATAAAAAAGATGGCTTTGATGTAATACTTCAGAGTCAGTCTTGGATTGCCTCAGACGGCCTCCCTTGGTACATTGGGATAAAGTTTTGAAACCTGTTTCTGAGTCTTTTCTGGGGCTGATTGAATTGTCCCACAACAGTTTAGCAGGACGTCAGTGGCCCTATAATGGCAGAGAAACCTCATGAAAAAAGCTCTCCACCGATGTAAACCTTCAGGTGTGTCACCTCTCAGAACAATGGGGATTGCTTATCTCCACACCCCTGACTCCCCTCTGCACCCTGACTCCCCAAAATGCTGGCCTCCTCAGCCCTTACCCTGACCCCCATCTCCTGCACGGTTTCCTGTTAACTTGTAACTTTTCTCCCTTTTTGGTACATGCTCATTGGTAATTTCCAGACATATTCAGTTGTGATTTCTGCTGAAATGTCGTTCACAAAAACAGAAAATCAGGTTCAAGTCACACACAACACTAACTATTTCTCCTCCTTCTGAATGGTTTAATTTAGCTCCCCAGGCCAAGGGTGTAACAACAGCTTATAAAAATTTATTTTCCACCAAATAAGAAGTCGCATGATATTTTGCAAACCTTCATGTGAGTTAGCTTCTGCAATAATGTCACCAACATGTAGAAGACCTGGATATCCTGTCTTGATTAGAAAACTGCTTGGTTAAGGAACCCGTGCTTAATTGACATTGCTAATCAGTCAGCCACGCAGATTTGTCAGCCCAGCCTCCCTAATTAAGCTTTGACAAAGAGGTAGACTGACTCGATACGTTAGCTCCCTTCTCTCTCCACGGATGCTGTCAGACCTGCTGCGATTGTCCAGTATTTTCTGGTTTTGTTTCAGATTCCAGCATCTACAGTAATTTACTTTTATCTCCCTAATTAAGGCCAGCGCCAGGGATGATTCCTAAGTAAATGTTGAGGAATAAAGTTAGTTGTTCTCACAGCCATGTACTCCTGAATGTTAAGAAGTATATTTCTTCAGAGTTCATTTCTCATTTGAGGGGCCGGGGGGGGGGGGGGGGGGGGGGGGCTGTTAAAAGGCTTTCTCGTATCAACATTTGACCAAACACAAGAAATGCTATTTTAGTGTCACACAAAGCAATTGATTTCACATGGTTGGCAGAGCTAATCATTTAGTGCCATAAAATTTCATAACCACTGCTGTATTATTAGCAGTCAGACACTTTTAATGTTCACATATATAGAACAGTACCTTGGACATAAATATCTAGATTTAAAAACCCATTATCAAAACTTAACATGGTCTGACATTCAAATCTGTTCAACTTTTGGATGCAATTCTCCGGCCTCGTTGCGCTCAAGCAAGAACGCAACGAGGCCGGTGAATAGCGCGAGAAGCCGAAAACGTGAATCGTGCCAAGCGGCAAACAGTTTGCGATGCATCTGGCCCGCTCCTGTTGGCGAAATCAGGATCTTGCCGTCGTGTGGTGAGAAACCAATGATCACCACTGTAGCCCTATTTCCATAGAATTAACGAGAGCGACCCCATATCCAACGGCCTCCCATCATTCATCGGCCTCCCCAGCAAGTGCTCACGCTGCCGCTGATTAGTACTCCTTTTGAAAAACGTGAACCTTGCGGAAGTGCTTCTGTGGGGTGCCGAAGAGGTGAGTAGCCAGGGGTGCTGGGCTTGCCACCCCAGTGCTCGGTGGGGGAGGGAGGGGGCCCTCAGCAGAGGTGGGCCACCATGGGAGGGGGGTGGGTGGGGGTGCTGTGGGGGCAAATGTGTGTGGCACCAGCATGCCAACCCCTGGATCGTGTGTACCCTTTCCGGAGCCAACCCTTATCCCTGCCCGTCTGCCTCACCGACCACCCATAACCCCCACCGACTGCCGAGGACTCTGGCCGTGTGGCTGAAGGCTATTGCTAATGGGGAATTAGCAATTGTGGTTAAGTGAGCATTTCACACAACCCAAGTGGATTCCTGTGGGTGGGCGGGCCATGCGGCATGAGCAGCTAATTGCCCAGCATCCCAATCACACCTTGTTGCCTGGACTCTGTGCCGCAACAATGCGGGAGGCAACACCACACCCGCAGCAGCCAACATCCGAACACCCAGGGTATATGTCCACGGCTGGAGGGTGGGTGAGTGTCACGGGGAGGGGAAGATGCCTGAAGCGATGGGCCAAGGGTTCAGAGATCGGGCCGCATTGCGGAAGAAAGTGACAGAGACATCATACTAGTTGTGCACAAAGATGTTTATTTGGGGTAACAGTTCCCCACTCACCCGATGGTGCCGTCCCCCTCCCCTCCCACCCCCCCTCACCCCCTCCCTCCTCCCCAAGTGATCCTCAATGTGCTTTGCCTTCCTAGCTCCACCACTACTTCCACGTGTGTCCCCAGGATGCACATCTTGGGTAAGGCAGCCAGCTGCTTCCCTCATCCCGTGGCCTTCGATGCCCCTGGCGGGCGTCCTCTGAGGCTGGAGGGCCCTGGCTCACTTGTCAGCATCACATGCACAGCCGTGCCGCCCTGTCCCGTGTGCTGACCTCGAGATCCGGCCTCATCAGAGGGGTGGAGCTCGGGGAAGCTGGTGGCCAATGTCACCACTCTATTTGATGGGTCTGTGTTAGCACCCAGCGCCCCCTCTCCCGCTCGGTGCCAATAGGGCCCTGGGGTTCACCTTGGGATGGGGAGACAGCTGGTTCGAGCCCCGGTTGCCCCGGCGTCATCTGGCTCTGCCAGCCCAGGTTACTCCCCGAAGTCTGCACCGTTGTGTCGATGCCCTCGGCAATGCTCCTCAGTGACTGGGACATGCTCCGCAGTGCCTCGGCCATTCCCATCTGAGAGCGGGACAAGTCCCGCAGCACCTCATCAAGGTCGGCCTGGTACTGGGTCACATCTCCCAGTGAATCGAACATTCCGCAGAGACCCTCAGCCATGGCTGTCACCGACTGCACGATGCCTTGGACAGCTTCACTTATGGTGCTGACGCCGTTCACCAGGCTCTCCACTGCAGTTGCCACCCAAGCAGTGTTGGTCTCGGAGCCACGCACTGCTGTTGACATCGCCTGCACTCCTAGCCTCTGGGACTCCTCCAACCAGCTATGGATCTGCTGGAGTTTCACCGATGTTTCCCTCTGAATATCCCGGCTGCTCTCGAGCATCTCCATCAGCTCCGGGATAGCCGGTTCCACAGGCTCAGCATCAGGTTGGGATCCAGCTGGGTCCTGGGATCCAGCAGACCTCAGACAGCTGTCTCGCCTGGGGGTTCCTGCCTCCACCTAATGTACATCAGCAGCAGTGAGGTGCTCACGTGATTGTCCCCCAGAAACCTGATCACTAACGGTTCCCACTGAGGTGTGTGTATCTGTGCTGGGGAGGGTGGGGATGACAGCTGTGGTGCCTCGATTATGTCTTTCTTGGAGCTCTCCTCCGAGGGGGGTTTCATGGGAAACTGGAGAGGGAGCCGCCCGGGATGGGCTGGCGCCATCAGCTGGAGGACCTGCGGGAGAATGGACATGTAGTCAGTGGGACGGATGGGTCAGTCAGTAAGACAATAACAACTCACGTTTGACACGTCCTTCGGTTGGGGTATGGTGGTTCCTCACCTATGTGGCGTCCGCCAGCCTCCGCGTTGGTGACCACTCTGTCCTCGGCCACCTCCAGGGCCCGCTCCTCGAAGGTGGTGAGGATTCTTATGTCCGGCACACCACCGCCTTGCTGGACCCTCTCTTGATGTATGTGGGAGAGCTTTTCCTGAGGAGACAAATAGAAGGCATCATTAGCCACACACGTGGTTCACAGTGGTGGATGGGGGGGTGTGAAGGAGGGGTTGGAGGGCGTGAAGGGAGGGGGGTGGAGGGAGGTTTGGGGGAATCACATGGAGAGTTGGAGGGTGGATGCTCGTGAGGGGCAAAACGGTCTTGGGTGCTTGGGGAGGGCATCGGTGTGCACTCACTCGAGCTGCCCGGTGTAAGTCAAGTTTGCACTGAGTGCTGAATTTGGTGCTTTTTGAGTGCGATAGTGAGAGTTTGGTGACCGAGGGAGTATAAGGCTTCATTTTAATCTAAAGTTTAGTCTTTCTTTTATTTAGTTAATTAACTTAAAAGTTGCTGTTTGGTTTAGAAGAAGGTGAATTTTCAATCAGCTTTAAACAGGCTTCTACTTCTAGGCACTTGCAGCTGGAGCTTGTTAATTAGTTAATTGGATTAGGCCAGTTTTCAGAGGGTAGATTCACAGTATAAAAGTGATCCCCTACAGTGCAGACTTTGTTTGCACTGAGTGCTGAATTTGGTGCTTTTTGAGTGCGATAGTGAGAGTTTGGTGACCGAGGGAGTATAAGGCTTCATTTTAATCTAAAGTTTAGTCTTTCTTTTATTTAGTTAATTAACTTAAAAGTTGCTGTTTGGTTTAGAAGAAGGTGAATTTTCAATCAGCTTTAAACAGGCTTCTACTTCTAGGCACTTGCAGCTGGAGCTTGTTAATTAGTTAATTGGATTAGGCCAGTTTTCAGAGGGTAGATTCACAGTATAAAAGTGATTCCCTACAGTGCAGACTTTGTTTGCACTGAGTGCTGAATTTGGTGCTTTTTGAGTGCGATAGTGAGAGTTTGGTGACCGAGGGAGTATAAGGCTTCATTTTAATCTAAAGTTTAGTCTTTCTTTTATTTAGTTAATTAACTTAAAAGTTGCTGTTTGGTTTAGAAGAAGGTGAATTTTCAATCAGCTTTAAACAGGCTTCTACTTCTAGGCACTTGCAGCTGGAGCTTGTTAATTAGTTAATTGGATTAGGCCAGTTTTCAGAGGGTAGATTCACAGTATAAAAGTGATTCCCTACAGTGCAGACTTTGTTTGCACTGAGTGCTGAATTTGGTGCTTTTTGAGTGCGATAGTGAGAGTTTGGTGACCGAGGGAGTTAGGTGAGGAGGGAGTAAGGTGCTCCTTTCATTTTGTTTCCGACATTTCCGCAAAGAGTGCGAAGAGAGCCAGGAGTTTACAGGAAGTGTAGCTGACTGGGAGCAGAGTCGGAGGGCGGAGATCCAGTTAGTCCACACAGCAGCTATATTCTGTAAGGTAAGAGGGGATGGAGGCTAGGCCAGTTACATGCTCCTCCTGTAGGATGTGGGTGGTGAGGGATACCACCGGTGTCCCCACTGACTATACCTGTGGGAAGTGCACCCAACTTCAGCTCCTCAAAGACCGTGTTAGGGAACTGGAGCTGAAGCTGGATGAACTTCGGATCATCCGGGAGGCAGAGGGGGTGATTGAGAAGAGTTACAGGGAGGTAACCACACCCAAGGTACAGGACAAGAATAGCTGGGTTACAGTCAGGGGGAAAAAAACAAACAGGCAGACAGTGCAGGGATCCCTCGTGGCCGTTCCCCTTCAAAACAAGTATACCGTTTTGGATGCTGTTGGGGGGGATGACCTACCGGGGGAAGGCCCTAGCGGCCAGGTCTCTGGCACTGAGTCTGGCTCTGGGGCTCAGAAGGGAAGGGGGGAGAATAGAAAAGCAATAGTTGTCGGAGATTCAATGGTTAGGGGAATAGATAGGAGATTCTGTGGTCGCGAGCGAGACTCCCGGAAGGTATGTTGCCTCCCGGGTGCCAGGGCCAGGGATGTCTCGGATCGTGTCTTCAGGATCCTTAAGGGGGAGGGGGAGCAGCCAGAAGTTGTGGTGCACATTGGTACCAAAGACATAGGTAGGAAAAGGGGTGTGGAGGTAGTAAACAAGTTTAGGGAGTTAGGCTGGAAGTTGAAAGCCAGGACAGACAGAGTTGTCATCTCTGGTTTGTTGCCGGTGCCACGTGATAGCGAGGCTAGGAATAGGGAGAGAGTGCAGCTGAACACGTGGCTGCAGGAATGGTGTAGGAGGGAGGGCTTCAGGTATTTGGATAATTGGAGCGCATTCTGGGGAAGGTGGGACCTGTACAAGCAGGACGGGTTGCATCTGAACCAGAGGGGCACCAATATCCTGGGAGGGAGGTTTGCTAGTACTCTTCGGGAGGGTTTAAACTAATTTGGCAGGGGAATGGGAACCGGATTTGTAGTCCAGCAACTAAGGTAGCCGATATTCAGGACGCCAAAGCATGTAATGAGGCAGTGGGGAAGGGAACACTGACAAAGGAGAGTATTTGCAGGCACGGAGATGGGTTGAAGTGTGTATACTTCAACGCAAGAAGCATCAGGAATAAGGTGGGTGAACTTAAGGCATGGATCGGTACTTGGGACTACGATGTGGTGGCCATCACGGAAACTTGGATAGAAGAGGGGCAGAAATGGTTGTTGGAGGTCCCTGGTTATAGATGTTTCAATAAGATTAGGGAGGGTGGTAAAAGAGGTGGGGGGGTGGCATTATTAATTAGAGATAGTATAACAGCTGCAGAAAGGCAGTTCGAGGATTATCACCCTATTGAGGTAGTATGGGTTGAAGTCAGAAATAGGAAAGGAGCAGTCACCTTGTTAGGAGTTTTCTATAGGCCCCCCAATAGTAGCAGAGATGTGGAGGAACAGATTGGGAAACAGATTTTGGAAAGGTGCAGAAGTCATAGGGTAGTAGTCATGGGCGACTTTAACTTCCCAAATATTGAGTGGAAACTCTTTAGATCAAATAGTTTGGATGGGGTGGTGTTTGTGCAGTGTGTCCAGGAAGCTTTTCTAACACAGTATGTAGATTGTCCAACCAGAGGAGGGGCAATATTGGATTTAGTACTGGGTAATGAACCAGGGCAAGTAATAGATTTGTTAGTGGGGGAGCATTTTGGAGATAGTGACCACAATTCTGTGACTTTCACTTTAGTAATGGAGAGGGATAGGTACGTGCAACAGGGCAAGGTTTACAATTGGGGGAAGGGTAAATACGATGTTGTCAGACAAGAATTGAAGTGCATAAGTTGGGAACATAGGCTGGCAGGGAAGGACACAAGTGAAATGTGGAACTTGTTCAAGGAACAGGTGCTACGTGTCCTTGATATGTATGTCCCTGTCAGGCAGGGAAGAGATGGTCGAGTGAGGGAACCATGGTTGACAAGAGAGGTTGAATGTCTTGTTAAGAGGAAAAAGGTGACTTATGTAAGGCTGAGGAAACAAGGTTCAGACAGGGCATTGGAGGGATACAAGATAGCCAGGAGGGAACTGAAGAAAGGGATTAGGAGAGCTAAGAGAGGGCATGAACAATCTTTGGCGGGTAGGATCAAGGAAAACCGCAAGGCCTTTTACACATATGTGAGAAATATGAGAATGACTAGAGCGAGGGTAGGTCCGATCAAGGACAGTAGCGGGAGATTGTGTATTGAGTCTGAAGAGATAGGCGAGGTCTTGAATGAGTACTTTTCTTCTGTATTTACAAATGAGAGGGGCAATATTGTTGGAGAGGACAGTGTGAAACAGATTGGTAAGCTCGAGGAAATACTTGTTAGGAAGGAAGATGTGTTAGGCATTTTGAAAAACTTGAGGATAGACAAGTCCCCCGGGCCTGACGGGATATATCCAAGGATTCTATGGGAAGCAAGAGATGAAATTGCAGAGCCGTTGGCTATTATCTTTTCGTCCTCACTGTCAACAGGGGTGGTACCAGGGGATTGGAGAGTGGCGAATGTCGTGCCCCTGTTCAAAAAAGGAACTAGGGATAACCCTGGGAATTACAGGCCAGTTAGTCTTACTTCGGTGGTAGGCAAAGTAATGGAAAGGGTACTGAAGGATAGGATTTCTGAGCATCTGGAAAGACACTGCTTGATTAGGGATAGTCAGCACGGATTTGTGAGGGGTAGGTCTTGCCTTACAAATCTTATTGAATTCTTTGAGGAGGTGACCAAGCATGTGGATGAAGGTAAAGCAGTGGATGTAGTGTACATGGATTTTAGTAAGGCATTTGATAAAGTTCCCCATGGTAGGCTTCTGCACAAAGTAAGGAGGCATGGGATAGTGGGAAATTTGGCCAGTTGGATAACGAACTGGCTAACCGATAGAAGTCAGAGAGTGGTGGTGGATGGCAAATATTCAGCCTGGATCCCAGTTACCAGTGGTGTACCGCAGGGATCAGTTCTGGGTCCTCTGCTGTTTGTGATTTTCATTAATGACTTGGATGAGGGAGTTGAAGGGTGGGTCAGTAAATTTGCAGATGATACGAAGATTGGTGGAGTTGTGGATAGTAAGGAGGGCTGTTGTCGGCTGCAAAGAGACATAGATAGGATGCAGAGCTGGGCTGAGAAGTGGCAGATGGAGTTTAACCCTGAAAAGTGTGAGGTTGTCCATTTTGGAAGGACAAATATGAATGCGGAATACAGGGTTAACGGTAGAGTTCTTGGCATTGTGGAGGAGCAGAGAGACCTTGGGGTCTATGTTCATACATCTTTGAAAGTTGCCACTCAAGTGGATAGAGCTGTGAAGAAGGCCTATGGTGTGCTCGCGTTCATTAACAGAGGGATTGAATTTAAGAGCCGTGAGGTGATGATGCAGCTGTACAAAACTTTGGTAAGGCCACATTTGGAGTACTGTGTACAGTTCTGGTCGCCTCATTTTAGGAAGGATGTGGAAGCTCTGGAAAAGGTGCAAAGAAGATTTACCAGGATGTTGCCTGGAATGGAGAGTAGGTCTTACGAGGAAAGGTTGAGGGTGCTAGGCCTTTTCTCATTAGAGCGGAGAAGGATGAGGGGCGACGTGATAGAGGTTTATAAGATGATCAGGGGAATAGATAGAGTAGACAGTCAGAGACTTTTTCCCCAGGTGGAACACACCATTACAAGGGGACATAAATTTAAGGTGAAAGGAGGAAGATATAGGAGGGATATCAGAGGTAGGTTCTTTACCCAGAGAGTAGTGGGGGCATGGAATGCACTGCCTGTGGAAGTAGTTGAGTCGGAAACATTAGTGACCTTCAAGCAGCTGTTGGATAGGTACATGGATTACGGGAAAATGATATAGTGTAGATTTATTTGTTCTTAAGGGCAGCACGGTAGCATTGTGGATAGCACAATTGCTTCACAGATCCATGGTCCCAGGTTCGATTCTGGCTTGGGTCATTGTCTGTGCGGAGTCTGCACGTCCTCCCCGTGTCTGCGTGGGTTTCCTCCGGGTGCTCCGGTTTCCTCCCACAGTCCAAAGATGTGCGGGTTAGGTGAATTGGCCAATGATAAATTGCCCTTAATGTCCAAATTGCCCTTGGTGTTGGGTGGAGGTGTTGAGTTTGGGTAGGGTGCTCTTTCCAAGAGCTGGTGCAGACTCAGGGGGCCGAATGGCCTCCTTCTGCACTGTAGATTCAATGATAATCTATGATTAATCTAGGACAAAGGTTCGGCACAACATCGTGGGCCGAAGGGCCTGTTCTGTGCTGTATTTTCTATGTTCTATGTTCTAAGTCGTTGACCTTTTTCCGGCACTGGAGGCCAGTCCTTGACACACTCCCGGAGCTCACAGCCGCCAGCACCTCGTCCCAGGCAGCACTGGCTGCCCTATGACTGACACCTCGGTACCCTCGGGGGAACAGGACATCCCTCTTGGCCACCACTGCATCAAACAGCCTCCCCACGTCTGCATCCCTGAATCTTGGGGCCGGTCTTCTGGGCATAATTATTGCGAGCTGGCTGGCGTTGGCTGAGCAAGTGCAGCTTAAGTGCTGCTCGAATTTGTTAGTGGGGACTGGCGAACACGGTACCGGCGAATCAGCTGGCGAGCATTTATGGCCAAAGGTCCGTGAGACCTCGTTAAGTGGAGCAATTAATGTTGAATAGCATTGCCGGCCTCGCTGGGCTGAGCTCACAGAAGTTCCCGCTTGCTACAACACTTAGAAATCTTTCGGGAGAATCGTGCCTTTTGTACACTGCAACAGGACACAGACTCGATACAGAGATTAATCTGCAATATATTGTCTTAATTTGTAAATGAAACGTTTACTTTGTAGCTGTATGTTTACTATGTGAAGACTGTTGAAGTTAATCAGAACACAGCATCTGTTCCACATTTCCTTAACTTATGCTGAGGAACTGTATTATTATTTTTTCACTCCAAAATGTTGTTTACTTTTGTGTTGGTGGTCAGTTCTGACGTGAAGGAAACTTGCACTTCAAAACCTCCCTGAAACGAGTATAGGATTGCAGCCCTCCTTATAATGATATGTGTATCGTCAGGTTAGTGAAGGTTAATTATTACATCTCTGTGTAATTCAAACACTAGAAGGCACCACCACCTCTCCGTATATAAATCAGACCCTGAGGGAATTCTGGGTATTAGTGTAAGGAGAAAGCATGAGGACGACATTAGGAGACGATTAGATTAGACAGAGTTAACACGAGGTTAGATCATAGTGTAGTTAGTAACTATTTAGATTATTGAGTCCTGCCAGACAGATTCAATATTACTTAATTATTAACTGTAGCTCAGTAGAGTGTGTGAACTTCATTTAATCAATAGTTTTATAATAAATTAGTTTTGTTTCAATCTTATGATTGGTGGATTCTCTGTCAACAACACATTGGATCATTCTGGAAGAAAAGACAAAGAACACAATTTATTACTACCAAAGGTAATATAACACTCTGATCTCTGCAACAGAAATGCAATGTATTTACTGAACCTCCAGTCCCTTGAAATACAAACTTTGGACCAAGCATGTCACAGGATCATAGAATGACATGGAAACCTGTAAATATCCAGTTTGGTGGCATAAAATTTCATGATTCAGGCTACATTGCTGGGGCGGCACGGTGATGCGGTGGTTGGCACTGCTGCCTCACATTGCCGAGGACCCGGGTTCGGTCACTGTCCGTGTGGAGTTTGCATACTCTCCCCATGTCTGCGTGGGTCTCACCCCCACAACCCAAAGGTAGAATGGCCACGCTAAATTGCCCCTTAATTTGGAAAAAAGAATTGGGTAGTCTAAATTGTTCGGAAAAAAATGCGACATTACTCACAGTCACGCACTTTTAATGTTTCAATATTATACAGTAACTTGGACATAATGGGCTGGATTCTCTGAAAATTAGGCTAAGTGTTGACGCCGTCATGAAAACCGTGGGGTTTCACGACACCATCATCGGGCCCCCCGGTGGAGCTACTCAACAGCCCACAAGGGGCTAGCACGAGCGGAATGTGAGGCGCCCAAGGGAGCGGCCGCCGATTCGCCGGGTCCGTCATTGACACAATGCCGCGGCTGCTCATAACCGTTCTCCCCACCCCCACCCGCATCGTCGCAGGCAAGATGGCCGCCAGAAGAGCAGATCTGCGATTTAGGGATGGCGAGTTGGAGATGCTCCTGGACACCGTGGAGGAAAGGAGGCTGGTGTTGTAACTCAGGCCGGGACGCAGGACAGCAGCACCATAGTAAGGCATGCATGGGCGGAGGTGGCCAACGCTGCCAGCGCCATTGGGGCGGTGGCCAGGACTGCAGACCAGTGCCAAAAGAAGCTCCACTAGCTCCTCAGGTCAGCCAGGGAGAGTAGCCAGCACTGTGCCCCTGGCACTAACCACCCTACCGTCCACACACATGTGATCCGCTCCCCGCCCCCAGGGGGACGGTCCCACCCCAACCCTGACCCACATGGCTGCACCCACCCATGCCAGCCACAATGGCCAGGTGCCCTGTGCACTGATGCCTTCAGAGACCCAACCTCTGGGCTGCATGTGTCGGACCGTCTAACACTGAATGCAGCCCAGGGGTTGGGGTGAGGGGGTGTCTTGCAGGACCAGCCGCAATGGTTCCGGCCCATCCGGCGCCCCCCACCCCCAGGAGCGAGAGGTCGCCGATGCGGAGGTTGGAGGCGCGCCACCAAGTGAGACCCCCCTGCCTGTACGCAGCTCCTCATGGCACATGTATGCCCACCCCCTCACCCCATCCCCTTACCCCTTCTCCTCACCCCACCCCCCTCACTCACTCACTCCACCCCCTCACCCCACCCCATCACCCCACCCCCTCACCCCACCCCCCTCACCCCACCCCCTCACCCCCTTACCCTACCCTCTCACTGCATCCCCCTCACCCCCTCACCCCACCTCCTCACCCCATCCCCCTCACCCCTCACCCCACCCCAATCCCCTCACCCCACCCCAACCCCCTCACCCCACCCCCTCACCACCTCACGCCTCACCCCGTCCACCTGCCTAACCATACATGCTGCCTTGTGTCTTGCAGGACTAGCTGGCGCTGGTCTTGGCCCATCCGGCGCCCCTGCCCCCAGCTAGTGCCAGGGCCGGTGCCCCCTCGGAACCCAAGCACCGAAAGGGAGGGCAGCCGGAACAACAGCCCTCTGCCCGAGACGAGCCAAGACACCACAACCCAGGGGACAGAAACACAGGGGACAGACACACAGCACACCATGACAGAGGGGACTGACACAGAGCACATTGGGTTGATGTGGGCTTTGGGAAGGGGTTGCTGGGAATGAATCTGGACCTAGACTCGCATCAGTTGATTATGGGGGGGTGACTTCAACTGTGTGCTGGAACCCAAGGTGGACAGGTCGAGCCCTAAGTCAATGGGAAGATTGAGAATGCTGAAGGAACTGGGAGGGCTTATGGAACAGATGGGAATAGTGGACCCGTTTTAGGAAACCGTAGGTGGGGAAGGGGCGGGGGGAGGTAGTCCTCCTTCTCACAGGTATACTCCAGAGCTGATTCTTTTTTGTAATGAGCCGAGCGGTGTTGGTGGGGTTGGTGGGGGCGGAGTATGCAGGAATTGTGATCTCATATCATGCACCGCACTGGTTGGAGGTTAAACTTAGTTTGAGGCAGGAGCAGAGGCCGGGATGGAGGCTGGATTTGGGGCGTTTGGTGGGCAGTATGGTAGCACAGTGTGTAGCACTGTTACTTCATAGCTCCAGGGCCCCAGGTTCAATTCCAGCTTAGGTCACTGTCTGTGCAGACTCTGCACATTCTCGCCATGTCTGCGTGCGTTTCCTCTGGGTTCTCTGGGTTCCTCCCACAAGTCGACGATGTACAAGTGGAATCTGACAACGTTGATGGAGGAGGTTAGTGGGGATTTTAGGAGGTGGGATACGCTGCACCTGACACTGGCAGGGAGGGTCCAGGTGGTTAAGATGAACGTACTGTCGAGGTTCCTGTTTGTATTCCAGACCCTCACGATCTTTATCCCTAAGATCATTTTTCGGAAATTGAACGCAGTGATCTCAAAGTTTATATGGGCGGGGATGGTACCTAGGGTGATGAGGGGCCTGTTACAGAGGCAGAAAGGTGCTACCAGACCTGCTGCATTACTACTAGGCACCGAACGTGGAGAAGGTGAGAAGATGGTGGGAGGGGAAGGGGTTAGAGTGGGTTAGGATGGAGGAGGAGTCCTGTAGAGGGTCCAGCCTGAGGGCCATGGTGACGCCGTCGCTTTGGCTGGCGCCGGGAGGTACATGATGAGTCAGGTAGTGCAGTCCACGATTAGGGTGTGGATACAGTTCAGGAGACACTTTAGGATGGAGGGAATGTCGGTGCTGACACAGTTGTGTGAAAACCACAGGTTTAAGCCGGGGGAGACGGATGGCATGTACAGGAAGGGTGGGAGGTGGGGCTGGTGAGGGCGAAGGATTTGTACCTGGAAGATTAGTTTGCAGGTCTGGAAGAGTTGAGCGAGAGGGTGGAGCTGCCGAAGGGAAGTGAATTCAGGTATATGCAAGTGAGGGGCTTTACGCAGAAGGAATGGGCAGGTTTTCCCAAGCTGCCAGAGTATACCCTGCTGGAGCAGCTGCTGTTCCGGATGTGGAGGGGGAGGGTAGGATTGCTAATATATATGGTTGGCTGATGGAGCGCAGGTGGTGAGGATCAAGAATAAATGGGAGGAGGAGCTGGGAGGGGTGATAGGTTGGGAGTGTGGGGTGAGGCAATGTGTAGGATAAATTAACGTCCTCGTACATGAGGACAGCACAGTAGCATTGTGGATAGCACAGTTGCTTCACAGTTCCAGGGTCCCAGGTTCGATTCCGGCTTGGGTCACTGTCTGTGCGGAGTCTGCGCATCCTCCCCGTGCGTGCGTGGGTTTCCTCTGGGTGCTCTGGTTGCCTCCCACAGTCCAAAGATGTGCAGGTTAGGTGGATTGGCCATGATAAATTGCCCTTAGTGTCCAAAATTACCCTTTGTGTTGGGTGGGGTTCCTGGGTTATGGGGATAGGGTGGAGGTGTTGACCTTGGGTAGGGTGCTCTTTCCAAGAGCCGGTGCAGACTTGATGGGCCGAATGGCCTCCTTGTGCACTGTAAATTCTATGATAATCTATGATGAGCTTGATTCAATTTAAGGTGGTGCACAGGGTGCACCTGACCTGGGCTAGGACGAGTGGGTTCTTCCAGAGGGTGGCAGATGAGTGTGAGAAATGTCGGCGAGGGCTAGCGAATCATGTACACAAGTTCTGGGGCTGTTAGAAGTTGGAGAAAGGCGGTGCTCGAGACGCTATTGAAAATTGTGGGGGTTGAGGTCAGGCCGGACCCAACGGTGGTGATCTTTGAGGTGTCGGTTGGTATTGGCTCCGTATTTAACCGCACCAGATAGAAATGGAGAGAGAAAGAGGGTTTTGGTAATTCGGGGAATGAACAGAAGAGGCAAAGGCCCATACCACTAGGTAGATGCATTCAGATGGTGTAACCCTTGACAACATTAGCTGGAGCTAATGGAGGGGAAGAGGACCGATGTCGTGGCCTTCTCCTCTTTATTTGCCCAGCAAAGGATATTGCTGGATCGGCGGTTGGCACCGCTGCCAGGGGTGGTGGCCTGGCTGGGGGACCTACAGGACGTCCTTCGGCTGGAAAAGATCTAGTTCTAGTTGAGGGGATCAGCGGAGGACTTTGAGACATGGTGGGGACTGTTCATGACAATGTTTGAGGAATTATTTGTCGCGGGGAGGGGTGGGGGAGTGAGGGGGGTGAAAAGGGGGAAAAACTGCAAAACTCTGAACAGTGGGGGTGTAGACAATGTTACTGATTTGTGTTTTTGTACTTTTGAATACGTTTGGAATAAAATACATTTTTTTAAAAATAACAGTGATAGATGATGTTGAATAAATTGACAACACCTCGTAATGCGAAGACTTGTGAAATGTCCAAGTACGCCCATGGGTTAGGATCATCTCGCAAGTTTTGGTTATCGCTCAGTTGGTATTGGCTCCGTATTTAACCGCACCAGATAGAAATGGAGAGAGAAAGAGGGTTTTGGTAATTCAGGGAATGAACAGAAGAGGCAAAGGCCCATACCACTGGGTAGATGCATTCAGATGGTGTCACCCTTTACAACACCTACAGCCCTCAACCAGCAATAGGCCAATATCCATGGGCAGCAGAGCACAAGGGAAAGGGTGATATCACTTGTTATGGGCCAGGGTTTAGGGAACCCCAAAGTGTATCATTGAGTTCACCTGACCCACAACTTTTAATAGATTGTGGTTATGGGGAGCACACGGGCCCACTCTGCAGGTATGATGCAACAGAAATCTACAGTACTTTTAAATTAAAACAATGTTTATTTATGAAACCAGTTAACACTTTATAAACCCACAGTAAACATCGTAACAACTATCAAACCCAATAAATTCCCAAAGAATACAGTCCGCTATAAGTAACTCTTAATCTTTCCTTGCAACAACCATAAGACACAAAAATAACCCTTTTTATAGAAAGACATCAGGTTTAACTTCTCTACTGAGAGCAGTTACCACTTTGAAATCACCAAATGAATATTCCCCAGCCTGCAGAGATTCACACACATCCTGCTGTGATTGCAGTTTCTCCAAAACTAAAACGAAACCAAACACACCCTGCAGCAAAAAGCCGAAAGCAAAAGTAAAAGCCCAGCTCCACCCACACTCTGACATCACTGATAAACACCCATTTCTTAAAGGCACATTCACTACAGCTATTTTTATAAGCACCCATTTATTAAAGGCACTCTCACATGACACCTCCCCCAAGAAAAAAAAAGTAAACCATCAAATTCAAGGTGGTTTCATTTTTCACCTTTTTACTATACTTTAAGAAATATGGACAATGAATATACGTTTTTGTTTAACAAAACAAAACACGCAAACATTTAATAATAACATAGTCCATTTTGTGTTCTTCTTCCTCCAACTGGAATCCTTCTCGATTGACAGTCCCTTTGAACAAGAAGATCTCTGCATGATCCATCCATTTCTCTACGCCTCGGCATTTCTCTTTATAGTCATATGCTTTAGTTCAATCTGATCACAGAGTCCCTTGTAATTCTCCAACACAGGAGCATTGGTTATCACAACTTTCAGGCAGTCAAATGCCTGTTGAAACTCCGCTGTTCACTGAAATATTCGCTGTTTCTTCAGCAAATCCATTAGTGGAGCAATCACGCTACAAAATTTGGCACAAATGTTCGATCAAATCCACTCATGCCAAGAAACGCATTATTTCCCTTCGTGTCGAGGGTATTGGAAACTCCCCAATAACTTTTGTTTTCACATCCCGTGGGACCATGCGACCCTGTCCGATTGTATGGCCAAGGAAAGTGACTTGGACTTTTCCAAATTCACTTTTGGCTATCACCAAACCCGCCTCCTGAAGTCAATCAAATAACTCCATCATATGTTTTAAATGTCCTTTCCATGTCTGGCTGAAAATTACGAGATCGTCGATGTACATCGCACAAATGGGTAATCTTGAAACGACTTTTTAGTTAACCATTGAAATGTGGCTGGGCGTTTTTCATGCCAAATGGCATAACGTTGTATTGGCATGTGCCATCTGGAGTCACAAAAGCTGAAATTTCCTTCGCCCTTTCGGATAAAGGTACCTGCCAGTAACCTTTAAGTAAATCCAACTTGGAAATTAAAGCAGATTGTCCCACTTTCTCAATGCAATCCTCTAAACGTGGGATAGGAAAATAATCCGTTCTTGTAACTGCATTCACCTTTCTATAGTCCACACATATCGTTGGGTACTGTCCGGTTTTGGTACCTTCACTATGGGTGAGCTCTACTGACTGCAACCCACTTCAATTATGCCTGTTTAAGCATACTTTCAATTTCCTTGTTAACCTGTGCCAATTTTAACAGGTTAGGTCTACATGGATGTTGTTTGATTGGAACAGCGTTTCCCACATCTACATCATGTATAGTCATTTTAGTGCTTCCCAATGTATCTCCACAAACTTGCCCATTGTGATATCAATAACTATTCCAGGTCAGTCCAGTTTTCTTCTGGAAGGTAACTCAACCATGTATCCCAATTTTTAAGAACATCCTCGTTTTCCAGTTTACTTTGAGGTATGTCAAATTCAAAGTCATGTGGATTTGGTTCGTCACTTTGAGTTAGAATCATTAAACCTCCTCCGTTTGCTCCCCTTCCCTTTCAAAGTACCTTTTAAGCAGATTCACATGACACACTTGGTGAGTTATCCTTCTATCTGGCATTCTTACCACATAATTCATCTCACTTAATTTCCTTTCAATCTGACAAGGTCCACAAAACCATGTTTTTAAAGATTCACCTACCACTGGTAACAATACTAAAACTTTATCTCCATTGGCAAAACTACGAACTTTGGATTTCTTGTCCGCTACCCGTTTAATCACATGTTGTGCAATTTTTAAATGCTGTCTAGCCAATTCACCTGCTCTATTTAATTGTTCCCTAAAATTTGACCCGTAATCCAATAATGTAAGTTCTGATTTCTCACTCACCAATTTTTCCTTAATCAATTTAAGTGGTCCTCTTACCTCATGACCAAAAATTAGTTCAAAAGGACTGAATTTGGTTGACTCACTAGGTGCATCCCTAATTGCAAACAGTATGAATGGAATTCCTTTATCCCAATCCTCTGGATAATCTTGACAATAAGCCCTCAACATTGTCTTCAATGTCTGATGCCACCTTTCCAACGCTCCCTGCGATTCTGGATGGCATGCAGTTGATTTAAATTGTTTTATTCCTAAGCTATCCAAAACTTCTTTGAATAACCTTGAGGTAAAATTTGATCCTTGATCCGATTGTATTTCTGTGGGTAGTCCATATCTAGTAAAGAATTTAAGTAACTCCTTCACAATCTTTTTAGCTGTAATGGTGCCTGAACAGTTACCACTTTGAAATCACCAAACGAACATTCCCCAGCCCGCAGAGATTCACACACATCCTGCTGTGAGTGCAGTTTCTCCAAAACTAAAACAAAACCAAACACACCCTGCAGCAAAAAGCCTAACGCAAAAGTAAAAGCAGACAGACAGCCCAGCTCCACCCACACTCTGACATCACTGATAAACACCCATTTCTTAAAGGCACATCCACTACAGCTGTTTTTATAAACACCCATTTCTTAAAAATGACATGCTGAGTTGACTACCTTGGGCTAGGCCAAGAGACAAGGGGATGAACTGAAAGGTTTGAACAATTTGAGTTGAAAAGTATCGTTTAGCAAATTAAAACACCAAACACGAATAACAAAATGAATTGAATCAGTTGGTGTGCTCAGAGATTAGTTGAGGAATATTCTTGTCACAAAATGTAGGTAAAACAAAAAAGAATTTGCATCCTAAACCACAAAGGCAGAACCAATGGATCGCAGATGTGCATTAGTCAAGATAAGGGGTGGGATTTTCAGGCCTCCCCGCACGATGTGTTTTCAGGTGGCAGAGGAGGCTCACCATTGGTCGCTGGTGGAATCTTCCGGCCCCACTGATGTCTGCGCCATTTTGTGTTGCTCGCCCATCCTGCCGCTGGGGAACCTGCCACAGGGTTCACCCTCGGTGAGACCTGAAGATCCCAATGGCAGGAAAACACCACCCAAGGATTGAGACAAACAAACTACTGGAACAGAAGATCACCCTGACCTTCAAGATAGGCGACCTCCATTTGTGTGAACAATGTCTAATGCATATACTCACAGGAAACAATAATTGAGTCTGAGGCATATAATATGTAGAGTGTGGTGTTGGGTGCTCTGAGGTACAGACGAACCAACACGGTTGCGATTGGTACAACGCAGTTTTATTCCAACTAGGTATTTACACATCTGACTTGGTACTCAGCACGTGGTGACTGTGTGAGTGTCTTGTTAATGAGGTCCTGGCCTTGTCCTGTCTCCAGATGGACTGACCAGGAGGTGTCGTGTTTCTTGTCTTATACTGTGTCTGCTCTTGTCTGTGATTGGCTGTCGTGTTATTTGTGCTAATTGGTCTGTTGGTCTGTCCATTATGATGTGTGTGTTGTGATGTGTGTTTGAATATCATGACATAGAGGTTTGTAAATAACAAAATGAATGGAATGTGTATCTGACTAATCGTGTATTAAAAAAATGACTTTGCTGTAAGTCTTCAGGGTCAGTCTTGGATTGTGTAAGACTGTCTCGACCTTTGTACGACAGGCATAAATCTTTGAAACCTTTCTCTTCTGGTGGTGATTGTCCCGCAACAGACTCAATCAGAATCATACAACCCTCACAGCAAAAAAATCAAGAAGTTAAATTGTATGAAATGATGAGCAATAAAGGCTTCAGGTTATTGAAAGTTTTGGTGCTGCCATTAGATAGTAAATACATTGCAACACACACCACACAATCTGTGTACCAGTACAGATTGTGAATTACTGAAATTTCCTGTAAATTGAATAAAATTGGTGATCATAAAGTAAGCTTCATCTTTCTATTGCTACAGTGCCACCTGCCAGTTATGAGGAAATAGCAGACAGTGTCCTTTGTTTTTATATTTAAAGCAATTTGTCAAACACACAAATCGTCATTTGGTAGTAAAGAACTTGTCGAAGAGCTTAGATCTGACATGTGTCTTTTTTCAACAACAAACAGATAACAAATTTGAGACCTTGGAACAGTTGAGTTCCTTTGGTAAGGCGGCTTATATCATAATATGTCCAAAACTCTCAAAGTCTCTCAAACTCTCAAACATTGAGGTGTAATCTGACAGGGTTGGTATCTTGGGCAACTGAGTGTGTGCCTCAGCTGCAAAGCTGTATCAGCTAAAAGCTATTAGCGCATATACAACTCGGGTCATGACATTTTCTTTCTGTCTGCAAATGGGTGGTCCACTATATCTGGCCATTGTTTATTAATCTTGCATCTAACATTCCCGAGGGAGAGTGAGGATTGAATATTGGAGCCTGTTGTCAATGCAGGCTCCTTGGTAGCAGTGATCTGATTGAGGAAGAGGAGAAGGGTCCGGCGCATCCTAGCACAGCTTCGAGAGGAGGTCCATAGTCTCGGGGATCCCCAGAAACAACCAGGGAGGAAAATGTCATCCAGGTGCAATAGGGAGTACTTTTCTGAGGTTAGGGCTGAAGCATGTTGTTGAGACAGAGAAAAGGGAGCTTTACTTCTCAATTCATTCTACCTGACTTGGGAGTGTTACATGTTGACAATAAGGGCTGGCTATTAACTCAGAGGCAGGGAGGGAGTAGGATGGTACTTTTAGGGAAGTGAAACTGGGAGAACTGGTTGTACTCAAGTCCTGCTGTTAAATTAACATTTCTCTTCTCCTTTCCCAGCCAAGCCAGCCTGATTGGCTGGCTAACTGGCTGTCAGGTGTTTAGAGCTTTGGCACCAGGCAGCGGTTGAGAGAGTGGAGAGGAGTTTGGGAAAATCGGGGAGGCCAACCCAAGGGGTAATCATGGTGGGGCGCCAGGCAACATCAGGAAGACTGGCTCAGGGGAGCTCGGAGTCCAGAGGCAAATCGGAGGCCAGGTTCAAGGGAGATTGTGAAGATGTACTTTCAGAGTCTCCATTATTGAACACAAAACGGATTTATTAATAAGAATTGTACAGCAGCCTTGTTGCTGTAGCTAGCAGCCTCATGGTGTAGCTAGCTCCCAAAATGTTTCTCTCTCGGAGCCACTCCCAGAATGGGGTGATTCCACATTCTGAGTGCCAATTGGTCACACAGGCTCACTCTGCTGTGTTGCTTTTAAAGGGACAATCACCATATCCCTCCTCCTTTGACTCCTTTATACAACCTTCAATAACTAATTCACTCCATCTTAAGTACTAACTAAACATTATGGGCGCGATTCTCCACTCCCACGCCGGTTGGGAGAATCGCCTGGGCCGCCAAAATTTCCGGGGACGCCGGTCTGACGCCCTCCCACGATTCTCCCAAGCGGCGGGAACGGCCCGGTCGAGTTTCGCGGGCCGCAGGCCGGAGAACCGCCAGAGACACCGAAAATGGCGATTCTCCAGCACCCCCGCTATTCTGAGGCCCGGATGGGCCGAGCGGCCAGGTCAAAACGGCGGGTTCCCCCCGGCGCCGTCCACACCTGGTCGCTGCAGTCGTGGGCGGTGCGTAAACGCTGGGGGGCGGCCTGTGGGGGGGCGAGGAGGGATCCTGCACCGGGCTTTACCTGAAATGTGGGGTGGCCCGCGATCGGTGCCCACCGATCGTCGGGCCGTCCTCTCTGAAGGAGGACCTCCTTCCTTCCGCGGCCCTGCAAGATCCATCCCCCATCTTCTTGCGGGGCGGACTTAGAGAGGACGGCAACCACGCATGCGCGGATGACGCCCGTTATGCAGCACCGGCCGCGTCATCAATGCGGCGCCACTTTTCGCGGGCGACAAGACCTGGCGCGTGTAGATGACGCGGCCCCGATCCTGGCCCATTGTCGGGGCCTGAATCGGTCGGGACCGGGGCCGTTCCGCGCCGTCGTGAACCTCAACGACGGCGCGGCCACTTCGGCGTGGGAGTGGAGAATCGCGCCCTATATACATGAGCTGGACAATTATAAATCCAGTTTTGAGGGAGTTTCCTGATTCTTGTAGAACAGTATAATTCTGTTGTCTTTGAAGCTTCCACAGGATCGACATTAACAGGAACTGCAATAACTGGTACTTCTGCTGGCACAGGCGATTCATCGCTATTTGCTTCCACAGACACATCAGCTATGCCTATAATAGGTCGATCAGGCTCCCTTGTCCTTACGGATCCGAAAACATTTCTTGATGGCAACACTGACTGCTGGAATGTCTCTCCATGGTGGCCCACGTGTTCATGAATGATCCGTCCTTGGTATGAAAGTGATCCAGTCTTAGAGTTAATAGTTTGAGGATCCAACTTGATCCACTACTGAAGTTTCTCACATATACGGCTTCATTTACCATAAATTATCATGCTGTACTTTGTAAATTATGGCTTGCTTTCTGATTATCTCGGCTGGCTTCTACCCTCCCTGTCAAATTTGGAAACTCCAGGCTCAGTCTCGTTCTGAGAAGATGTTTCAATAGCAGTTCTGTTGGTGGAATTCCCGTTGTTGTATATGAAGTGGTACGATAGCTAAGTAAGAATCATGAGATTTTGGTCTCCAAGGTTCCTCCTGACAGTTTCTTTAGTCCAAACTTGAAAGTTCACATGGCTCTCTCGGCTAGTCCATTTGATGCTAGGTAGTAAGGCGCAGTTCTAATGTGTTTAATACCATTGAGAGCGGTAAAGTTTTGGAACTCAGCACTTGTGAATAAGGTTCCATTGTCTGATACCATGACTTCAGGTAATCCATGAGGTGAAAAGCATTGGCATAATCTTTCGATGGTCGCATGCGACCTCACCTCTAAAATGTCCATCCATTTAGAGTGTGCTTCATTACGAGCAAAAACATTGTGTCCAGGAATGGACTAACATTATCAATATGGATTTGTATCTAAGTATTCGGTGGCTAAGAACATCCGCAGCCATGTGTGTTTCAGTTCGGTGCTTGAAAGTATATTCATAGACGAACAGAATTAACACCCATCGTTGAATTCTTACCAAGGCGATCGTGAGATAGCATTGTCTTCTTTGAAGAGACACAAGAGTGACTTGTGGTCAGAAACAGTAGTAAAGTGTCTACCATGTAATTACTGGTGGAATTTCATAATGCCAAAGATTATTGATTGTCCTTCCTTCTCAATTGAACCAATTATTGGAGTATTGTGATTTTGGAGCCATTCTAAATGACATGTTATGAAATAGGTTAGTCTGTGGTGTGAACAACTATGCTATTTAATGCAGATTGCTTGCAGAGATCGACATCAATTTTAAATGAGTAATGGCGATAGCGCTAGCCATGTAAAACACTGAAAAAGGTGCACAAGAGCTGTAAGGCAGACACAATGGCGCAATACACCAGTTAGGGCAGGAACCTGAGGCCAGCCTTGGTGCCACAACCACCGAAGCAGCCATGAAGCCGAAAGCAATTTCCACCAACAAAACAAAAAGGTACAGAATAGGCAATAAGTCAGTAATGCTTAAAATTAAATGTTACCAGGGCAGCACGGTGGCGCAATGGGTTAGCCCTGCTGCCTCACGGCGCCGAGGTCCCAGGTTCGATCCCAGCTCTGGGTCACTGTCCGTGTGGAGTTTGCACATTCTCCCCGTGTTTGCGTGGGTTTCACCCCCACAACCCAAAAGATGTGCAGGCTAGGTGGATTGGCCATGCTAAATTGCCTCTTAATTGGAAAAAATGATTGGGTACTCTAAATTTTTTTTTTTTTTAATTAAATGTTACCGATGTGGAGGTAATTACACCCCTGGATTATGCCAGTTTAAGGAGGCTGCATTTTTTTATTGTCACAAAAGAAGACATTTAATAAAGCATGCGTGGAGCGAAATAAAGATCGCTGAGTAGTCAATTAACCAAGATGTTACATGTATATTATGTGGAAGAACCTAGCACCAGTGATTCTGCCATTCACTCTCCAGGCAAATGGGAAGCCCCTTAAGATGGAAGTGGGTGCAGGCGCATCAACCACTGTGATGGGCGAGGATACATTTCAGTACCTAAGAGAGAGAGTCCAACCATTGAACTTGAAGAGTATTCTGTCAAGTTGAAGACTTATAGGGAGAATCAATAAAACTAAAAGGCACCATAATAATACCTGTAAGCTCTGGACAACAGCCTAGCTCCCAGTGATAATAGTGACGGTGATAATAGTGATAATAAATAATAGCCTTCTCAGCCGAATTGGCTTAAAGAAATAAAGTTGAACTGGGTTGAAATTTTTCAAGTGAGGGAAGGGGGACTGCCAGAACTGATAAGAAAATATGAGAGTGCCTTATGTGATTAATTCGGTAAAATCAAAGGTCTATAAGCTAAGATTTATGTGGATCAAGAGGCAACTCCCCAATTCTTTTGGACCAGACCGGTACCATATGCCTTACGAGAGAAAGTGGAAACTGAGTTAAACAGGTGTTCACCTCAGGAAAGAAAAGTGCATCTTTCAAGTCACTAAGGTGACCTACCTGGGGCACCATGCAGATGCACAAAGATTACACCCCATGGAAGACAAGGCCAAGGAAATAAAGGAGGCACCTACTCCCACAATAACAACTGAACTCAAATAGTCTTTGGGGATGGTAAACTACTATGGATGTTTTTTCACCAAATTTATCAATGATATTGGCCCCGTTGCATATTCTGCTAAAGAAACACCACATTGGTCATGGAAGGCTCCCCAGGAGGAAGTCGCAATCAATTCTCCTGGCGCTGTCACCCCAGAATTAAATTTGAATCTCTGAAGTACGACTGATGGTTGAGGTTGGAAATGAGCCATCATTAAATCCACAAACTCACGAAATGATTTGGAGTCGGACAACCTTGGGGCTGTAAGACTGCAAATAAAGTTATAGGTCTGAGTTCCACAAATACTGAGAATTGAGAATTGCTTTGCATTTCGCCTCCTCCCTATTTTGTTTGTTTGGAAGTAATACCCAAGTTGCTCGACATATTGAATCCATGGAAGGATGAAACTGGTCTATTCACCAAAAGAGAGGCATTCTGGTGAGTACTTTATTTCAGACTTTGATTAATACAGGATTCTCACAGGTGTTGGGCCAGAGGCAGTGTCAGGATAATTTACTCTCATCGCCATGTAAAAATGTACTTTCAGAGACTCCATTAGTGAACACAAAAGGGGTAACTTAACAAGAAATGTACAACAGCCACAAAGCTGTAGCTAGCTCCCCAATATCTCTGTCTCGGGGCCTTTCTCACCATAGGATAGTGGCTCACTCTCAGTGTCGATTGGTCATCCAGACCAGGTGACTGTTACTCTGCTGTGTTTCCCTTAAAGGAGAAATCACCACAGAAATTCCATGGGTTAAGTTTGGGAGAATTTAGAGGTCTCAAGGAGTAAATCGGAAAAGTCTGGAGAAGACCAGGGGCGAAATTCTCCTCCAACGGCGCGATGTCCGCCGACTGGCGCCCAAAACGGCG
This sequence comes from Scyliorhinus torazame, assembly GCF_047496885.1. NCBI lineage: Eukaryota > Metazoa > Chordata > Chondrichthyes > Carcharhiniformes > Scyliorhinidae > Scyliorhinus > Scyliorhinus torazame. Next base: position 105,222,514 of record NC_092721.1, read on the forward strand.
CCAATCAGACGGGCATTGCGCCGCCCCAAAGGTGCGGAATGCTCCGCATCTTTGGGGGCCGAGCCCCGACATTGAGGGGCTAGGCTGACGCCGGAGGGATTTCCACCCCGCCAGCTGGCGGAAACGGCCTTTGTTGCCCCGCCAGCTGGCGCGGAAATGACATTCGGGGCGGCGCATGCGTGGGAGCGTCAGCGGCCGCTGACAGTTTCCCGCGCATGCACAATGGGGAGAGTCTCTTCTGCCTCTGCCATGGTGGAGACCGTTGGGGAGGCGGAAGGGAAAGAGTGCCCCCACGGCACAGGCCCGCCCGCGGATCGTTGGGCCCCGATCGTGGGCCAGGCCACCGTGGGGGCACCCCCCCGGGGTCAGATCGCCCCGCGCCCCCCCCAGGACCCCGGAGCCCGCTCACGCCGCCTTGTCCCGCCGGTAAATAGCTACTTTAATTTACGCCGGCGGGACAGGCAATTTCTCGGCGGGACTTCGGCCCATCCGGGCCGGAGAATCGAGCGGGGGTGCCCGCCAACCGGCGCGGCCCGATTCCCGCCCCCGCCCAATCTCCGGTACCGGAGACTTCGGCAACCGGCGGTGCCGGGATTCACGGCGGCCAATGGCCATTCTCCGACCCGCTGGGGGGTCGGAGAATGACGCCCCAGAAGTCTGATCACAGTGTTTGGTGAAGCAGGTAAGCTGGTTCCAGCAGTGAAATGGCACTTACCAACTGGATCCAACATTCCCCTTTAGCCATTCGGATTCCGATTGGCCGGAAAATCTGGCTAGCTAGGGTTCAATTTAAAATGGTGTTTAAGACATCAGGTGGCAGCCAAGGAGTGAGTGGTCGCACATTTGGTGGCTCTTGCTCAAGGTGGAATTTTTCCGTCCTTCCCCCATCTGAGGAGTGGACGAAAGAGGTGTAGGACTGCCAAGAGAAGGTGTAACACCTCTGGTGTGGCTGGTGGATGGAGCCACAAAGTAGGAGTGGGTCGAGAAGAAGGGAGCATCAAGCAAATGCTCCTTTTTTCTGTTTCTTTGTTTCTTGAGGGAGTTTGGAGGAGGGGGAGGGGAATCAGGGGCTGGCGGAAGTTTGGAGGCCTTGGGCGGGGGCTGCCATGCTAGTTGGGCGGGCGGGTTAATGAGAGCACACGGGGGGTGGTCAGATGGTCGGTATAGGGGAGGGGGGATGGGGTTGTTGTTTTGTTTACGGGGGAGAGTGGGTTGCTGACAAGGTGTGGTTGTTGTGGCGCAGTTGGAAAACAAGTGATGACGGTGGACATCCGAGGGTGGGCTTGGAGGGTCGCTTGACACGGGCCGGGGGCTGGCCCAAAACAGGATATGGTTGATTGGCAGGGGCGGGGGGCAAGGAGCCTCGCAACTAGGCTGGTCACGTGGAACGTGAGGGGGCTGAATGGGCCGGTCAAGCAGTCACTGTGTTCACGCACCTGAGGAGTTTGAAGGTGAATGTGGCTTTTTTACAAGAGACTCATTTACAGACAATGCTGAGGAAATGGTGGGTAGGGCAGGTGTTTCACTCAGGACTGGACATGAAGACAAGGGTGTTGGTGGGTGGCATTCAAGGTGGAATGGGGAACATTGGGGAATATTGTGGGGAACATTGTGGCAGACTCAGGGGGGAGGTTTATAATGGTTTGTGGGAAGCTGGAGGGGATGCCGGTACTCCTGGTAAATGTTTATGCCCAAATTGGGATGATGCGGAATTTATGAGGTGAGTGCTGGGAAAGATTCCTGACCTGGACTTGCACTGGTTGATCATGGGGCTGGATTTTAACATGGTAATTGAGCCAAGCTTGGACTGGTCGAGCCGGAGATTGGCGAGGTGAAGGCGGCGGTGAAGGAGCTGTAGAGGACAGGTGTGGGCGATGTGCTAGGAGGCCTGTGAATCATGTCCACAAGTTTTGGGCATGTCCAAAGCTGAAGGGGTTCTGGCAGGGGTTTGAGGACGTAACATCCAAGGTGTTGTGGGGTGCAGGTGGCCCTGAGTCCAGAGGTAGCAATATTTGGCGTGTTGGAAGACCCAGGAGTCCAGGGGGTGAGAAAGGCCGAAGTCTTGGCCTATGCCTCCCTGATAGCCCGGAGTTGGATTTTGCTGAGTGGAGGGACAAGGAGCTGTCGAAAGTGGGGCTGTGGGTGAATGACTTGGTGGAATTTCTGAGGTTGGAGAAGGTCAAGTTTGTCTTGAGCGGGTCGGCCAATGGGTTCGCTCGGAGGTGGAAGCCGTTCATTGCCTTCTTTAAGGAGGATTGAGGGATCAGCTGAGGGGGAGGAGGAGGAGGTTAAGGAGGATAAAATGCGGAAGGCAGGACGAGAGGAGATGGTAAGGCAAGGGGGGGAGTGGGTGTTGGTTATTTATTACGTTGTATGATTTCACTTCTGCTTTCATTTGTTCTGTTTGTTGTTTGTTTATTCAAATGCCTGAATAAAATATATATTTTTAAAATAATAAAATGGTGTTTAAAAATAAAGCAAATTGCCTCATATTTAAATTGCCAACTTGCCTCTGTGAGCAAATTGGTTGCCTGCCCTCTGTCTTGCCTCTGGTAAAACTGGAAATGGGTGGTTTGGGGCTGTGATTTAGATCTTTAACATTTGACATTCCACCCAACCTAAACTCCCCCCTTAAGATGTCTGACACAGAAAGGGTTTCATTGCTTAGCACTGATATGCCTCACATGAATGAGCATAGTTTTATTTTAAGAAGGCCAGAATGATCCAACCCAAAAACATCACGAAAGACTAATTGATGCTTTTTCACTAAGCACTATATGTGAACACCATTGACCAGGTGTGAAAGGTCAGGCCCATTGATCAGTTTCCTCCAACCCATATATTTCCCATCAATCTTCATTTCTTTATTTCACTTGTTGGGATGTCACTGTGAGCTAAAACTGCTGGGTGACTTTTAAACAAGCTGAAATCATTTGCACAAACTCTGCATCTAGGACTGTTCTTTTCCACAGATGCTAGTAAAGTGTGCTATTGCTTGTTTAACCACTTTTCAACATCTCTTAATATTGATCCCTAGCTTTTACTTTCTGTCATGATAAGTGGGCCTCACACCTTCATCCAAGAAGAGAAAAGCCGATCAAGAATGGCCTGCATTTCAAGAGAAATTGAAAATGTTGAACTTCTTACTGGATGTGAATTAAAAACCCACATATTCTGTTTATAAATATGGTACACACAGAAAGAAACTATGAAGCAAATCATGGCGAAAGCCATGATTATTACAGGAAAGTCCTGCAAGATAAATTTTCTGATTTATCTTTGTCTTTGAAAAACTAGCAATCAATGTTTACAAATGCTCGCCAGATAATGATGCGATTAAAGCATTTAATTGCACAAGTCATAACTGTGTCTAAATCGCCTCAAAACTTCTGGCCGAGATACAAAGTGGGAAGTTACGTCAATTTTCAGCTGAAGGACTTCCGGGTGCGGCGATGACCAGCTGAGTCGCACGTTTCGGCAGCTCCCTGTGAAACGGGCTTTTGGGCTCTTGATAGGAGCCCCAACGGCAATTTTAACGGCTGAAAACACCGTGCGGTAAACCAGAAGGGTGTTCCCCCTGGACACGGATGGAAAAAGGAGAGGAAAGTGGCCGGATTGCAGCGGATCCTTTGGAACAACGGCAAGGAAGGCAAGCAGAAACCAAGATGGCGTCGGAAGGTGGCAGTTTCATATGGGGCCCTGAACAACAAGAGTTTTTGAAACGCTGCGTGGAGGAGATAAAAAAGGAAATGAAGAAAGAGTTGTTGGCCCCGATATTACAGGCGATTGAAGGGCTGAAAGAGGAACAAAAGACCCAGGAGCAGGAGCTTCGGGTCGTGAAGGCGAAAGCAGCAGAGAATGAAAACGACATACAGGGCCTGGTGGTGAAGTCGGAGATACAGGAGGCACACCAGAAACGATCTGTGGAGAGGTTGGAGGCACTGGAAAATAACGCAAGGAGGAACAACTTGAGGATTCTTGGCCTTCCTGAAGGTGTGGAGGGGGCGGACGTCGGGGCATATGTGAGCACGGTGCTGCACTCGTTAATGGGAGTGGAGGCCCCGACGGGTCCGTTGGAGGTGGAGGGAGCATACCGAGTTATGGTGCGAAGATCGAGAGCAGGAGAAGCTCCCAGAGCCATAGTGGTGAGATTTCTCCGTTTTAAGGATAGAGAAATGGTCCTTAGATGGGCGAAGAAAACTCGGTGTAGTAAATGGGAGAACGCGGTGATCCGCGTCTATCAAGATTGGAGTGCGGAGGTGGCGAGAAGGAGGGCGAGCTTTAATCGGGCCAAAGCGGTACTTCACAAAAAAAAGATAAAGTTTGGAATGCTGCAACCGGCAAGACTGTGGGTCACATATCAAGGGAGGCACCACTACTTTGAGACGGCGGATGAAGCGTGGACTTTTATTGTAGAAGAAAAATTGGAATGATTGGACTACGAAAATGAACGTTTGGACAAAGTGGTGGGACGAGTGGGGGGGGGGGGGGGCGAAGAGGGATTGTATGATTAATCCTGCGGTATGGTAACTTTTCTTTCTCCCACAGGTGGTGATGGGGGGAGGTGGGGAGGGAGAGGAGATGGGGCGTTGGCCATGGGAGGCGGGGCCGAGGGAGAGGCGCGGGCTTGGTTCACGCGCTATGATAATTATGGCGGGAATAGAGAAGCAGGAAGGAGGGGGCGCCGCACGGGGCGAGCCGTGATCACGGGGGGAAGCCGAGGTCAGCCAGAGTTTGCTGACTTCTGGGAGCAACATGGGGGGAGTAATTACGCTAGCGGGGGGTCTAGCGGGGGGGGGAGGGGGGAATTACTGGGTTGCTGCTGCTGGGGAAAGGGGGGAGTGGGTACGGGAAAGGATGGGCGGGGGGGCACTGTCTGGGAGAAATACAGCCGCGTGGGAACTGGGCGAGAAGCTGGAAAAAGATGATGGCTAACCGGCAAGGGGGGGGGGGGGTGGGAAGCCCCCCAACTCGGCTGATCACGTGGAACGTGAGGGGGCTGAACGGGCCGATAAAGAGGGCACGAGTACTCGCACACCTTAAGAAACTTAAAGCAGGTGTGGTCATGTTACAGGAAACGCACCTGAAACTGATAGATCAGGTTAGGTTGCGCAAAGGATGGGTAGGGCAGGTGTTCCATTCGGGGCTGGATGCGAAAAACAGGGGGGTGGCTATATTAGTGGGGAAGCGGGTAATGTTCGAGGCAAAGACTATAGTGGCGGATAACGGGGGCAGATACGTGATGGTGAGTGGCAAATTACAGGGAGAGATGGTGGTGTTGGTAAACGTGTATGCCCCGAATTGGGACGATGCCAATTTTATGAGGCGAATGCTAGGACGCATCCCAGACCTAGAGACCGGAAAGCTGATAATGGGGGGAGACTTTAACACGGTGTTGGAACCAAGGCTGGATAGGTCGAAGTCCAGGACTGGTAGGAGGCCGGCAGCAGCCAAGGTGCTTAAGGATTTTATGGAGCAGATGGGAGGGGTGGACCCGTGGAGATTCAGTAGACCTAGGAGTAAGGAGTTCTCGTTTTTCTCCTATGTCCATAAAGTCTATTCACGCATAAACTTTTTTGTGTTGGGTAGGGCATTGATCCCGAGGGTGAGGGGAACGGAATATACGGCTATAGCCATTTCGGATCATGCCCCACACTGGGTAGACTTGGAGATAGGGGAGGAAACAAGAGGGCGTCCACCCTGGAGAATGGACATGGGACTAATGGCGGATGAGGGGGTGTGCTTAAGGGTGAGGGGATGCATTGAAAAGTACTTGGAACTCAATGACAATGGGGAGGTTCAGGTGGGAGTGGTCTGGGAGGCGTTGAAGGCGGTGGTTAGGGGGGAGCTGATATCAATAAGGACACATAAAGGGAAGCAGGAGAGTAAGGAACGGGAGCGGTTGTTGCAAGAACTTTTGAGGGTGGACAGACAGTATGCGGAAGCACCGGAGGAGGGACTGTATAAGGAAAGGCAAAGGCTGCCTGTGGAATTTGACTTGCTGACCACAGGCACTGCAGAGGCACAATGGAGGAAGGCGCAGGGTGTACAGTATGAATATGGAGAGAAGGCGAGCAGATTGCTGGCACACCAATTGAGGAAAAGGGGAGCAGCGAGGGAAATAGGGGGGGTGAGAGACGAAGATGGAGAGACGGAGCGGGGAGCGGAGAGAGTGAATGAAGTGTTTAAGACATTTTATAAAAAATTGTATGAAGCTCAACCCCCGGATGGGAGGGAGAGAATGATGGAGTTTTTGGATCGGCTGGAAATTCCCAAGGTGGAAGAGCAGGAAAGGATGGGATTTGGAGCACAGATCACGGTAGAAGAAGTGGTGAAAGGAATTAGGAACATGCAGACGGGAAAGGCCCCGGGACCGGACGGATTCCCAGTTGAATTTTACAGAAAATATTTGGACTTGCTCGCCCCGCTACTGACGAGGACCTTCAACGAGGCAAAGGAAAGGGGACAACTGCCCCCGACTATGTCAGAAGCAACGATATCGCTTCTTTTAAAGAAGGAAAAGGATCCGCTACAATGCGGGTCCTACAGACCAATCTCCCTCCTCAATGTAGATGCCAAGGTCTTGGCCAAGGTAATGGCAATGAGAATAGAGGAATGTGTCCCGGGAGTGGTTCATGAGGACCAAACTGGGTTTGTGAAGGGGAGACAGCTGAACACGAACATACGGAGGTTGTTAGGGGTAATGATGATGGCCCCACCAGAGGGTGAAACGGAGATAGTAGTGGCGATGGATGCCGAGAAAGCATTTGATAGAGTGGAGTGGGATTATCTGTGGGAGGTGTTGAGGAGATTTGGGTTCGGAGAGGGGTATGTTAGATGGGTGCAGCTGTTGTATAGGGCCCCAGTGGCGAGTGTGGTCACGAATGGACGGGGATCGGCATATTTTCGGCTCCATAGAGGGACAAGGCAGGGATGTCCTCTGTCCCCATTACTGTTTGCACTGGCGATTGAGCCCCTGGCGATAGCGCTGAGAGGTTCCAAGGGATGGAGGGGAATACTTAGGGGAGGAGAAGAACACCGGGTATCTTTATATGCGGATGATCTGCTACTATATGTGGCGGATCCAGCGGAGGGGATGCCAGAAATAATGCGGATACTTGGGGAGTTTGGGGATTTTTCAGGGTATAAATTGAACATGGGGAAGAGTGAGCTGTATGTGGTGCATCCAGGGGAGCAGAGTAGAGAAATAGAAGACCTACCGTTGAGGAAGGTAACAAGAGACTTTCGTTACCTGGGGATCCAGATAGCTAAGAATTGGGGCACATTGCACAGGCTAAATTTGACGCGGTTGGTGGAACAGATGGAGGAAGATTTCAAGAGATGGGATATGGTAGCATTGTCAATGGCAGGGAGGGTGCAGGCGGTTAAGATGGTGGTCCTCCCGAGATTCCTTTTTGTGTTTCAGTGTCTCCCGGTGGTGATCACGAAGGCTTTTTTCAAAAGGATAGAAAAGAGTATCATGGGTTTTGTTTGGGCCGGGAAGACTCCGAGAGTGAGGAAGGGATTCTTACAGCGTAGTAGGGATAGGGGGGGGCTGGCACTACCGAGCCTAAGTGAGTATTATTGGGCCGCTAATATTTCAATGGTGAGTAAGTGGATGGGAGAGGAGGAAGGAGCGGCGTGGAAGAGATTAGAGAGGGCGTCCTGTAGGGGGACCAGCCTGCAGGCTATGGTGACAGCCCCATTGCCGTTCTCACCAAGGAACTATACCACGAGTCCGGTGGTGGTAGCTACACTGAAGATTTGGGGACAGTGGAGACGACATAGGGGAAAGACCGGAGCACTGGGGGGGTCCCCGATAAGAAACAACCATAGGTTTGCCCCGGGGGGAATGGATGGGGGATATGGAATGTGGCAAAGAGCAGGTATAACGCAATTGAAAGATCTATTTGTGGATGGGAAGTTTGCGAGTCTGGGAGCGCTGACCGAGAAATATGGGTTGCCCCAAGGGAATGCATTCAGGTACATGCAATTGAGGGCTTTTGCGAGGCAACAGGTGAGGGAATTCCCGCAGCTCCCGACACAAGAGGTGCAGGACAGAGTCATCTCAAAGAAATGGGTGGGGGACGGTAAGGTGTCGGATATATATAGGGAAATGAGAGACGAAGGGGAGACTATGATGGACGAACTAAAAGGGAAATGGGAAGAAGAGCTAGGGGAGGAGATTGAGGAGGGGATGTGGGCAGATGCCCTAAACAGGGTAAACTCGTCGTCCTCGTGCGCCAGTCTAAGCCTGATTCAGTTTAAGGTATTACACAGGGCACATATGACTGGAACACGGCTCAGTAAATTTTTTGGGGTGGAGGATAGGTGTGCGAGGTGCTCGAGAAGCCCAGCGAATCATACCCATATGTTTTGGTCATGCCCGGCACTACAGGGGTTTTGGATGGGGGTGACAAAGGTGCTTTGGAAAGTAGTAGGAGTCCGGGTCGAACCAAGCTGGGGGTTGGCTATATTTGGGGTTGCACAAGAGCCGGGAGTGCAGGAGGCGAAAGAGGCCGATGTTTTGGCCTTTGCGTCCCTAGTAGCCCGGCGCAGAATATTGCTAATGTGGAAAGAAGCCAAGCCCCCGGGGGTGGAGACCTGGATAAATGATATGGCGGGGTTCATAAAGTTAGAGCGGATTAAGTTCGTCCTAAGGGGGTCGGCTCAAGGGTTTACTAGGCGGTGGCAACCGTTCGTCGAATATCTTGCGGAAAGATAGATAGGGGAGAACAAAGAAGGCAGCAGCAGCGGCCCAGGACTTGGGGGGGGGGGGGGAGGGATGGGGGGGGATGGGGGGGGGGGGGGTGTGGCCTGAGACAAGGCAGTTGCCAATTAGGGCTAGTTTTTATTTTTTGTTATTTAATATTTATTTATTTGTTGTTGTTTTTGTTTAAATTTAAAAAGGTCATTATTATCTGTATTGTTACAATGTTGTGTAAAGGATGCACAATGTACTGTGTTGGTTGACCAAAAATTTTCAATAAAATATTATTTTTTAAAAAAAATTTTCAGCTGAAGTAGTTGAGGTCCTTTGGGCCCATGAGGCGTATACCCATTTTAACAATGCGATCAACTCCTGTGAAACGTCACACTGATTCAATGAACTGTCTACCAGAAGCCTCTCCTTCTCATTACTTTGGCTCATCCTCATTCAAACGACCAGAGTTTCTTGCATTTACTCCTGTTTTGAATGGTCTTATATTTAGACCGGAAATACTAGATGCAGCACCTGTTTGAGCGCAATTGGGAAAACTTCTGAGTTTCATTGAAAAAGTGAAATTTGGAATGCCATTGCTATATTATACAATTAACAAATAGGAGTCAGAGGAGATTTGTGCAAACACTCAGTAATTTTAAACTTCAAGTCCAGTGGGCTTTATTTAGATTAGTTTCTTAAATATATTTTCATTCACTTCCTATAAGACTCACCAAATTGCATTCAATGTCCATTGGAGCTGATAATGAGACAAAATTGAACTTATATCCTTCGGCGATGTGATCGCATTATTCTGATGTTAAGGGATTGCTTGCAGCCTCCATCATGACTGCTGTACTTGCTTGAGGTTTACAAGAATATTTATATTGTTAAAAGTAATTGCAAATTAAGGCTTCTTTTTATATTAACCATCTGCTTTCTGTGTTCAATTATATATATCGGAGAGCACAGTAAGAAATCTTACAACACCAGGTTAAAGTCCAACAGGTTTGTTTCAAATCACTAGCTTTCGGAGCGCAGCTCCTTCACCTGAGGAAGGAACCGTGCTCCGAAAGCTAGTGATTTGAAACAACCCTGTTGGATTTAACCTGGTGTTGTAAGATTTCTTACTGTGCTCACCCCAGTCCAACGTCGGCAGCTCCACATCATTTATTGGAGAATCAGTGGCTTGGTGGTACAGAACCTCAATATTGCTGAAAAGAGAGCCATGTTGCTGAAGTTTCTCATTTTGCACTCATCAGGTCAAACAAAAGAATGCAAACTCTCAATGATCACAACAATTTAGAAAATGGGAGCTGATTGGTTGGCAAGTTGACTCTGATTGGCTGAAGCATTGCCAAGGAGGAACCAACAGAGAACCATGGGCTTCCAATGCTTCTGGGCAATTCAAAAAAGGTGCTTGGCTTGAACATATTCCTTTTGTTTGCAGAGAACAGGTCCCTGCATAGAATTGTATGCCTTTTCTAGCAACAGTATAGAGTCACATTACAAGTTCTTTTTAAAAAATATATATTTATTCAAATTTTCAACACTTTTCGACAAAACACTCCAACCAGAAAAAAAAGAATAAAGCACAAAACAAGCAAAAATTATACATGAGATTTCCAACAAAATACAATAACCCCCATTTAACAAATAAACATGCCAGTAAGAAAAAACGCCCCACTCTAACCTAAACAAAACAGAAAAACCAACCCCCCCCCCTCCCCCCACGCTTCCCCCCCTGGGTTGCTGCTGCTGTTGACCTCCACCTAATGTTCCGTGAGAAAGTCTAGGAACGGTTGCCTCCACCTGGAGAACCCCTGCACAGACCCTCGCAAGGCAAACTTTATCCTTTCCAGCCTGATGAACCCTGCCATATCGTTAATCCAAGCTTCCACGCTTGGGGGCTTCGCCTCCCTCCACATTAGTAGGATCCTCCACCGGGCTACCAGGGACGCAAAGGACAGAATACCAGCCTCTTTCAGCTCCTGCACTCCTGGCTCGTCCGATACCCCAAATAATGCTGTCCCCCAGCTCAGCTTGACCCGGGTGTTCACCACCTTAGACACCGTCCTCGCAAAGCCTCTGCAGAACCCCTCCAGCGCCGGGCATGTCCAGAACATATGGGCGTGATTTGCTGGGCTCCCCAAGCACCTCACACATCTGTCCTCCACCCCAAAAAACCTACTCATCCTCGCCCCTGTCATATGCGCCCTATGGACAACTTTGAACTGTATTAGGCTGAGCCTAGGAAGGAAGGATTAACCCTACTCAGGGCCTCAGCCCACAGATCCTCATCCAGCTCTTCCCTCAGCTCCTCCTCCCACTTATCCTTTAACTCCTCCACCGAGGCCTCCTGCAGTTCCTAATAGATCGCCGAGACCTTGCCTTCTCCAACCCATACACCCGAAATCACCCAAACAAAAGGAATATGTTCAAGCCAATAACTTTTTTTGAATCCTTCGTGCTGGGAGCAGCGGAAATTCCCTCACCTGCCATCTCACAAACGCCCTCACTTGCATGTACCTAAAAGCATTCCTGGGAGGTAACCCAAATATCTCCTCTAGCGCCCCTAGGCTCACAAAAGTCCTATCGATGAATAGGTCCCCCATTCTTTTAATCCCTCCCCGATGCCAGCTCAGAAACTCCCCATCCATCCTACCCGGAATGAACCTGTGGTTCTCTCGTATCGGGGACCAGACCGAGGCCTCCACCTCACCCCTATGTCGCCTCCACTGCCACCAGATCTTCAGAGTCGCCTCCACCACCGGACTCGTGGTGCACCTTGTCGGCGGAAGCGGCACGGCGCCGTCACCAGCGCCCCCTGACTCGTACCCACACAAGACGCCCCCTTTCCCTCCATTACCCACTTACGGATGATCGCCACATTAACTGCCCAATAATAGCCACATAGATTCGGCACCCCCCTTCCTGCTACGCTCCAAAAACACCCTTGGGGTCTTATTCACCCATACGAATCCCATAATACTCCTGCTTACCCATTTTTAAAAAGCCTTGGGGATTAGGATGGGCAGGCACTGGAACAGGAACCTCGGGAGGATCGTCATCTTGACCGACTGCACCCTACCCGCCAGGGAGAGTGGCAGCATATCCCATCTCCTGAAGTCCTCCTCCATCTGCTCCACCAACCGTGTCAAATCGAGCTTGTGCAGGGCCCCCCAGCTCCTAGCTACCTGGATCCCCAGGTATCGGAAGTTCCTCTCCACCCTCTTCAGCGGTAGCTCGTCTATCCCCCTTCCCTGGTCCCTCGCACGCACCACAAAGAGCTCACTCTTCCCCACGTTGAGCTTATAGCCTGAGAAGTCCCCAAACTCCCTAAGGATCCGCATAACCTCCGCCATCCGCTCCACTGGGTCTGCAACATATAACAACAGGTCATATAACGATATCAGGTGTTCCTCCCCCCCCCCCCCCCGGACCAATCCCCTCCAGTTCCTAGACTCCCTCAGTGCCATGGCCAGCGGCTCAATTGCCAGTGCAAACAACAAGGGGGATAAGGGACACCCCTTGTGGTGGTATGTATTAGGGGTAATACGGTACACCATGAATGCCGAGGAGCTATTGGAGGACAGATGCTGGGTCCCGATTGGATTTGTTACCTACTGGGCTCCACCCAGATAGGCGGGGTATAAGAACCCGGTTTGCTCCCCGCAGCTGCATTCTGTGTCTGAGCTGCTGGGGAACAAGTCTGATCAAGTCTGCTCAATAAAGCCTCGATTGAATTTCTCTACGTCTTGCCTCGTGTCTGATCGATGGTGCGACAATTTACTGAACAGACTTAAAAAGGAATATGGAGCTCCGGATCGCCCCGGAGTGCCTGCGAATTGGCCCCCAAGCAGCTAACGCAACATCGGCGTTTAAGCACTGGCTGGCGTGCTTTGAGGGGTACCTCCGAACGGCCCCCGGCAGACCAACGGAAGACCAGAAGATGCAGGTCCTGCATTCCAGGGTGAGTCCCTACGCACTCATTGAGGACGCGGAAGAATTCCCAGCGGCGATCAACTTGCTGAAACAGACCTACATTAGGCCCGTCAACCAGGTCTACGCACGCTACCAGCTCGTGACGAGACGACAAATCCCCGGGGAATCACTGGACGAATTCTTCAATGCGCTGACGATCATGGGAAGAAACTGCGACTGCCCAGCGGTAACGGCGAACGAACATACGGACCTCCTGATCAGAGACGCTTACGTAGCAGGTTTGGCATCGTCGCAAATTCGCCAGAGACTTTTAGAGAAAGACTCTCTCGGACTCACAGAGGCACGGGCCCTTGCAGCCTCCCTCGACGTGGCCTCCCAAAACGCCAGCGCCTATGCCCCCGACCGCACTACAGCCCCTTGGGCTCCGTGGACCCCCGCCGCGACCGACCCCCCGGCACCCCCCACTCCTCCGCAAGCGTGCATGGCCAGAATCCCAGACCACCCGGGGGGGCCCCGCTGCTACTTTTGGGGGCAGCCAAAACACCCCCGCCAGCGCTGCCCGGCCCACCTGTAAGAGCTGCGGCAAAAAGGGGCACTACGCAGCGGTGTGCCAGTCCCGTGGGGTCGCTGCTATCTCCGGGGAAGAAACGGGACCACGGGCTCAACGGGCGCCGCCATTTTGGACCCTGGACACCACGAGGGGGGGACGGGTGCCACCATCTTCCTACCCACGGGCCACGTGCGATCCATGGGAGCGGCCATTTTGTCCACCCCCGGCCGCGTGCGACCCAAGGGAGCGGCCATTTTGTCCACCCCCGGCTGCGTGCGATCCATGGACGCCGCCATCTTGGCTGACAGGCAAGGTCCCCAGCGTGGATGGCTCCACACTGCCTGAAGATAACGATCTGATGCACCAACCACGTTTGGCATCGGTGACCCTCGACCAGTCGCGGCCCCGGACGCTCCAGACGACAACGACAAAGGTGCTGGTGAACGGGCACGAGACGCCGTGTTTGATCGACTCGGGGAGCACGGAGAGTTTTATTCATCCGGACACGGTAAGACGCTGTTCCCTGGTAATTCGGCCAAGCACCCAAAAAAATTTCTTGGCGGCGAGGTCCCACTCCATTGCAGTGCAGGGGAGAGAGTTCAAAAATTACTGGCTGTATGTCCTCCCCCATCTCTGTGCTCCCACTCTCCTGGGGTTGGACTTCCAATGCAACCTCCAGAGCTTAACATTTAAATTTGGCGGCCCTATACCCCCACTGACTATCTGCGGCCTCGCGACACTCAAGGTCGAACCGCCCTCCTTGTTCGCCAACCTCACCCCGAATTGCAAACCCGTCGCCACTAGGAGCAGATGGTACAGCACCCAGGACCGGACGTTTATCAGGTCCGAAGTCCAGCAGCTGCTGAAGGAAGGCATAATCCAGGCCAGCAATAGACCCTGGAGAGGTAAGGTGTTAGTAATGAAGACAGGGGAGAAGCAGAGGATGGTTGTAGACTACAGTTAGACCATCAACAGGTACACGCAGCTAGATGCGTACCCTCTTCCCCGCATATCCGACATGGTCAATCGGATTGCACAGTACAAGGTCTTCTCCACCGTGGACCTTAAGTCCGCCTACCACCAGCTCCCCATTCGCCCCGGTGACCGTAAGTACACTGCCTTCGAAGCAGACGGGCAGCTATACCACTTCTTAAGGGTTCCATTCGGCGTCACGAACGGAGTCTCGGTCTTCCAAAGGGAGATGGACCGAATGGTTGACCAGCACGGTTTATGGGCCACGTTCCCGTACCTCGACAACGTCACCATCTGCGGCCACGACCAGCAGGACCACGACGCCAACCTCCGCAAATTCCTCCAGACCGCTAACGCCCTCAACCTCACCTACAACGAGGAAAAATGCGTGTTTAGCACCGACCGTCTAGCCATCTTGGGCTACGTAGTGCATAATGGAGTGATAGGCCCTGACCCTGAACGCATGCGCCCCCTCATGGAGTTCCCTCTTCCCCACTGTGCCAAAGCCCTGAAACGCTGCCTGGGCTTCTTTTCTTATTACGGCCAGTGGGCCCCCCAGTACGCAGACAAGGCCCGCCCACTAATCCAGTCCACTACTTTTCCCCTGTAGACAGAGGCCCGCCAGGCCTTCAGCCGCATCAAAACGGATATCGCAAAGGCCACGATGCGCGCCATCGACAAGTCCCTCCCCTTCCAAGTCGAGAGCGACGCATCCGACGTAGCTCTGGCGGCCACTCTCAACCAAGCGGGCAGACCCGTGGCCTTTTGCTCCCGGACCCTCCACGCTTCAGAAATTCGCCACTCCTCAGTAGAAAAGGTGGCCCAAGCCATAGTGGAAGCTGTGCGACATTGGAGGCATTACCTGGCCGGCAGGAGATTCACTCTCCTCACTGACCAACGGTCGGTAACCTTCATGTTCGATAATGCACAGCGGGGCAAGATAAAGAACGACAAGATCCTGAGGTGGAGGATCGAACTCTCCACCTACAACTATGAGATCTTGAACCGTCCCGGAAAGTTGAACGAGCCATCCGATGCCCTATCTCGCGGCACATGTGCCAACGCACAAGTGAATCGCCTCCAAGCCCTCCACGAGGAGCTCTGCCACCCGGGGGTCACTCGCTTCTACCACTTTATAAAGGCCCGCAACCTCCCGTACTCAGTCGAGGACGTCCGAACAGTCACCAGGAACTGCCAAATCTGCGCAGAATGCAAAGCGCATTTTTTCAGGCCAGATAGAGCGCACCTGATAAAGGCTTCCCGTTCCTTTGAATGCCTCAGTCTGGATTTCAAAGGCCCCCTCCCCTCCACCGATCACAACACGTACTTTCTTAACGTCGTTGACGAATACTCCCGTTTCCCCTTCGCCATCCCCTGCCCCGACATGACCGCGGCCACGGTCATTAAAGCCCTCTGCACCATCTTTACGCTGTTCGGTTTCCCCGCCTACATCCATAGCGACAGGGGGTCCTCCTTCATGAGTGACGAGCTGCGCCAGTTCCTGCTCAGTAAGGGCATAGCCTCGAGCAGGACGACCAGCTACAACCCCTGGGGGAACGGGCAGGCAGAGAGGGAGAACGGAACGGTCTGGAAGACCGTCCTACTGGCCCTACGGTCTAGAAGTCTCCCAACTTCCTGCTGGCAGGAAGTCCTCCCGGATGCCCTTCATTCTATCCGGTCCCTGCTGTGCACCACCACGAACCAAACGCCGCACGAGCGCCTCCTTGTCTTCCCTAGGAAGTCCGCTTCTGGAACGTCACTTCCGACCTGGCTGGCAGCCCCGAGACCCATCCTGCTCCGGAAACATGTGCGGGCGCACAAATCAGACCCACTGGTGGAAAAGGTACATCTACTCCACGCCAACCCGCAGTACACCTACGTGGCATTCCCAGACGGCCGACAGGACACGGTCTCTCTGCGGAACCTGGCGCCCGCCGGAGCTCCCCACACCCCCCCAATACCAATCACCACCCCCTCACTCCCGCCGGTGCACCCCACAGCCACCCCCTTCCCGGGGGGAACAGTTCTCCTCCCAGGCCTGCCCAGGAGTAAGGAAACAGAGAGGGACAGCGCGATGCTCCCAGAGTCGACCGGACCCGAGCAATGACCACCACCACCACCACCACCACCCGGGCTGAGACGATCGGAGAGGGCGACCAGAGCACCATCTCGACTCATCGAGTCGACTTAAGATGTAGATGATTCAGTGGCCCAGTAAAAGCGGCATTGTTGTAAATAGTTAACGCTGCTAATCGGGTAAAATGTGAATAATTTGGTGGCCCAGTAAAGCGGCATTGTAAATAGTTAACGCTGCTAATCGGGTAAAATGTGAATAATTCGGTGGCCCAGTAAAAGCGGCATGATTGTATATAGTTCAATGGTTAAGGCACCGACCCTGTAAACCCCTACCACCATATCACCCACCACCCCGCCAGGTTCCTTTTTAACAAGGGGAGAATGTGGTGGTATGTATTAGGGGTAATACGGTACACCAGGAATGCCGCGGAGCTATTGGAGGACAGATGCTGGGTCCCGATTGGATCTGTCACCTACTGGGCTCCACCCAGATAGGCGGGGTTTAAGAACCCGGTTTGCTCCCCGCAGCTGCATTCTGTGACTGAGCTGCTGGGGAACAAGACTGAACAAGTCTGCTCAATAAAGCCTCGATTGACGTTCTCTACGTCTCGCCTCGTGTGTGATCGATGGTGCTACACCCCTGCCTCATCCCGCGGTACAACCTGAAGTGCTCCGACCTCCGCCGGTTCGTAGCCACACTCGCCACTGGGGCCCCATATAACAGCCTGACCTATCTTATGAACCCTTCCCCGAACCCAAACCTCCCAAGCACTTCCCAGAGATACTCCCACTCCACGCGATCAAAGGCCTTCTCCGCGTCCATAGCCGCCACTACCCCCACGTCCCCCTCCACCGAAGGCATCATGATCACATTTAAGAGCCTCCACACATTCGTGTTTAACTGCCTGCCCTTCACAAACCCTGTCTGGTCCTCATGGATCACCCCCGGCACCTTCGCCAACAACTTAGTGTCTACATTGAGGAGCGAAATCGGCCTATATGATCCACATTGCAATGGATCCTTACCCGCTTCAAAATCAACGGGATCAGCGCCCGGGACATGTCGGGGGCAGGGCTGGTTTATCACACTGGGCTAAATCGCTGGCTTTTAAAGCAGACCAAGGCAGGCCAGCAGCATGGTTCAATTCCCGTACCAGCCTCCCCGAACAGGCGCCGGAATGTGGGGGCTCAGACCTATACAGATCCCCACAGAAGTCCTTAAATACCTTTTTTAGGCCAGCCATGTGCCCGCGCCTCCCGCACCCTCCAGTCTCCCAGGTGGCGGACCCCCGCCCTGACTACCTCTTCTCCCTCCAGCTCCCCTTTGGGCAATACAGCAGCAACCCAGTTCTCCCCCCCTCAGCCAGATCACCGTCCAGCCATTTTGATCCCCCCATTACACTCCCGTAAGTCAGCTGACTCCTGCTGTCCCCGGCCACTCCCGCCATTCGAACGACTCCCAGTGTGGGAATCCCCCCACCGCCCCCTGTCAATCAATTTGCGCTCTCCTCCAGCACCACCCTTCCCCCCAGGCCCCACCCCTCCCTTCCTTAGCACGGGAAAAAGCCCGCGCTTTCCATCTGAGCCGGCCCCGCCTCCTATGGCGCAGCTCCTTTTTCTGCGACCTCGCCCCAGCTCCCCAACCCCGGGCTTCCAACCCCCCTTCATCAGTGGGGACCTGCCCCTACAGTACCGGCGCCCACACTCTCACACAGCCCCCACATCATATCCACTCACCCCTTCCCATTTCCCCTCTTCCCAACCTGAAACCAGAAGAACACACCCAAAATACAGTAAACACCCCCCACCCCCCCCCCACAACAAACCCTCTGTTCGATTCCAACTTTTCAGTCTGAATAAAGGTCCACGCCTCATCTGGCGTCTCAAAATAGTGGTGACGGTCCTGAAACGTGACCCACAATCGCGCTGGCTGCAGCATTCCAAACTTCACCCCCTTCCGATGGAGAACCGCCTTGGCCCGATTAAAACCAGCCCTCTTCTTGGCCACCTCCGCACTCCAGTCCTGGTAGACACGGATCTCCGTGTTCTCCCACCTGCTGCTCCGTTCTTTCTTCACCCATCTCAGGACGCACTCTCTGTCCATAAAGCGGTGGAACCTCACCACTACAGCCCTTGGCTTTAGGCCTCCTTGCCAGGACTCGATGAGCCCCATCCAGCTCCAGGGGCCTTGGGAAAGCTCCCGCACTCATAAGCGTGTTGAGCATTGTAGCTACATATGCCCCAGCGTCGGACCCCTCCACTCCTTCAGGGAGACCCAGAATCCGAAGATTCTTCCTCCTCGACCTGTTCTCCAGGTCCTCAAACTTCTCCTGCCACATCTTGTGCAGCGCCTTGTGCGCCTCCACCTTCACCGGCAGGCCCAAAATCTCGTCCTCGTTCTCTGAGGCCTTCTGCCGCACCTCTCGAATCGCCGCCCCTTGGGCCTTCTGGGTCTCCACCAGCTTTTCGATCGACGCCTTCATTGGCGCCAGCATTTCTGCTCTCAGCTCCACAAAGCAGTTTTTAAGGAACTCTTGCTGCTCCTGCGACCACTGTACCCACGCTGCTTGATCTCCACCCGCCGCCATCTTGCTTTTCCTCCCCCGCTCTCTTCACTGCTCCAAAACCACTTTTTTGATCGCTCCACTCCTGGTCCACTCCATACAGTGCTGGGGGAACCTTACTATCACCTTCCCACACTGGGAACCGTCGCACAAGTGCCGCTGGGGCTCCTCAAAAGGGCCCAAAAGTCCGTTCTTGGCGGGAGCTGCCGAACGTGCAACCTACCTTGGCATAGCCGCAACCGGAAGTCCACATTACAAGTTCAACTGATTATCTTAACTTGGTTGTTAGTGTAACTATTTGCGTACAAAGGATTGTTCTGCAAGTGTTATTCAATCATCAAATAGCGTCTAACAGGATGTTTTATTTTGGGTTTTGCAAGCACAGGCTCGTTGAGTGCTGTCTGTACTCTGCCTGTTATGAGCAGCCAGATGAACATGTTATTTGATTCAATCAGCCAATCATTGGAATGTACAGCCTGTGTACCTGGGATCGCACTGACATTAAAACTCATAGATGCCGTTGCTCACTTATTTGAGCAAAACATCTTTTTGGATTTCTTTTTATTGATTCGTGGGATGTGGCATTGCTGGTGAGGCCAGCATTTACTGCTCATCTCTAATTGCCCACTAGGCCATTTCAGAGTCAACCACGTTGAGGTCACATGTCGGCCAGGATGGCAGATTGTCTTCCTTCGATAGGTAATGAACCAAATGGGTTTTTACGATAATCAACAGTTTCATGGTTATCATTAAACTTTTAGTTCCAGATTTTTATTGAATTCAAATTTCACCACCTGCCATGACGAGATTCGAACCCATGGGCCCCCAGGGTATAACCCCTGGGTCTCTGGACTACTAGTCCAGTCACAATAGCACTACAGCACCACCTCCCATGGACTGGGAGCTGCGTCTTGCCAGTGGAAAATACCATTCATGTTGCCACTGCATAGTAGCCTCATAAATGGGTTCCTTAACTTGTTCCGATTTTAGAGATATTTTGCGTTTCCAAGGTAATTTACAGTCAACCTGGTACTTTTCAGGTCAAAATGTGGCGGCATTTGTCCCATTTGTAACTTTGCACGATACACAGTGAATGTTTTGATCAGGATAACCATTGTCCTGCAGGATTGCTTGCTCTCTATTTCTGCGTTGAGCCCATAAGGCGAGCTATATTTACAAGATTACTGATAAAGCCAATAATCATAGATTATCATAGAATTTACAGTGCAGAAGGAGGCCATTCGGCCCATCGAGTCTGCACCGGCTCTTGGAAAGAGCACTCTACCCAAGGTCAACACCTCCACCCTATCCCCAAACACAGTAACCCCACCCAACACTAAGGGCAATTTATCATGGCCAATCCACCTAACCTGCACATCTTTGGACTGTGGGAGGAAACCGGAGCACCCGGAGGAAACCCACGCACACACGGGAAGGATGTGCAGACTCCGCACAGACAGTGACCCAAGCCGGAATCGAACCTGGGACCCTGGAGCTGTGAAGCAATTGTGCTATCCACAATGCTACCGTGCTGCCCCGAATAGAGAGTGTGGAGTTATACATATCCCAACATTAATATTGAATGGTGAATGTAGGCTTGCAGTAGATAGAAGTGGAGACATTATTATTTCTCAACTAGCATGTCAAGGAAAGGGAGCGTATTTGACTGCTCTATCTCAAGCGTTGAGCATGAAATGGAGTGCATTAAAGTATTTAAAGAAATCATTACGCATGTGGCAGCAAACCCAAAGATCACAAATGTATCATCCATGTATTGGAAATATGCAGAGGATAAGGGGTTAGAGCTCATTCTGTCAAAAACATATTTTTCGTGGAAGCCAACATAAATGTGACTGAGGGCTGGGCCTAGAGGAGATCGTATGGCTATACTAACTATTCAGGCAGACATAGTGTCATTCAAACTGAACTCGACTGCGCAAGTCAATAAGTTAAAATGGCAGCGTATCTAGATTGGCTTGATAGTAAGGTCAATGGCTTCCTTCAGTGCCACATTCATAAATCTGGGGCGAAATTCTCCGGAAACGGCGTGATGTCTGCCGACTGGCGCCCAAAATGGCGCAAATCAGTCGGGCATCGCGCTGCCCCAAAGGTGCGGAATGCTCAGCATCTTTGGGGGCCGAGCCCCAACCTAAGGCGCTAGGCCCGCGCCGGATGAATTTCCGCCCCGCCAGCTGGCGGAAAAGGCCTTTGGTGCCCCGCCAGCTGGCACGGAAATGACATCTCCAGGCGGCGCATGCGCGGGAGCACGGCATTCCCGCGCATGCGCAATGGAGGGAGTCTCTTCCGCCTCCGCCGTGGCGAAGGCGGAAGGGAAAGAGTGTCCCCACGGCACAGGCCCACCCGCGGATCGGTGGGCCCCGATCGCGGGCCAGGCCACTGTGGGGGCACCCCCCGGGGCCAGATCGCCCCGCGCCCCCCCCCAGGACCCCGGAGCCCGCCCGCGCCGCTTTGTCCCACCGGTAAGGTAGGTGGTTTGATCTACGCCGACGGGACAGGCATTTTAGCGGCGGGACTTTGGCCCATCCGGGCCAGAGAATCGCGGGGGGGGCGCCAACCGGCGCGATTCCCACCCCCGCCGAATATCCGGTGGTGGAGAATTCGGCAACCGGAGGGAGCGGGATTCACGCCAGCCCCCGGCGATTCTCCAACCCGGCGGGGGGTCGGAGAATCTCGCCCAAGATAACAGTGTTGAACGAGCATATAGACAGGTTTTACTATCAATATGCAGGTCACGTATAGTCTCGGTGAAGGTGAAGGTAGCCTTCACTGCTTGTGTGGAAAGATTACTAAGAACTGACTGTTCACTCAATAATTTGGCCAACTAATGCTGCACAGAATCCGTCATTGATAAAATAAGGCGTATGCACTTTTGCGCCCCTTAGGCAGCCCACATATGTGTGGAAGTAGTGAGTCACAACGATGATTCCTCTCACATACACTGCAATGCAGCTTGTTACTTTTCCAACAAGTGTTTTTGGAGCTTGTTCACGAGCAAGGTTGTGCAATCATTGTGGGCAGTACAGTGGCACCCTGCTTAGCACTACTGCCTCACAGTGCTCTGAACCCGGGTTGAATTCCAGCCTTGGGTGACTGTATGGAGTTTCCACTTTCTCCCCATGTCTGCATGCATTCCCTCTGGGTGCTCCGGTTTCCTCCCACAGTCCAAACATGCGCAGGTTAAGTGGATTGGCCATGCTAAATTGTCCCTTAGTGTCAAAATTTTTTTCGTTTAGGTGGGGTTATGGGAATAGGGTGGGGGAGTGGACCTAGATAGGGTGCTCTATCAGAGAGTCGGTGCAGACTCGATGGGTCAAATGGCCTCCTTCTGCACTAGGACTTCTATGTTCCATGTTAATAATGCTTGGTGGCAGATCTTATAGTTAAGAATTTGGAACCATCATTAAGAATGTCATGCATTTTGTTGACATAATCAGGATTGTTTAGAATGCCTACTCTGGTTCCTTTGTCAGGTTTGTGATGTGTATATTTCGATTGGCCCTGTGTCAGAAAAACAGAAGAGGGTTAGCTGGCGTGAGGTACCAATGGGCACCGAGAGCGAGTGCCCACCCAGAGGTTGGAGCCCTCTCTTGGGCAAATACATCTGGAAGCCATGTAGTAAGCGTATTGTGTAGTAAGCCCATGTAAAACTAGAGCAACTGGGCCTGCTGTTCCAGGGCACCCGAGAGCTACTAACGGCATATACATGGTTTCTCTTTATCAATAAATACATTTTGTTCCTAACAAAGCCTTAAGTGTCTTGACAACACCTAAGTGTCATTACATAACAGTCATTAGGTATCCCAAAATGTGCATGCACAGAGATACGTCCATGTCTGCAGCCGGGTCTAATGGTGCCTTCGGAGTCCTAGGCCAGGAACGGCCATCGAGGGCCAAATGTGTGGCATCTGGTGACATGTATGAACTGGGGAGCAGCACTTCCCTGTGGAGCATCTCAGCAGGACCATGGTTGCTGCAGTGGCTGGGATCGTTGACACCGTTGGCTCTGGTGGTGACAATATGTCCATGTCAACCTTGGAATTAGAGTTCAGTGGGTTTTCGTTCGGCATTTCAGTGTCCTCTATGTCCGGAATCGGCAGCTCCATGGCAGATGCTCCCAGGACCAATGGCGCCAACTCGGGCAGAAGCATCAGTTCAAGCTGGGGCAGTTTTTTAAAGTATGAATGGCGCGTTCCACCAATTCATTCAACACCTGGTGGGGTGGGCTGTGTGTATGTGTCGTATCCCATTAGCAACCATGAATGCCCCAAACTCTTCACTTGTAAATGCTGTCCAACTGTCCGAGGACAGCATCTCCGGTAACCCAAACATGCTGAAAGATTGTCACAGTCTGTCAGTGATGGGTCGAGTCGGTGTGCTTTGCATTTTATAGACTTCCATCCACTTGAAGTGGGTGTCTACAATGATGAGGAACATTGTCCCCTGGAATGGTCCCGAAAGATCGATGTGGAAACGGGACCAAGGATGACCCGGCTATTCCCATGGATGGAGTAGTACCACAGGCAGCAGCTTCTGGTGCTCCTGGCATGGAGTGCAACACTGGGCCACCTTCTCAATATCCTCGTCAATGCCTGCCCACCATATGTAGCAGCAGGCCAGCACTTCATTTCTGACACTTGGAACTGTCATAATATACACCAGTATATCATGGTGCAGACACACACTGATGGACACACAGTGGGACCAATCAACACACACAACACCGCAGCCAATCACCAGTTAGAGCACGCGCAATATAAAGACAGGGGGCGTCAGAGTTCCCGCTCATTCGAGCTGCAGCTAGCTAGGAGGACAGAGCTCACAGCCTGCAGCACAGACATTCACCATGTGCTGAGTGCATCGACTGGTTAGGACAAGGCAAAGGCCTTTAGTTAAAGCTAGTATCGTGTTAACCTACAGTCAGAGTATGTTAAACAGTTAATGATTCAATAAAATAATGTTGCACTATTTCAAGTGTTGGTGACCTGTATGTGTTCCACGGATCCAGAACACCCAACACAACATGATACCAGGAGTTGAGGGATATTAGCACTTCCTAGACCTACCTGCAAGTGATCTGCCTTCCGCCAGCATTCCGTCATCCTGCAACATGGACAACATCAGCCTGCCGCCGCCGCTCCGCATCGCCGGCAACCTAGGGGCCAACTGGAAGATATTCAAACAGTGCTTCCAGCTCTTCCTTGAGGCCACAGACAGGGAGGACGCCTCGGATACCAGGAAGATTGCTCTCCTCCTATCCACGGCCGGGGACCATGCCATCCACATTTTCAATTCTCTCACCTTTGCGGATGATGAAGATAAAACAAAGTTCAAGATGGTCCTCCTCAAGTTTGATGCTCACGGCAGCATAGAGGTGAATGAAAGTTTTGAGCACTACGTGTTCCAACAGCGTTTGCAGGGTAAGGATGAACCTTTCCAATCCTTTCTCATTCAGCTCCGCATCCTTGCGCAGTCTTGCAGCTATGGGCCCACCTCCGACTCCATGATACGTGACCAGATCATTTTCGGTGCTCAGTCGGACCCCCTACAATAGCAGCTCCTCAAAGTAAAGCAGCTCACCCTAGCGACCGCCATTGAGACCTGTGTCTTACACGAAAACGCCACGTGTCGGTATTCCCACATTCAAGCGGCTGAAATGGCGTGGCAAAGTCCCCACGAGGCAGAACGGGTCCAAGCAATCGAGCAACTCCAGGGCCTCAGCCTGGATGAGGGCAGTCTTTTTGCGCGCTTTTCGCAGACTCCCGCGCTTGTGTGCACCAAATGAGGGGACAGCGACGTCGAAGAACGTAATGCGCAGGCGCGCACCACGCATGACCGCACTGTGCATGCACGGTGGCGCAGCGAACGTGCTGACGCTATGACGTGTGGCAACTGTGGCTCCGCCCATTTAAAACGGCAATGCCCTGCCAAATCTCGACAATGCCTACGATGTGGCAGACTTGGCCACTATGCTGCCTTCTGCCGAGCAGCCCAGCCTGCCAATTCATATCGCTTCAGCCAGCCTCGCAGGAATGTCCGGGCAATTCAACCCACGGTCACCGAGTCCGATGCAGACCTCCCACACAGCAGTGACACCGAGGACCCGAAGGCGCCTTTTCGAGTTGGGTGTCGTGACGAAAAACAGGCTGTCCCCGAAGCAAAGACACCAGCCACTGTCGATATACAGCATCGATCCAGACGATGAGTGGTGTGCCAACCTGACGGTCAACCAGAATTCGTCACCCACCTCAGAGACTTAATTTGTGAACTTTGTGGACTTATGGGCTTTCTGATTTGTTCTGTTCTTCCGTTTAGTCGTTTACGTGGTTTGTATGATGGGCGAAATTCTCCTACCCGCCCCGCCACATTTCTGCGCCGACCGGCCGGCGGGAGTCTCCGTAACACCGGCCGGTCAATGGGGTTTCCCATTGTGGGGCACCCCCACGCCGTCGGGAAACCCCCGAGCGCCGGCAGAACGGAGACTCCCGCCGGCGGAGAATGACGCCCATAGTGTTCATCTCGTTATTCTTGTGACATACTGTTTTTCTGCACCAGGCACCTTCCCATGTAAATAGCTTCGTTCTCATGTACATAGTCCTGTAAATATTTCACACACGCGTAGTCAGGAACATTCACCAGACACTATTTATTGCCACACAGGTACATTTTTTTTTTAAAGGGGGGATGTCATAATATCCACCAGTATATCATGGTGCAGACACACACTGATGGACACACAGTGGGACCAATCAACACACACAACACCGCAGCCAATCACCAGTTAGAGAACACGCACTATAAAGACAGGGGGCATCAGAGTTCCCGCTCATTCGAGCTGCAGCTAGCTAGGAGGACAGAGCTCACAGCCTGCAGCACAAACATTCACCTTGTGCTGAGTGCATTGACTGGTTAGGACAAGGCAAAGGTCTTTAGTTAAAGCTAGTATCGTATTAACCCACAGTCAAGAGTACGTTAAACAGTTAATGATTCAATAAAATAGTGTTGCACTATTTCAAGTGTTGGGACCTGTATGTGTTCCATGGATCCAGAGCGCCCAACACAACAGGAACCACCACGCCCATTCCCCACAATATGACACCATTGCCGATGCTCAACTCGGGAATTTTATTAGTGAATGCCTTCAAATCCCCTGGCAAGGCGCAGTGTTGGGCCACATACTGGACTATGTGTTGCACTTGGGACAATTGCGGGTCTGTTTGAGTCCAACTGCAGATGCGGAAGGCAGTAATTGGCAAAGAATCCATGAAATGGAGTGGGCTATCACTTTATCAGCTGATGTCAGTGCAGGTGGCCTGGTGGGGAGATGGAGGTGGCTCAAAGCATCGACGTGAAGTATTGTGGACCCGGAATGGTGTTCCAATATGTACTGGTATGCCACTAACAGCAGAGCCCGCCACTAGATCCTGGCTGACGCAATGAGGGGGAAATGGGGCGGTCTTCCTTAAAAGATCCTAATCGGCGTAGACCAAGAACAAGTGTCCAAAGACAGACTGATGGAATTTTTTTAAACTTTAAATACTATTGCCAAGCATTCCTTTTCGATTTGCGTATAATTGTTTTCAGCGGACTTCCGGTGGCGGCTATGAGGGAGTAGGTCACACATTTGGTGGCTCTTGTTTCGGTCAGACGTTTGGACCTTTCCCCCCGATTGTTTTTACGCTTTTGAGCGCAGAACTGGAAAGCAATAGTACTCAGGCGCTAAACCCATACAGAGTTGTATGGACTTAAGAAGCCAGAGGGACCGTAAACAGCAGAAGAAGTGGTCAAACAAGGGCACAGTGGAGGCTGTGAGAGAGACCAATATTGCTGATGTCCAGAGCAAGGCACCGACAGTGCAGCCTTCAATGGAGCAACTGCTACAGGCCACGAAGGAGGGCTTTTTAGCTCTGAAGCGCGATAATTTGGAGCCGCTCCAGCAGTCGATGGACCGATTGGAAAAAAGGCTGGATGATCAGGCTGAGAAGCTCCAGAAGCTGGAGAAGACGGTAGAGGAGCAGGCCGACTTTCAAACGGTGGCGGACGTGGAGATTCGGAGGTTGAGGGATCAGCAAAAGATGCTCCTGGAAAGGCTGGAGGACCTGGACAACAGATCCAGCCAGCAGAATGTAAGAATCGTTGGCCTCCCGAAGGGGGCTGAGGGGCTGGATGCTGCCGCATATGTGGAGGATATGTTTCAGAAGCTGCTGGGGAACGAGGTGTTCCCTCGCCCGCCAGTGTGGTCAGGGCACACAGAGTGCAGGTGAGGCAGCCGGGACGAGGGGGTCCTGCACGAGCGATGGTGGTCCGGTTCCTCAGGTACCTGGACAAGGAGCGGGTTCTGCAATGGGCCAAGAGTACACAAAGCTGTACTTGGGACAATAGCACCCTGCGCGTTTACCAAGACCTGAGTACTGAGGTGGCCAGGGGGAGGGGAGGCTACAGGCGGGTGAAGGAGATTTTGTATAAGAACAAGGTGAAGTTTGGACTGCTTTTTCCGGCGCGACTGTGAGTTACGTATGAGAGTCAGCACCACTATTTCGAGGAACCCGAGGAGGCGATGGACATTATTAAGAAGCTTGGGCTGGCCCTGAGCTGAGGACTCTTGGACTCATGGTAGAACTTTTTTGTTTCTCTCTCGCTGTGAGAGATGCCTGCGTGCTTGGGTCTGTTCTTTTTGTTTTATTCAACCTTTTTAGGTTGATGTATTTTGGTTGTGATGTGTTTTTTCTTGTTCTTTTTCAGGGTTTCCTTGAATGTTTCCTTTTTGGGTTTCTTGTTTGGTTGGAGTTTTGGTAGGGGGAAAATATAAAAAAGAAAATAGTTAAAAAGGTGCGGTTATGATGAGGGTTTTGCAGGAATTTTTTTTTGCAATCTTTTTCTGTGTTTGGAGGGGAAGGGCTGAGTGTGCCTGGTACCTCTTATCTCTATTTGTTTGATTTAAATTGCGCTATTGTTGGGGATGTTTCTGACTTGTATAGAGTTTTTGTTTAAGCAGGGCTGGTTTGGGGAAGTTGTATGGATGGGCCGGGGGGAGGGGAGCCAGGGAACAATGGGTGAGAGACGCACTGGCGCTGAAGCTGGTAGCCACCAGGCTAGCTGGGTGGGCTAGTCAACGGAAGTCAGGTGGGCGTGTTCATATAGTTAGATTAGAGCAGGGGTTAGGTGGTAGGATGGTGTTGCTAGGGGTGGGGGGGGGGGGAGTTGATCTGCTGACGAGGGTGGAAATTGGATATGGCAACAGTGAGGAGGTCATGGGTGGAGCCGGCCAGGAGGCTGGCCAGAGGATGCGCGACACATGGTTGAGGTGCTGGCCAAGGAAAGTGGATGGCTGATCGGCAAGGGGGGGGGGGCGAAGTGCCCCCATCCAGGCTGATCACCTGGAATGTTAGAGGGCTAAACGGGCCAGTGAAGAGGGCGCATGTGTTCGCGCATTTGCGGGTTCTGAAGACAGACGTAGTCATGCTGCAGGAGACGCATCTGAAAGTGGCAGACCAGGTTAGGCTAAGGAAGGGCTGGGTTAGTTATGGTTAGGGGCAAGCTCGAAGGGGTGAGAGTTGTCCTGGTTTGTGTGTATGCCCCTAATTGGAACGATGTGGATTTTATCAGGAGGTTGCTAGGGAAGATCCCCGACTTGGACTCGCGCAAACTGATCATGGGTGGGGACTTTAACACAGTCCTGGACCCGAGCCTGGATCGGTCGTGTTCAAAAACGGGCAGGTTGCCAGCGATGGCAAAGGAACTGAGAGGGTTCATGGAGCAAATGGGGGGAGCTGATCCGTGGAGATTTAGCCGGCCGTCGGCGAGGGAGTTTTCGTACTACTCCCACGTACACAAGGTGTATTCCCGAATTGATTTCTTTGTCACAAGTAGGGACTTGCTGGCCGGGATGATAGGGGGCAGAATATTCTGCAATTGCCATATCAGACCATGCTGCGCACTGGGTAGATCTACAGATTTGTAAGGATAGCTTTCAGCGTCCACAATGGAGGCTGAAAGTTGGATTGCTAGCGGACGAGGCGGTGTGTGAGAGACTCAGGAGATGCATGCAGAATTACCTACAGGTAAATGATACCGGAGAAGTCTCAGCAGCGGTGCTCTGGGAGGCACTGAAGGCAGTGGTGAGAGGGGAGCTGATCTCAATCCGGGCTCATAGGGACAGGACAGGCAGGGCAGAAATGGACCGACTGCTTAAGGAAATTTTATGGACGGACAGGAACTTTGGGTGAGACTCGCGGGGTCCCCGAGGCCAGAGTTACTCAGGAAACGACAGAGGATGCAGGCCGAGTTCGGGGTGCTGACTACAGGCAAGGCCGTAGAGCAGCTTAGAAAGGCGAAAGGTGCGATATATGAGCATGGAGAGAAGGCCAGCAGAATGCTGGCGCAACAACGAAGGAAGAGAGAAGCGGCTAGGGAGATAGGAAGGATAGCGGATGGGGAGGGAAATCTGGTGGGGAACCCGGCAGAGCTGAACAAGGTGTTTAGGAACTTTTATAGTAAGCTGTACACTTCGGAACCCCACAGGGGACTGGAGGGGATGAGGCGATTCCTGGTCGGACTGGCCTTCCCAAGAGTGGGTGGGGTTTGGTAGACGGACTGGGGGCCCTGGTCAGGATCGAAGAGATATTAGGGGGCCTGAAGGTCATGCAGTCGGGTAAAGCCCCGGGGCCAGATGGGTATCCGGTGTGTCGTGTTTGGTGTTCTGTTCACAAACAAGCCAACAATGCTGGAAGTGGTGTAACGCTATTTTATTAACTGTTCAACTATGCTAACATACTGTAAACGTGGGTATAAGCAATACCAGCTTAACTGTGGACCCTTTCCTATCACTAGCTATGGTGTGGTGAGGCATTCAGCACATGGTGAATGTCTGTGATGCAGGCTGTGAGCTCTGTGCTCTGAGCTGGCTGCTGCTAGAATGAGCGGGAACTCTCCTGTCCCCTGTCTTTATAGTGCTTGTGCTCTCACTGGTGATTGGCTGCGGTGTTATGTATGCTGGTTGGTCCTACTGCATGTCCATCAGTGTGTGTATGTGATTGCACCATAATGTACTGATGTATATTATGACATCCCTCTTTTTTACAAAGAACATGTGCCTATGTGAGAACAAATAACGTGTAATGAGTGTATCTGACCATGTGTGTGCCGTATTTACATAACTATGTACATGAGGCTCGTCTATATACACGGGAAGGTGCCTGGTGCAGAGAAAAGAAAAACAAGGTGTTACACCAACAACAAAACTAATAACGAATGCTGTAAACAAACTAGTGAAATGCTGAAACAGGATGAAAGAACAAAGCATTGAGTCCAACATTGTAAGGCTCATAAATCAAGTCTCTGAATTGGGCGACGAATTCGGGTTGACCGCCTCAAGGGTGGGTCAGGAGCCACCGGCTGAGGATCGGGTCGGGCCACGGCCAAGTGAAGAGGATGCAGAGTGTCCGTAAGCTCTACAAAGTCCAGGTCAGGGACAACAGGAGGGCATGGCACCGGTGGAGGATCGCATAGCGAGCGTGGAACAAGACGAAGGGCACGCCGATTGCGATGGCGAATGGAGCCATCAGGCGGACGAACCAGGAATGAGCGGGGAGCCACCAGCCGAAGAACCACAGCAGTCGCAGACCAGCCACCCTCCAGAAGTTTGGATTCGGACGTTGTTACCTGGCGCCAGAGCAGGAAGATCAGTCGCTCGAGCGTCATGCGCCGCCTTGTGCTGCGCGCGAGACTGTTGCGTCCGCTGAAGGACTGGAGCATGGTTGAGGTTTGGGACGTGAATGGACGGTACAGTGGTCCTGAGGGTGCGACCCATCCGTAGCTGGGCTGGTGACAGGCCCGTGGACAGTGGAGCCGAGCAATAGGCCAGCAAGGCGAGGCAGAAGTCGGATCCTGCATCAGCAGCCTTGCAGAGGAGCCTCTTTACGATGTGGACGCCCTTTTCTGCTTTGCCATTTGACTGGGGGTGCAGGGGACTGGACGTCACGTGTACAAAGTTGTCCCTGCTGGCGAAGTTAGACCATTCCTGGCTCGCGAAGCTGGAGCCATTGTCCGACATCACAGTGAGTGGGATGCCGTGACGAGCAAAGGTCTCTTTGCAGGCACGGATAACAGCCGATGACGCGATGTCGTGCAGGCGTAAAACCTCGGGATAGCTGGAAAAATAATCAACTAAGCGAACATAGTCCCTGCCGAGTGCATGGAACAGGTCCACGCCTACCTTAGACCAAGGGGACGTGACCAACTCATGGGGCTGAAGGGTCTCCCGTGGTTGGGCCGGCTGGAACCGCTGACAGGTGGGGCAGTTGAGCACTGTGTTGGCGATGTCCTCATTTATACCAGGCCAGTAGACAGTCTCTCGGGCCCTCCGTCGGCACTCCTCTACGCCGAGATGGCCCTCATGCAGCTGCTCTAAAACCAGGTGATGCATGCTGTGTGGGATCACGATACGGTCCAGCTTCAGGAGGACGCCATCAACGACTGCCAGATCATCTCGACTATTATAGAACTGTGGGCATTGTCCCTTGAGCCATCCATCAGTCATGTGGCGCATCACACATTGTAGCAGGGGGTCAGCCGCAGTCTCATGGCGAATGTAGGTTAGGCGTTCATCCGTGGCCGGCAGATTGGCGGCCGTGAAGGCCACATGGGCGTCGACTTGGCAAACGAACCCCTCTGGGTAGGACGGAGTGGTGACTACCCTGGACAGCACCTCAACTATGATCAGGTCCTTACCCGGTGTGTACACGAGCTGGAAATCGTATCTCCGGAGCTTGAGCAGAATGCGTTGTAGGCGAGGGGTCATGTCATTGAGGTCTTTTTGGATGATGCCGACCAGCGGGTGATGGTCGGTCTCCACAGTGAACTGGGGAAGGCCATATACGTAGTCATGGAACTTGTCGACACCGGTCAACAGGCCTAGGCACTCCTTCTCGATTTGCGCATAGCGCTGCTCTGTGGGGGTCATGGCCCGTGATGCATAGGCAACAGGGGCCCATGACGAGGCGTCATCTTGTTGCAGGTGCACCGCCCCTATGCCAGATTGGCTATCGTCCGTTGATATTTTCGTCTCCCTTGCAGGATCGAAAAACGCCAATACCGGGGCGGTGGTCAGCTTGACCTTGAGCTCCTCCCATTCACGCTGGTGGGCGGGAAGCCACTGGAAGTCCGTCGTCTTCCTAACTAGGTTGCGGAGAGCCGTGGTGTGGGAAGCGAGGTTAGGGATGAACTTTCCTAGGAGGTTGACCATTCCTAAGAACCGGAGCACCGCCTTCTTATCCGCCGGCTTCTGCATGGCCGTGATGGCTGCCACCTTGTCCGCATCCGGCCGCACACCCAACCGGGAGATGTGGTCTGCTAAAAACTTGAGTTTGGTCTGGCCGAAAGAACATTTGGCTCTGTTGAGGCGCAGGCCTTGGTCCCGTATTCGCTTAAAAACGGGTTGGAGGCGACTGATATACTCCTGCGGGGTGGTGGACCAGATGATGATGTCGTCCACATAGACGCGCACACCCTCAATGCCCTCCATCATCTGCTCCATGATGCGGTGGAACACTTCAGATGCTGATATGATTCCAAATGGCATTCTATTGTAGCAGTACCTGCCAAATGGGGTGTTGAAAGTACGCAGCTTTCTGCTGGACTTGTCCAACTGAATCTGCCAGAAGCCTTTTGATGCATCCAGCTTGGTGAATATGTTGGCTCGAGCCATCTCGCACGTGATCTCTTCACGCTTGGGGATAGGGTAATGCTCCCGCATGATGTTACGATTTAAATCCTTCGGGTCGATACAGATCCGGAGCTCGCCGGAAGACTTCTTAACGCACACCATGGAACTGACCCAGTCGGTTGGTTCCGTTACTCTGGAAAGCACTCCTTGGTCCTGGAGGTCCTGCAGCTGCTGCTTGAGGTGGTCTTTGAGGGGTGCTGGGACTCTGCGAGGTGCATGAGCCACAGGTGTGGCGCCCTGTTTGAGCAGGATTTTGTATGTGTAGGGAAGTGTGCCCATGCCTTCAAAGACATCTCGGTGTTAAGTGATGATGGCACTTAGTTGCGCCCTGAAGTCCGCATCTTGGAAGTCAGACGTGTCCTCTTGAGAGAGGGAATGTACGCGCTGCACGAGGTTGAGGATCTTGCATGCCTGTGCGCCTAGCAGGGAGTCCTTTGAGGAGCCCACGATCTCGAAGGGTAGGGTGACTTTTTGCAAGTTGTGCGTCACCTCGAGTTGGCATGACCCATTATAGTCCATTATAATCGTTACCATTATAGTCGATCAGTTGGCAATTGGATGGAAGAATTGTTGGTTTAACCCCCAGGGTTTGAAATGTTGTCCGTGCGAGGAGATTGGCGGAAGCACAAGTGTCCAGACGGAATCTGATCTGGGATCGGTTGACCGTCAGGGTGGCACACCACTCATCGTCCGGATCAATGCTGTTTACCAACAGCGGCTGGTGCTTTTGATTCGGGGACAGCCTGTTCTTGGTTATGACAGCGACTCGAAAAGGCTCCCTGTCCTCGGTGTCACTGGTCTGCATGAAGTCAGGATCGGACTCGGTGAAGGTGGGTTGGATTGCCCGAACATTCCTGCGAGGCTGGTTAAATCATTGCTAGTTGGCAGGCTGGGCTGCTTGACAGCAGGCAGCATAGTGGCCAAGCCTGCCACAGCGTAGGCACTGGTGCGATTTTGCAGGGCATTGCCACTTCAAGTGGGCGGAGCCACAGTGGCCGCACGTCGTGACGTCAGTGCGTTCAGTGCGCCACCCCGTATGCGCGGTACGGTCTTGCATGGTGCGGGCCTGCGCATCGCATTCCTCCACATCACCGTCCCCTCGTTTGGCGTGTACAAGCGCGGGAGGCCTCAGAAAGCACGCAAAATGGCCGCCCTCCTCCAGACTGCGGCCCAGGAGGTGTTTGATCGTTTGGACCCGTTCCGCCTCATGGGGCCCTTGCCGCACCGTTTCAGCTGCCTGTATGTAGGAGTACCGGCTGGTAGCATTCTCATGCAGGATACAGGTCTCGATGGCAGTCGCTAGGGTTAGTTGCTTAACTTTAAGGAGCTGCTGACGCAGGGTGTCCGACATGACCCCAAAACCAATCTGGTCGCGTATCATGGAGTCAGAGGTGGGCCCGAAGCCGCAGGATTGACGAGGATGCGGAGGTGTGTTAAATAGGATTGGAAAGGCTCGTCCTTACCCTGCAAGCGCTGCTGGAACAGGTACCTTTCGAAGCTTTCGTTGACTTCAACACTGAAGTGTGTGTCGAATTTGAGGAGCACCATCTTGTACTTGGTCTTGTCCTCATCGTCCGCGAATGTCAAAGATGTGGATGGCATGTTGCACAGCCGTGGAGAGAAGAAGGGCTATCTTCCTGGTGTCCGATGCATTCTCCCTGTCCGTGGCCTTGAGGAAGAGCTGGAAGCGCTGTTTAAATATCTTCCAATTTACCCCGAGATTGCCAGCGACGCGGCAGGTTGATGTTCTCCATGCTGTACGATGCCGGAATGTTGAGAAGTTGCAGGTAGGTCTCACAAGTGCTAGATTGCGGCCACTCCTTGCACCATGTCGTGTTGGGTGTTCTGGTTCACAAACAAGCCAACAATGCTGGAAGTGGTGTAACGCTATTTTATTAACTGTTCAACTATGCTAACATACTGTAAACGTGGGTATAAGCAATACCAGCTTAACTGTGGACCCTTTCCTATCACTAGCTATGGTGAGGCACTCAGCACATGGTGAATGTCTGTGATGCAGGCTGTGAGCTCTATGCTCTGAGCTGGCTGCTGCTAGAATGAGCGGGAACTCTCCTGTCCCCTGTCTTTATAGTGCTTGTGCTCTCACTGGTGATTGGCTGCGGTGTTATGTATGCTGATTGATCCTACTGCATGTCCATCAGTGTGTGTATGTGATTGCACCATAATGTACTGATGTATATTATGACACGGTGGAGTTTTATAAAAAGATTGCCGAGATAGTGGGGCCGGTGCTGGTCAAGATTTTTAACAAGGCAAGAGACAGAGGGGTTCTACCCCCGATGATGTCGCAGGCCGCTATTTTGCTTATTCTGAAACGGGGTCAAGACCGGAGGCTTGTGGGTCTTACAGGCCGATATGTTTGATCAACGTAGACACTAAGTTATTGGCCAAGATCTTGGCGACTAGAATTGAGGACTGTGCATCATAGAATTATAGGATTTACAGTGCAGAAGGAGGCCATTCGGCCCATCGAGTCTGCACCGGCTCTTGGAAAGAGCACCCTACCCAAGGTCAACACCTCCACCCTATCCCCACAACCCAGTAACCCCACCGAACACTAAGGGCAATTTTGGACACTAAGGGTAATTTATCATGGCCAATCCACCTAACCTGCACATCTTTGGACTGTGGGAGGAAACCGGAGGACCCGGAGGAAACCCACGCACACACGGGGAGGATGTGCAGACTCCGCACAGACAGTGACCCAAGCCGGAATCGAACCTGGGACCCTGGAGCTGTGAAGCAATTGTGCTATCCACAATGCTACCGTACTGCCCAATGCTACCCGTGTACCGGACATAATTGCGGAGGACCAAACCGGGTTCGTAAAGGGTAGGCAACTGGTGGCCAATCTAAGAAGGCTGCTTAATGTGATTATGATTCCCCCGGAGAGCAGGGAGGCAGAGATAGTGGTAGCTATGGATGCGGAAAAGGCTTTTGACCGGGTCGAGTGGGACTATCTGTGGGAGGTGCTGGGACGGTTTGGGTTCGGGGAGGGGTTCATTGACTGGGTTAGGCTGTTATATAAGGCCCCAGAGGCTAGTGTAAGGACAAATAGGATGACACCAGATTACTTCCGACTGCACCGCGGGACAAGACAGGGTTGCCCTCTCTCCCCACTGCTGTTTGCGCTGGCCATAGAGCCCCTGGCAATTGCTCTGAGAACTTTAAAGGACTGAAAAGGGCTGGTCCGGGGGAGAGTGGAACATAAAGTCTCGTTATACGCGGATGACCTGCTGTTGTACGTATCGGACCCAATGGCGGGGATGGACGGTATCATGGAAACCCTGAGGGAATTTGGCCGGTTTTCAGGATATAAATTGAACATGGCTAAGAGCGAGTTGTTCGTAATTCATGCGAGGGGGCAGGGGAGTAGGCTGAAGGGGTTGCCGTTCAAGCTGGTAGGAGAAAGCTTCAGATACTTGGGGATACAGGTGGCACGGGACTGGGGCAAGTTGCATAAGCTCAACCTGTCCCGACTGGTGGAACGAGTGAGGGAGGAGGTTCGGAGTTGGGATGCGCTCCCGCTGTCACTAGCGGGGAGGGTGCAGACTGTTAAGGTGACAATTCTCCTGAGATTCTTGTTCATATTTCAGTGTCTCCCCGTTTTCTTTCAGAGGCTGAATAAAATTATCCTGGGATATGTCTCGGTGGGGAAGTCCCCGCGGGTGAGGAAGGTAATGCTCGAAAGGAACAGAGGGGAAGGGGGGCTGGCGTTGCCGAACTTCAGCAACTATTACTGGGCAGCCAACATAGCGATGATAAGGAAATGGATGGTGGGTACGGGTCGGTTTGGGAGAGGATGGAGGCTGCCTCGTGCAGGGGCACCAGTTTGGCAGCCCTGGTTATGGCGCCTCTGTCGCTCCCGCCGGCGCGGTTCTCCACCAGCCCTA
This sequence comes from Scyliorhinus torazame, assembly GCF_047496885.1. NCBI lineage: Eukaryota > Metazoa > Chordata > Chondrichthyes > Carcharhiniformes > Scyliorhinidae > Scyliorhinus > Scyliorhinus torazame. Next base: position 105,258,977 of record NC_092721.1, read on the forward strand.
TAGTGGTAGCGGCTCTTCAGATCTGGGGCCAGTGGAGTAGACATATAGGGGAAGTGAGAGCATCGGTGTGGACCCCAATCTGCGGCAATCACCGATTTGCTCCGGGGAACATGGACGGTGGGTATCGACTGTGGCGGACGGTGGGGATTGCGAGGGTGGGTGATCTATTCTTGGAAGGGAGCTTCCCGAGCATGAGGGTGTTGTAGAAGTTTGGGCTGGCGGGATATGACTTTAGATATTTACAGGTGCGGGATTTTGTGCGCAGGCTGGTGCCGTCCTTCCCACGCCTCCCGCCAAAGGGGAGGCAGGACAGGGTAGTATCGAGGGCAGAGGCAGGTGAGGGTAGAGTCTCAGATATTTACAAAGAACTAATGGGAGCAGAGGATACACAGACTGAGGACCTGAAGCTTAAGTGGGAGGAGGAGCTCGGGGTGTGTGGTAAACATTGCATGTATTACGGTATTGCCACTTTATTACAGGTACCACAGTAAATCCCAGCCTGCACAAGGTGTTGTGCCTCCTGCAGCTGGATCCAGAATGGGAGCAGCACTTCTGTGTAAATGGGCTCCTCCCAGATGAGGGGAACAATTTGATGGCTCACCCGTGAGTAGAGAACTTGGAGCTTCTGTGGGTCCGAGAGTTCTTCAGGGGCTACTCTAAGGTAGCCTTCGAAGCAGATGGCCGCCTCTATCATATCTTTAGAGTTCCCTTCGGCGTCACCAAAGGGGTCTCGGTCTTCCAGCGAGAGATGGACCGAATGGTTGACCAGTACGGGCTGCGGGCCACCTTCCCGTACTTAGATAATGTCACCATCTGCGGCCACGACCAGCAGGACCACGAAGCAAAACTCCAAAAATTCCTCCGTACCGCCAAACTCCTTAACCTCACCTACAATAAAGAGAAATGTGTGTTCCGCACCAACCGCTTAGCCATCCTTGGCTACGTAGTGGAAAATTGAGTCCTATGGCCCGACCCCAACCGCATGCGCCCCCTCCTGGAACCCCCACTCCCCCACTGCCTCAAGGCCCTGAAACGATGCCTGGGGTTTTTCTCATATTATGCCGAGAGGGTCCCTAATTATGCGGACAAGGCCCGCCCACTCATCAAGTTCACAGTTTTTCCGTTGACGGCTGAGGCCCGCCAGGCCTTCAACCACATCAAGGCGGACATCACCAGGACCACGATGCACACGGTCGACGAGACTCTCCCCTGTCAGGTGAAGAGCAATGCATCAGGCGTAGCTCTGGCCGCCACCCTCAACCAGGCGAGCAGACCCGTGGTTTTCTTTTCCCGCACCCTCCATGCCTCCAAAATTCGTCACTCCTCTGTCGAAAAGCAGGCCCAAGCCATTGTGGAAGCTGTGCGTCATTGGCGGCATTACCTGGCCGGCAGGAGATTCACTCTCCTCACTGACCAACGGTCGGTTGCCTTCATGTTTAACAATACACAGCGGGGCAAGATAAAAAATGACAAGATCTTGAGGTGGAGGATCGAGCTCTCCACCTATAACTATGAGATCTTGTATCGCCGGGGAAGCTCAATGAGCTCCCTGATGCCCTATCCCACGGTACATGTGCCAGGGCACAAGTGGACCGACTCCAGGTTCTCCACTATGACCTCTGCCACCTGGGGGTCACCCGATTCTTTCATTTTGTCAAGGCCCGCAACCTGCCCTGCTCCAACGAGGAGGTCAGGGCCGTAACCAGAGACTGCCAAGTCTGCGCAGAGTGCAAGCCGCACTTCTACCGGCCAGATAGAGCGCACCTGGTGAAGGCCTCCCGCCCCTTTGAGCGCCTCAGCATGGACTTCAAAGGGCCCCTCCCCTCCACCGACCGCAACGTGTACTTCCTCAACGTAATTGATGAATACTCCCGGTTCCCCTTCGCCATCCCATGCCCCGACATGACTTCTGCCACGGTTATCAAAGCCCTGCACAGCGTCTTCACTCTGTTTGGTTTCCCCACCTACATCCACAGCAATCGGGGATCCTCCTTCATGAGTAATGAGCTGCGTCAGTTCCTGCTCAGCAAGGGCATCGCCTCGATCAGGACGACCAGCTACAACCCCCGGGGAAACGAGCAGGTGGAGAGGGAGAATGGGACGGTCTGGAAGGCCGTCCTGCTGGCCCTGCGTTCTAGAAATCTCCCGGTCTCCCGCTGGCAGGAGATCCTCCCCGACGCGTTCCATTCCATCCGGTCGCTCCTGTACACCGCTACTAAGGAGACCCCTCACAAACGTGTGTTTGCCTTCCCCAGGAAGTCCACCTCCGGGGTCTCGCTCCCAACATGGCTGACAGTTCCTGGACCCGTCCTCCTCCAGAAGCATGTGTGAAGCCATAAATCGGACCCTTTGGTTGAGAAAGTCCACCTCCTTCATGCAAACCCGCAGTACGCCTACGTGGCACACCCCAACAGGCGCCAGGACACAAGTCTCCCTCCGGGACCTGGCACCCGCTGGGTCCCCACCCACAACCCCCGACCTGATACCGCCCCTTCCCCCACCCCGGTTGCCTCATTCACCCCTGATCAAGCCGCACTTCTACCGGCCAGATAGAGCGCACCTGGTGAAGGCCTCCCGCCCCTTTGCGAGCCTCAGCATGGTCTTCAAAGGGCCCTCCCCTCCACCCTCCCACCAGCTGAACCTCACCGCAGCCCCCACCCCTGCAGGATCCACTCACTGGATCCACTCAGGGGTGACAACACGCTCCTGGAGTTGCAGGTGACCACGTCAGCGCCCACATCACCTCCAGGACTGAGGCAATCGCAGCGGAGGGTCAGAGCGCCCAACAGACTCAATCTGTAATGTTTTTCTTCTCCCTCGCCGGACTCTGTTTTAAACAGAGGGTGAATGTGGTAAACACCACTAGTAACACATTGCATGTATTACGGTATTGCCACTTTATTACAGGTACCACAATAAATCCCAGCCTGCTGGCTCCTCCCAGCAGGCGGTGTATAAAAGTGTATGCTCTCCTGCGCTGCTCCCATTCTGGTTCCAGCTGCAGGAGGCACAACATCTTGTGCAATAAAGCCTCGATTGTTTCGCCATTCTTGTCTCGTGGTAATTGACGGTGCATCAGGGGGTTGACGGAGGACGGTGTTTGAGCAGAAGCTCTGAGCAGAGTAAACACGACCGCAACATGCGCCAGGCTCAGTCTGAACCAGTTCAAGGTCGTGCACTGGGCCCACATGACGTTGGCCCGGATGCGTAAATTCTTCGGGCTGGAGGACAAGTGTGCCAGATGCGCCGGTGGGCCGGCTAATCACGTGCACATGTTCTGGTCGTGCCCTAAACTCAGGGGGAACTGGCAGGGATTCGCGGACATCATGTCCCGGGTTTTGAAAACTGGGGTAGTAATGAGTCCTGAGGTGGCAATCTTTGGGGTGTCGGAGGACCCGGGAGTCCAGGAGGAGAAGGAGGCCGACGTCTTGGCCTTTGCTTCCCTGGTAGCCTGGCGACGAATACTGTTGGCATGGAGGGACACAAGGCCCCCGAAGACCGAAGTATGGCTAGTATCGGACATGGTGAGCTTTCTCGGTCTAGAGAAAGTTAAGTTCCCCTTGAGAGGTTCACTATCGGGGTTCGCCCGGAGATGGCAGCCGTTCATTGACTTCTTCGCGGAGAATTAACCGTCAGTGTGGGGGGGCTAGGGTACAGTAGAGTCGGGGGTGGTTTAGGCAGGTCCTTGCGAGAATGGAGTTGTGGTTTGTATGATGCGTTATTTGTTTTTCTTTTTTGTACAGTACTACACAATGTCATTATTTTATATGCCAAAAATACCTCAATAAAATTATTTATTAAAAAATTTAAAAAATAATTGTTTTCAGCCCTGGCCAATGTCCAAGATGCGAACGTAATGGGGCTCTCTAAACCATCGTCCATTCAATGGGAATTCGATAGGGGGAAACATCGCACGTTAACAACAGCAGCTTGGTTGGGTCGAAATGAGTCAGCAGACAGGAAGAACATAGTTGTTTCTTCATCATCACAAAAGCCGTTTCCTGGGCAGCCGATCACTCCTAATGCTGACCTTTCTTTAGCAGACGGAGGAGTGGTCGGCCAAGATTGTGGCGAGGTTAGGAATACATTTTCCGTAATAATTCATCAGGCCCAAAAACGAGTGTAATTCATAAGACCATAAGACCATAAGACATAGGAGCGGAAGTAAGGCCATTCGGCCCATCGAGTCCACTCCACCATTCAATCATGGCTGATTTCAACTCCATTTACCCTCTCTCTCTCCATAGCCCTTAATTCCTCAAGAAATCAAGAATTTATCAACTTCTGTCTTAAAGACACTCAACGTCCCGGCCTCCACCGCCCTCTGTGGCAATGAATTCCACAGACCCACCACTCTCTGGCTGAAGAAATTTCTCCTCATCTCTGTTCTAAAGTGACTCCCTTTTATTCTCAGGCTGTGCCCCCAGGTCCTAGTCTCACCTGCTAATGGAAACAACTTCCCTACGTCCACCCTATCTAAGCCATTCATTATCTTGTAAGTTTCTATTAGATTTCCCCTCAACCTCCTAAACTCCAATGAATATAATGCCAGGATCCTCAGACGTTCATCGTATGTTAGGCCTATCATTCCTGGGATCATCCGTGTGAATCTCCGCTGGACCCGCTCCAGTGCCAGTATGTCCTTCCTGAGGTGTGGGGTCCAAAATCAGTTGGTCTGAGTGGCACCAAGGCCTGACGAATGGCCTGCACATTGTCCTTCATGGTGTGCAACCCATGGCAGTCCACACGATAGCCTAGGTAGGTTACCTCGGTTGCATTAAAATGCATTTTTCCCTGCAGAGGTGGACCCCTGCTTCCTCAAAACACCGGAGGACCTCGTTCAAATGTTCAAATGTTCCTGGTCCAGCGAGCCAGTTATTAGGACGTCGTCGAGGTACACTGCCACTCTCAGGATTCCGCGCAGGATGTTTTCCATTACCTGCTGGAAGATTGCACAAGCGAAGGAAACCCCAAAGAGAAGCGTGGTGTACTCGTATAGCCCCCGGTGTGTATTGATAGCAACAAATTCCCTCAACTCCAGGGCCAGAGGCAGCTGCAGGTAGGCATGGCTCATATCCAATTTGGAAAATATGTGACCACTGCTGAGCTTTGCGTATAGGTCCTCTATGCGAGGGACAGGGTAGCAGTCCAGGCGGACAACATGGTTGATCATCAATTTTAACCTCCGCAGAATCGGACAGAGCTGTTGGGTTTCAGTACCGGCACAAGTGGTGCCGCCCAGTCGGAAAACTGGACAGGGCATATTATTTTTAACCGTTCAAGTCGGTCTAGTTCTTTCTTCACTTTGGAACGTAATGCACACGGGAGAGGCCGGGCACAGAAATATCTTGGCTGAGCATTTGGATCAACGCTGATGCACCTCTCTGGTGCCTAACCCCTCTTGGAACAGAGAATCTGGGCCCCCTCAGGTCCATTTGGGCATATTCAGCAAACTCTTTGCCAATCCAATTGAAGGTGGTGCATCCAGCCACTGCCATTTATGACCACTAACATACTCCACCGAGACTACAGAGGTACCTGCTAATTCCAGCGGTTCACAAGTGTATGTGGCGAGGCGGGCATTTCCAGGAGGCAGGGCTGCCTGTGGCAAATGGCAAAGGCAGCTGACAGCTATTATGAGGCCTGTCACTTCCTTACTGAAGAAAGCAGATAGCTCCTCAGTGGGCCAGCAGCCTAACTGTGCCCAAAGTGCCCATGGTGTCAAATCAGAGGTAATGCGTACAATCCAGCACAATATTGCCAGGGCGAAAACTTTTCACTGCATATACAAGCTTTTGCTTCTCTGGGTTTGAACCACATGTGCACCAGGCTGTTCGGGGAAGACGTTTTTTAAACTTATGTTTTGAGAACTTATTTGTGAAAACAATTGGTTGTTGAAATACTCATGTTGCTGTATGTGTAACAAATGCTGTCTAGCCAGGGACACCATGCCTCGTGAAACAATTTTAAAAATTGGATGGATGCATGCAAATTAATTTAAATAGAGGAAGAATGGTACCAACCCTATTTCCCACTCATAGGGCCCTTTGAACAAAGCCTCCTGTTGGGTTTCGACTTCCAACATCGTTTGGTTACTGGAATGGGAGGGTGGCTATGGTAAGCAATCTTTCTGCTGTGGTCCTTTGCAAATACTCACAAAGTACAACTTTCACAGAAGTGAAAACAAAATGACATTTTTGTTTATAAAAACATTCATTTTTCATGACATCTGCCAGGATCTCAATGGACCATCACTCTCAGGGCTTGATATTTCTGGTTTTCTGTGTTATGCCTTAAGACCAATTTTAATTAAGTACAGATATATCAAAATAACCCAAAGCTTGGCAAAAGACCAAGCTATCCTCCATCAAAATATCATTCAGACTGTTGTTATGGACTAAAAAAGCTCTGTTAGCGTCTTTCTCTTGTATTGTAAATGTTGGTGTATGTTTAAATGCCATTCGTGAGAAGTTTGACCTATGTAGAGATTCATTTGTGACCTTTTCATAGCTGGGAGTGATATAACAAAACTGTGTGTGTTATGGTAGATTATTTATTGTAGCTGTGAGAAATATTAATAGTTCAGGTAAAAGCAGGTTATTTACTTCAGTTAGAGAAACAGTGCCAGCTATTACCTTGATTCTTATAATCTCTTGTTTTTCCATTTAGAAACCTATGTGACAGGGGTTTTCAAAATTTTCTTTGACGTTTTCCTGAGAACTCTATGCTCGCAGTTCCAAAAGACACACTGAAAAGATAACAATGTCATCATTAATATACAGCCGCAGCAAGTCCATGCTAGTGGCACAAGTGCCTGCCAATGACCATCTCCAACAAAAGAGAGCCAGCCACTTGTGTGGCATGAATGTTACTTGCCACTTATAAGCCAAAGCCTGAATGTTGTCCAGGTCTTGCTGCATGTGGACATGGACTGCTTTAGTATCTAACATACATAGAAAATAGAAGCAAAAGGAGGCCATTAGGCCCTTCAAGCCTGCTCTGCCATTCATTATGATCATGGCTGATCATCAAGTTCAATACCCTGACACTGCCTTCCTCCCATATCCCTTGATCTCTTTAGCCCGAACAGCTATATCTAATTTCTTCCTGAAATTACACAATGTTTTGACCTCAACTATTTTTTGTGGTAGCGAATTCCACACATTCACCACTCTCTGGTTGAAGAAATTTCTCTTCACCTCAGTCCTAAAAGGTTACCCCTTATCCTCAAAGTATGACCCCTAGTTCTGGAACCTCCCAACATCAGGAACATCCTTTTTGAATCAATCTTGTCTAATACTGGGGCTTCCGGTGGCGGCCATGGAAGAATAGGTCGTACATTTGATAGCTCCCGCCTGTGACAGATTCTGGACGTTTTTCTCCCGTTCTTTTCTGGATTTTATTGGATAAATCGGTGAAGAGTGAGACGGTGAGGCGAAACCCCCCTCCAGTGTGTGGAGAATTGGACCAGAAGTGGCCGTGTGAGAAGACAAAGTTCTACAAGGAAGACGCGAGCAGAGTGGCAATGCGGGAAAGCATGGTAGAGAAGCAGGGCCGCGGGGAGACGGCGCAGTGGTCGACAGAGCAGCTGGTGACGTTTTTTGAAGAATGCTTCGCCAAGCTTAAGAAGGACACGCTGGACCCGATCAAGGCTTCAATTGATCAGGTGGTGCAAAATCAAGAAATCCACGGACGTGCGATTCAGGAGGTGGAGAAAAAGGTGTCCGAGCATGAGGAATACATAACCATGCTGGACACCAAGGTGGAGATGATGAATGATCGCCAGAAAAGAATGCAGGAGAAGCTGGAGGACCTGAAGAACAGGTCCAGGAGGCAGAACCTGAGAATCGTCAGCCTTCCTGAAGGCATTGAGGGATCAGATCCGAGGGCCTATGTCACGAGCATGCTGGAGAAGTTGATGGGGGCTGAGGCGTTCCCTCGGCCCCTGGAAGTGGATAGAGCGCACAGAGCCATCGCGAAGAAGCCCCGAGCGAACGAGCTGCGAAGGGCGATGATGTTACGTATGCACCGGTTCCTGGACACAGAACACGTTCTGCGGTGGGCCAAGAAAGAACGGAGCAGCAGGTGGGAGAATTGTGAGCTGCGCATTTATCAAGATCTAGGCACGGATTTGGCCAAGAGGCGAGCTGGGTTTAATCGGGCAAAAGCGGCCCTCATTAAGAAGGCGATGAAGTTCGGGATGTTGTACCCAGCCCGTCTGTGGGTCACCCATGAGGAACGGGATTTTTACTTCGAAATACCAGACGATGTATTGAATTTCATCAGGGAAAAAAGACTGGATGGGAACTAAAGATACTGAATCCTTGGAGAGTATTGCAGTGGCGATGTGTTGACAATCACTTTTGTGCTGGTTTGAATAAGTGTTATGTGCAATAAGGGGCTGTTTCGATGGCTACAGTTAACTTTGTCTTACTGGGAGCTGGGTGGAGGGGGGTGGCTTCTGTGGTTGTTTTTTCTGTGGTTGTTTTTCCAGTGTTTTTTCTGATGTTTGTTTACTGGGGAATGTGATGCTTTGAATATGTTTGTCCAAGTGGGGGGAGAGGGGAGAGAACAATGGGGAGACAGACTGTTTGGTACCATGGGTGGGAGCTATCAAGTCAGCTAGGTCAACTGACTCTCGGAAGCACAGTGGGGGGCGAGCAGGTGTTAAACTGGAGCTTGATATGGGGGGTTGGGTTTCTGGTGCTGTTACCGGGGGGTGGGAGCTGCTTTGCTGACAAAGGAGGAACTATTACTAGGGCACAGATGGGAGGTCGGGGACGGCGAATGCCCGAGGGGGGGCTCGAGGAGGCCTGGGACACTAGCTGGAGGCTGGCCTAAAAAGGGTGATGGCTAGTCTGCAGAGGGGGGGGGGGGGGGGGCAGGAAGCCCCTGACCAGGCTGATTACATGGAACGTTAGAGGGTTGAATGGGCTGGACGGGGTGCGGTTGGTACTCGTGAACGTATATGCTCTGAATTGGAACGATGTGGAATTTATGAGGCAGGTTTAGGTAAGATCCCAGACCTAGAGTCACATAACTTGATCATGGGGGAGATTTTAACAAAGTCATTGATCCGGAATCGGACCAGTCAAAATCCAGGACAGGGAGGGTGCCAGCCGTGGCAAAGGAATTGAAGGGGTTTATGGAACAGATGGGGGGAGTAGACCCATGGAGGTTTGCACGGCCAAGGGTGAAGGAGTTTTCTTTTTTCTCCCATGTCCACAAGGTATGCTGTCACATCAACTTTTTTGTTCTGAGCAGGGCTCTAATACCGGGTGGGGGTGGATATTGAGTACTCGGCAATCGCAGTGTCGGATCATGCCCCACATTGGGTGGCTCTACAGGTTAGTTTGGAGAGAGGACAAAGCCCGCTATGGAGACTGGATGTGGAGTTGTTAGCGGACGAAGCAATCTGTGGGCGGGTGAACAAATCCAACAAAAGCTTCCTGGAAACAAATGATACGGGGGAGGTCTCTGCAGCAATGGTCTGGGAAGCTTTGAAGGCAGTGGTCAGAGGGGAATTAATCTCGATACGGGCCCATAGAGAAAAGGTGGAACGGGCCAAGAGGGATAGGTTAGTTGAGGAGATACTCCAGGTGGACAGGAGATACTCGGAGGCCCCGTACGCGGGGGTACTGAAGGAGCGGCATAGGTTACAGGTGGAGTTTGGGCTGTTGACTACAGGGAAAGCGGTGGAACAGCTGAGGAAGGCAGGGGGGGTGATTTATGAGCATGGGGAAAAGGCAAGCAGAATGTTAGTGCACTAGCTCAGAAAAAGGGAGGTAGCCAGAGAGATAGGGAGAGTAAAGAGTAGAGTGGGGATTATGGTCCTAGACCCAGAGGGGGTGAATGAGGTGTTTAAGGGCTTTTACAGCAAATTATATGAGCCGGAACCCCTGGCTGGGGTGGAGGGGATGAGGCAGTTTTTGGCTCAGTTGAGGTTCTTGAGGGTGGATGAGGAACTGGTGGAAAGGCTGGGAGCCCCAATTGAAATTGAGGAAATAATGGAGGGGCTGGAGGGCATGCAGTCGGGCAAGGCCCTGGGACCAGACGGCTGCCCAGTGGAATTCTATAAGATGTTTTCAGAGATATTTAGCCCACTGCTGGTGAGGATATTTAATTAAGCAAGAGAGAAGGGAGCCCCCCCCCCCCCCCAACAATGTCACAGGCCTTGATTTCATTGATCCTGAAACGGGAGACGGATCCGGAGCAATGCAGGCCATACAGGCCAATTTCTTTACTGAATGTGGACGCCAAACTGCTGGCTAAGATACTGGCCACAAGGATAGAGGATTGTATCCGGGGGTGATAGGGGAAGACCAGATGGGATTTATAAAGGGCAGGCAACTCACGGCCAATGTTCGAAGGCTTTTGAATGTTATTATGATGCCCTCAGAAGGAGGGGAGCTGGAGGTGGTGGTAGCGATGGATGCGGAGAAGGCCTTTGATCAGGTGGAGTGGGATTACCTGTGGGAGGTGCTGGGAAGGTTTGGGTTTGGTGAGGGCTTCATTGACTGGGTGTGGTTGCTCTATCAGGCACCAGTAGCGAGTGTACATACGAACTGGCTGAAGTCGGGGTATTTTAAACTACACCGAGGGACGAGGCAAGGGTGCTCCCTCTCCCCGCTACTCTTTGTTCTGGCCATAGAGCCATTGGCCATGGCGTTAAGAGCCTCTAGGAACTGGAAAGGGATGGTTTGCGGGGGGGGGGGCGGAGGTGAAGCACCGGGTCTCGCTTTACGCAGATGATCTGCTCTTGTATATTTCAGACCCATGGGGGGGGGATGGGGGAAGTTATGCGGATCCTCGGGGAATTTAGTAATTTTTCGGGGTATAAATTGAACATGGGGAAGAGCGAGATGTTCGCAATCCAGGCAAGAGGGCAGGAGAAGAGACTGGGAGAGTTGTCGTTTAGAATGGTAGTAAGGAGATTTTGATGTCTGGGATTACTACTGCAATTACTACTGGGCAGCTAATATAGCCATGATTAGGAAGTGGGTAGTGGGGGAGGGGTTGGTGTGGGAGCGGATGGAGGCAGCGTCAGGTAAAAATAAAAGTTTGGGAGCACCTGCCCGATACTCCACAAGTCCGGTGGTGGTGGCGGCTCTGAGAATCTGGGGGCAGTGGAGGAGATATGATAGAGTGGAGGGAGCATCGGTTTGGACCCCGATTTATAATAATCATTAGTTTGTACCGGGTAGGCTGGATGGTGGGTTCCGGAGATGGCAGAGGGCAGGAATTAGGAGGATGGGGGATCTATTTATAGACGGGAGCTTCCCTAGCTTGAAACCCTTGGAGGATAAATTTGAATTGCCAGCAGGGAATAGGTTTAGGTATCTGCAGGTGCGAGAAGGCAGGTTCCGGCCTTTCTGCTGCTGCCGTCGCGGGGGGATACAGGACAGAGTAGTCTCCAGTTCCTGGGTGGGAGAGGGGAAGGTATCAGATATTTACCAGGAACTTTTGGAATTGGAGGAAACTCCGGTGGAGGAGCTGAAGGGCAAGTGGGAAGACGAGCTAGGAGGAGCGATAGAGGTGGATCTGTGGGCAGATGCCCTAAGCAGGATTAACACATCCTCATCATGTGCCAGGCTTATCCTGATACAATTCAAGGTAGTCCACCGGCACACGTGACAGTGGCCCAGATGAGCACGTTTTTGGATGGAGGACAGGTGTGCGAAGTGCGCGGGAAGCCCAGCAAATCATGTCCACATGTTTTGGGCCTGCCCGCAGCTTAGAGGGTTTTGGCAGGGTTTCGCTAAGGCAATGTCCACGGTACTCAAAACACAGGTGGTGCCGAGTCTGGAGGTAGCGATCTTTGGAGTGTCGGATGAGCCGGGAGTTCAGGGGGCGAAAGAGGCTGATGTCTTGGCCTTTGCCTCTCTGGTAGCCCGGAGACGGATCTTATTAATGTGGAGGGACTCGAAGCCCCCCGAGTGCAGAGACCTGGGTTAGTGACATGGCTGGGTTTCTCAGTCTCAAGAAAATAAAGTTTGCCTTAAGAGGGTCAATGTTAGGGTTCACCTGGAGGTGGACGTCGACTTTCTCGGGGAAAATTAAAATGTCAGCAGAAGCAGAATTCCAAAAGTGGGGGGAGGGCCAGACTGTTTTTTTTAATTGTTGGGGGCTGTGAAGATTGGGATGGGGGTGGAAATGCTTATTGTATCATGTTTATGTTGCTGTTATTGTTATTATTATTATAAAAACAAATAACCTAATAAAAACATTTTGTTTTAAAACCGTGTCTAATACTGTTAGAATTCTGTACGTTTCTATGAGATCCCCTCTCACTCTTCTAAACTCCAATGAATATATCCTAACTGACTTAGTCCCTCCCCACATGACAGCCCCACCATCCCAGGCATCAGCCTGGTAAACCTTCGCTACACTCCCTCCATAGTAAGATCATCCTTCCTCAGATAAGGACACCAAAACAGCACACAATACCTGCACAATTGCAGTAAAACATCCCTATTCCTATACTCAAATCCTCTCGCTACGAAGGCCAACATGCCATTTGCCTTCTTTACTGCCTGCTGTACCTACACACTTACTTTTAGTGACTGATGCACGACGACACCAAGGTTTCACTGTGTATCCACCTCTTTCAATTTTTACTCATTTGAATAATAACCTACCTTCCTATTTTTGCTACCGAAGTAGATAACCTCACAATAATCCACATTATACCGCATCTGCCATGCATGTGCCCACTCACTCAACCTGTCCAAATCCCACTGAAGTATCTCTGCGTCCTTCTGTACTCATGCTAATTTCTTTCAGCTCCTCACTAAAACTTGTGTTTCTCAGAGCTTCTGGTACATTACGCATGTCTTCCTTTGTGAAAACAGAAGCAAAGCACAAATTTGGTTCCTCAGCCATGTGTTCCCCATTATGAATTCCCTCATTTCTGACTGGAAGGAGCCTACATTCATTTTGATCAATCTTTTTCTCTTTACATACCTTTAGGAACTTTTACAGTCCGTTTTTATGTTCCCTGCTAGCTTACTTCCAAATTGTATTTTCCCCTTCTTAATCAATGACTTGGTCCGCCTTTGCTGAATTTTGAACTGTTCCCAATCCTCAGGTCTATTGCTTTATCTTGCTAACTTGTATGCCTCTTCTTTGAATCCAATACTATCTCTAATTTCCCTTGTAAGCCATGTTTTGGCCATTGTTCCCTTTCTATTCTTGCGCCAAATAGGAATAAACAACTTTAGGAGTTTACTTATTTGTTCCTTGAATGTCTGCCATTGCCTGTCCACTGTCCTTCCTTTCAGTAATGTTTCCCACTCCATCCTAGCCAACTCATGCCCCATAGCATCACAGTTACCTTTATTGAGATTCCAGACCCTAGTCTCTGAATTAACTACCTCACTATTCACCTTGATAAAGAATTCTATCATATTATGGTCATTCATCCCCCAAGGTTCTCTCACAACTACATTGCCACCTAATCCTTTCTCATTGCATGAACACCCAGTCCAAGATGGCCTGTTCCCTTGTGGGTTCCTCAATGTATTGGTCCAGAAAACCATCCCATATATACTCCAGAAATTCCTCCTCTATTGTATTGTGACTAATTTGTCTCACCCAATCTATATGCAGATTAATTTCACCCATAATCACAGATGTTCCTTTATCACATGCATCTCTAATTTCCTGTCTCATGCTGTTCCAGCATTATTACTGCTGTTTGGTGGTCTGTATACCACCCGGATGAATGTTTTCTCCCCCATGGTGTTTCTTAACTGGACCCATGCAGATTCCACATCATCTGCGCTGATATTTTTCCTCAATTTTGTATCAATATTTTCTTCAATCAACAATGCAACTCCACCACCTTTTCCTTTCTGTCTGTCCTTCCTAAAAACTGAATAGGCCTCAATGTCACCAGGGAACATCATTACTTCTGACCTTATATTGGAAGAAAGTCATTGATGAAGCAGCTGAAGATGATTGGGCCTAGGACACAACCATGAGAACTCCTGCAGTGATGTCCTGGGATTGAGCTGATTGACAGCTTTGTGAAAGTTATGACTCAAACCAGTCGAGAGATTTTTCCCTTATTACCATTGACTCCAGTTTTGCTAGGGTTCCTTAATGCCACACTTGGTCAAATGCTGCTTTGATGTCAAGGCCAGTCACTCTCACTTCACCCCTCGAATTCAGTTATTTTATCCATGTTAGAACCAAGGCTGTAAAGAGGTCAGGACATAAGTGGCCCTGGAGGAACCCAAACTGGCATGGCCTTGGCAGGTTCTATTCGACTGGTGAGTTGGGAAAGAAATGGGGAACTCCCAGGATTGAGGCAGCAAACAAACTAAGCCAATTAAAATAGTAATAAAAAAACACTTTACAGGGCAGCATGGTGGCGCAGTGGTTAACACTGCTGCCTCATGGCGCCAAGGTCACAGGTTCAATCCTGGCCCCGGCTCACTGTCCGTGTGGAGTTTTCACATTCTCCCCGTGTCTCCATGGGTTTCGCCCCCACAACCCAAAGATGTGCAGGGTAGGTGGATTGGCCACGCTAAATTGCCCCTTAATTGGAAAAAATGAATTGGGTACTCTAAATTTTTTTTTAGAAAGCCACTTTATGCTCTTTCTAATTATGCAATGCTTCTTTCCCAACAGCGAACAGATCATGTGCTGCATAAACAACTCAGCAGGTTAGAGAAGGTGAATACACAGCAGGAAGCCATTAAGATCCGTAACTGAAATGTAAGGTGCGACTCTACAGAAAGAATTCTAAGTGTAGTAGTGAGTGGTAATTGCTGCCAGCTTCCTGGCGGTCAGCCCAGCGAGGCCAGCAACGCAATTCAACGTTAATTTGTCCACTTAACAAGGCCTCACAGGCTTCTCACAGCAAGTGACGGCTCGCCAGCTGATTCGCTGGGACCGCGCTTGCCAACCCCCACTAACAAGGTCGAGCAGCACTTAAGCTGCACTTGCTCAGCCAACATCAGCTAGCTCACACTAATGGCGCCAAGGAGACTGGCGTCAAGATTCGGGGATGCTGGCCTAGGGAGGCTCCTGGATGCGGTGGAGGCCTAGAGGGATGTCCTGTTCCCCCGAGGGTCCCGGAGGGTGAGCCAGAAGGCTCAGATAACTGGGACTAGGTGGGGGCAGCAGTCAGCTCGGGGAATGTGACCAGGAAGGCTGGCCTTCAGTGCCGGAAAAAAGTCAACGGCACAGTGCTGGGCTGTGACTGAAGCTGTTCAGAGCAGGCGAGTGAATGTCTAGTGGAGAAACCTAACAGAGTTAGTGGGTGGGCAAAGAGGCTTCATAAAGACACAGTCCAGGCTGCAGACCCCAAAGAACAATGTCCCGGTCTTATGTTTGCAGAGAACAGGTGGGAAAAGCCTGGATTTCTCCCTTCAGAATCCCGGGTTATCGGTCATTATCTTTATAGGGGACAATGGGCAGCAGGGCGCATGCACGATCATCCTGCTCATCAGGATCTGGATATTATCAGCCTCTGAGTGTAAGTATAGAGTTTGCTATGGGCGAGGCGTTTTCAGAACCTCAAAATGTATCATGGAGTTCAACCAACCTCTCCCTTTAATGTATTTGTTGCTTTTCCTAGCACACGGCTTGTTCCCTAGGTGTGGAATTATAATTATGGACACGTGGGTTTTTAAACACAAAACACTGTTTATTCCATGAACTCAACTTAACATCTTAAATAAACATTGGATCTCTTAACACCCCTTACTTCGAAGATAACTCACAAAATACAACAGTAAATAATTCCTCAAAATGTTCCTTCAAACTTCTAAGAAACTTAACACCTTTAAACAGAATCACATCAGGTTAAAGGCTTTACCATTATGAGTTTAAATCACCCAAATGATCCAGAGATAGTCTTCCATGGCAGAGATCCAGCTCACTGCAAACACAGACACTCCCCAAGCTCTTTTTCTCCAAACTGCAGCTCTCTGGAAACACACAGACACACACAAGCTGCTTTTTAAAACTGCAGCTCTCTGGAAACACCCAGACACAGACAAGCTCTTTTTCAAACTGCAAAACTAAACTGCAAAATGGCTGATCTGAGCTCAGCCCCACCCATTCTCTGACATCACTGTTTTCTTAAAGGTACATTGCTTAAACATCCATGTCTTAAAGGTACTCTCACATGACACCGCCCCCAAGAAAATAAAATAAACCATCAACTTCAAGATGGTTTCATTTTTCACTTTTGCACCATCCACTAAGAAATGTACACAGTAAATATACCTGTTCATTAAAAAAAAACTCACGCAAACAGGTGTAATAATATAGTCCATTTTTCTTTGTTCTTCTTCCTCCAACAGAAAACCTTCTCAATTGATCACATTCGTGACAAAGCATCGGCTATCACATTTTCCCGTCCTGCCACATGTACTATTTTTAAATGAAATGTCTGTAACAATAAATTCCAGTGAAACAGCCTTGCATTGTTATTCTGGAATCGCTCCAAAAACGTCAAAGGATTATGATCAGTATATATAATGGTGTCAGACAGATTGCTGGTCACATAAATGTGAAAATGTTGCAAAGCCAGCACCAAACTCAAAGTCTCCTTCTCAATCGTCGAATACTTCTTCTGGTGAGAATTCAATTTCTTTGAAAAATAACCAACAGGCCGCTCTAGCCCTTCGTCGTCGTCTTGTAGAAGCACCGCACCTACGCCCACATTGCTCGCATCAACAGCCACTTTGAAGGGTTTGGTATAATTTGGGATGACTAACACAGGAGCAGTGGTTAACACAGCCTTCAGGCTGTCAAATGCCTGTTGACACTCCGCTGTCCACTGGAATTTGATACGCTTCTTGAGCAAGTCCGTCAGTGGAGCGACCACGCTGCTAAAATTTGGTCCAAATGTCCGGTAAAATCCACTCATACCAAGAAATCGCATTATTTCCCGTCGTGTCGAGGGTATCGGAAACTCCCAAATAACTTTTGTTTTCACATCCCGTGGGACCAGTCGACCATGTCCAATTGTATGGCCAAGGAAAGTGACTTGGGCTTTTCCAAATTCACTTTTGGCTAGGTTTATCACCAAACCCACCTCCTGAAGTCGATCAAATAACTCCCTCAGATGTTTTAAATGTTCTTTCCATGTCTGGCTGAAAACTACCAGATCGTCGATGTATACCGCACAATTGGGTAATCCTGAAACAACTGTATTAGTTAAATGTTAAAATGTTGCTGGGGCGTTTTTCATACCAAATGGCATAACCTTGAACTGGTATATACCATCTGGAGTCACAAAAGCTGAAATCTCCTTCGCCCTTTCAGATAAAGATACTTGCCAGTAACCTTTCAGTAAATCCAATTTGGAAATAAAAGCGGATTGCCACACTTTCTCAATGCAATCCTCCAAACGTGGGATAGGATAAGAGTCTGTTCTTGTAACTGCATTCACCTTTTGATAGTCCACACACAACCATTGGGTACCGTCTTGTTTAGGTACCATCGCCATGGGTGAGCTCCATTGGCTGCAACCCACTTCAGCATACTCTCAATCTCTCTGTTAACCTGTGCCAATTTTAAAGGGTGAAGTCTATATGGATGTTGTTTGATAGGAACAGCATTTCCCACATCTACATCATGTATAGCCATTTTAGTACTTCCCAATTTACCTCTACAAACTTGCCCATGTGAAATCAATAACTCTTTCAGGTCAGTTTGTTTTTCCTCTGGAAGGTAACTAAACAATTCATCCCAATTTTAAAGAACATTCTCATTTTCCAATTTAATTTGAGGTATGTCAAATTCACAGTCATCTGGATTTGGTTTGTCACTTTGAGTTAGAATCATTAAAACCTCCTTTTTCTCTCCTTCCCTTTCAAAGTACCTTTTAAGCATATTCACGTGACACACTCGGTGAGTCTTCCTTCTATCTGGTGTTTTTACCACATAATTCACCTCACTTAATTTCCTTTCAATCTGATACGGTCCACAAAACCTCGCTTTTAAAGGCTCCACTACTACTGGTAAGAACACTAAAACTTTATCCCCACTGGCAAAACTACGAACTTTGGATTTCTTGTCCGCTACCCGTTTCATCACATTTTGTGCAACTTTCAAATGTTGTCTAGCCAATTCACCTGCTCTATTTAATCGTTCTCTAAAATTTGACACGTAATCCAATAGTGTAATTTCCAAGTTCTCACCCACCAATTTTTCCTTAATCAATTTAAGTGGTCCTCTTACCTCATGACCAAAAATTGATTCAAAGGGATTAAATTTGGTAGACTCATTAGGTCCATCCCTAATTGCAAACAATACGAATGGGATTCCTTTATCCCAATCCTCTGGATAATTTTGACAATACGCCCTCAACATTGTCTTTAATGTCTGATGCCACCTTTCTAATGCTCCCTGCGATTCTGGATGGTACGCAGTTGATTTAAATCATTTTATTCCTAAGCTATCCATAACTTCTTTGAATAACTTTGAAGTAAAATTTGTTCCTTGATCCGATTGAATTTCTGTGGTTAGTCCATATATGGTAAAGAATTTAAATAACTCCTCCACAATCCTTTTAGCTGTAATATTATGTACTGGATTGGCCTCTGGAAACCTAGTAGACACATCCATTACAGTCAAAAGATATTGATTCCCACTTTTTGTTTTAGGAAGCGGTCCTACACAATCGATTAGGACCCTTGTAAAAGATTCCTCAAATGCTGGAAAGGGTATTAAGGGCGCTGGTTTTATCACTGCTTGAGGTTTCCCTATCACTTGACATGTGTGACATGATTGACAAAATGTAACTACATCTTTATGTAGTCCAGGCCAATAAAAATGTTTCTGGATTTTAGCTTGAGTTTTCCTTATTCCCAAATGACCTCCCACTGGTGCCTAATGTGCAACTCGCAACACCTCCTTTCTATAGCCTACCGGCAATACTACTTGATGAACTTCTGCCCACTTTTCATCCGCCTGCATATGTAGATGTCTCCATTTTCTCATCAAGACATCATTTTTACGGTAATAACACTCTGGTATACTCTCAGATTCCTCTTCCGTATATGCTTTCTGATATATCCATTTTATTTCTACATTTTTCTGTTGTAACTCCGCCAATTTTCCTGAACTAAAAATATCCGCTTCATCCTGTTCTTGTTCTTTTTCAACCATCTGATCAAAAATCGTTTCTGATAATTGCACTTCAAATTCATCTTCACTCTTTGATTTCTCCTCTTGTCTTAACCTGTGATTTTCCGACCTTGTTACTACACAATCCGGAAAAATCCCAGGATGTTCGTCCTTCAACCCTTCAGTTGTCTGATTTTCCACTGGTTTATCAACCACAGTAGGCATCACTCCCACCTGCGATCCAGTTATATCATTACCCAAGATAAACTGTATTCCTGGACAAGATAGTTTCTCTATTACTCATACTACCACTTCACCACTCTTCATTGGACTTTCCAACCTTACCTTATATAATGGAACGCTACTCCTCTCACCCTGAATTCCATATATCACTACCTTTTCTGGCAACATTCTTCCCAAACTACATAATTCCTCATCTCTTACCATTAAAGATTGACTAGCCCCTGTATCTCTTAAAATTGTGACTTCTTTACCTGCTCCTCCTGATACACATGAGTAAACTTTACCAACACAAGTAAATGCTTTAAATACATCTGGCACCTTCTTAACAATTACTTCTTGAACAGGCTGTACAATCATTTGCACCTCCTTCGCTTCCCTTGGGCTTTCCTTGACCACTCAAACAAACCCCACCATCTTATCCTGTTTTACCACATCAGCCTTCCCAGTGCTTTTCTTCAACCACCAACATTGTGACTTTACATGGCCTAGTTTATTACAGTGAAAACATTTGAAACTTTTCATTTCTTTTCCACCCTCCTGGATTTCGTTTTTAATCTGAGGTACAGTCTCTTTATTATCTCCCATCAGCTCACCTTTACCTTTACCACTTGAGTATTTCTCATGTCCCCAGTTTCTATCCCTCATCGGCTGAAACTGATGTCGGAAACCAATCTTTGATTTATGAACTAATTCATAATTATCTGCCATTTCCGCTGCTAATCTCACAGTTTTAACTCTCTGTTCTTCCACATGAGTTCTCACTACATCAGGAATTGAATTTCTAAACTCCTCCAAAAGTATAATTTCTCTGAGAGCTTCATACGTTTAGTCTATTTTCAAAGCCCTTATCCACCTATCAAAATTACTCTGTTTGAGCCTTTCAAACTCCATGTATGTTTGACCAAATTCTTTCCTTAAATTTCGAAACCTTTGTCTGTAAGCTTCAGGCACTAGCTCATATGCACTTAAGATGGATTTCTTCACCTCCTCATACGTTCCAGATACCTCCTCCAGTAGTGATGCAAACACTTCACTAGCTCTACCTACCAGCTTTGTTTGAATCAGTAGCACCCACATGTCCTGTGGCCATTTCATTTGTTTAGCTACCTTCTCAAATGAAATGAAAAAGGCTTCCACCTCCTTCTCGTCAAATCTTTTCAATGCTTGGACATATTTAAATAGATTCCCACCAAGCCTTCAACAATGAAGCTCTTCCTCGCTATCTTCATCACTATTATCCAACTGTACGTTTCTCTTTACGTCTGCTAATTTTAACTGATTGTCATGTTTCATGGCCATTTTCAGAATTTCAAACTCCCTCTCTTTATCTTTTACCCTGATCTGTATCTCCCTTTCTTTTTCTTTTTGTTCTGCTAGGGCTATTCTTTCTTTTCTCCTTTCTTCTCTCTCCTTTTCTTTTTCATCTCTCTCTCTTTCTCTTTCTTTTTCCTCTTTCTCTCTTTCTCTTTCTTTTTCCTCTCTCTCTTTCTCTTTCGTTTTCCTCTCTCTCACTCTCGTAGTCAAGCCGCTTTAATTCTTTCTCATGTTCCATTTTTTAAATTTGCAACTGAATTTTTGCCATTTTCAATGAGTCCAAACTCTATCTCAGGCAACTTTAAATGCTTAACCACCGGCGTAATTGCCTCATCTTTTCGCATTTTGTCAGGTAATGTTAACTGCAATGTCCTTGCCAAATCTAACAGTCTGCTTTTCATTTCTGTCCATAAAGTACTACGTGTGACCTTCTCCACCACCAAAAACTTCTGAGCCTCTGAAAGAGCCATTGTTCACAATATTCTCCCCATTTACACTAAAATACCACACCGGAAAAGCAACAATCCTTCACTGTCTTTAAGTTCACAAAAGCCAATCCAATAGATAGACTTTTATCCCAGACGAGCCCCCAAGGCTTTACTATTATGAGTTTAAACCACCCAAATGATCCAGAGATAGTCTTTCATGGCAGAGATCCAGCTCACTGCAAACACAGACACCCCCCAAGCTCTTCTTCTCCAAACTGCAGCTCTCTGAAAACACACAGACACACACAAGCTGCTTTTTAAAACTGCAGCTCTCTGGAAACACCCAGACACAGTGTTGTTAGGGTGGGAGTTCCTTCATTTTGACCCAGCGATAGTGAAGGGATGGCAGTATTGTTCCTAGTCAGGATGGTGAGTGGCTTGGAGGGAAACATCCACGTGGTGGTGTTCCCATGTATCTGCTACTCTTGTCCTTCCAGGTTGGGTCTAGGATACTGTGGTAGGCTATATTAGGGGTATTGCGGTACCTAGATGGGGTGTACCTTATACTGTAGTATGAGTGGTGGAACCTGCCTGCTGGTTCCTCCCAGCAGGCGGAGCATCAGAGTCTGTGTTTCACCCACAGCAGTCATTCTGTACCGGAGCTGCTGGGTAACTACTTGTTCATTAAAGCCTTCAATTGGACTACAATCTCACCTCAGTAGTGATTGATCGTGCATCAGATACTCCCCTGAGAAACTCCTAGACTGATGGTCCTGGAGCTGGCATGATTGACCTCCAATAACCTGAACCATCTACTTTCATGTTAAGTATGACTCCAAGCACTGGAGAGCTTTTTAACTGATTCGCATTGACTCCAGTTTTGCTAGGGCTCGTTGATTGCATAATTAGATAATTGCCACCTTGATGTTAGTCAACCTGACCTCTAAATTTCAGCTCTTTTGTCCATGTTTGTACTAAGGCAGCAATGAGGTCAGGAGCTGAATGACCCTGGCGGAACGCAAACTGAGGGTCAGTGAGCAAATTATTGTTAAGTAAGTGCCGCTTGATAACGCTGTTGAATACCCCTTCCATCACTTCACTGATAATAAAGAGTAGACTGATAGGGCTGTAATTGGCCAGGTTGGATTTGTTCTCCCCTTTTTGTTTATGGTATATACCTGTGCAACTTTCTGGTATGCTGGGTGATGCCAGTGTTGTAGCTGTACTGGAACAGCTTGACCAGGGTATGGCAAGTTCTGGAGCACAAGTCTTCAGCCAGAATATTGTCATGGTCCATAGCCTTTGCAGTATCCAGTGCCTTCTGCCATTTCATGATATCACGTGGGGTGAATCGAATTGGCTGAAGACTGACATCTGTGATGTCAGGGTCTCCAGAGGAGATCAAATGGATCATCCACTCAGCACTTGTGGCTCAAGCTTGTCGCAATTGCTTCTTTTTAAAAAAATATTTCCAATAAAGGGGCAATTTAGCATTGGTAAACTACCAACTCTGCACACCTTTGGGTTGTGGGAGTGAGACCCACACAGACATGGGGATAATGCGCAAACTCCACATGGACAGTGATCTGGTGGGGGGGGGGGGGGGGTCGGGATCAAACCCAGGTCCTGAGCGCCGGTCGTAATTGCTACAACGTTATATGGACTGCTGGAGTTAAGTTATGAGGAAAGATTACTCAAATTAGACCTGTTTTCACTAGAATTTAGAAAGTTAAGAGGTGATCTGATTGAAGTAGTCATGGTATTAACAGGGAAAGACAGGGGAGAGGTTTGTTACTCCACAAACAGCAGTTGAAGCTAGAACAGCTGTTAATTATAAATCTGAGATACTCAGATTTTTGTTAAGCAAAGATATTAAAGGATAAGTAAAGAATCTGGATCTGCACAGGCTTGGTGGGCCGAAAGGCCTGTTCCTGTGCTGTAATGTTCTTTATCATTTGACCTACACTGGGCAGCACAAGTGAGTTGGCACCAATGGTCCCCACCCCTCCCAAGGGAGCATCCACCCCCCCCCAACCAACCAGGCGACCCCCAGCCCTCTGTCCCCCCCCTCCCCCTCAGCCCCGTCCCCAACCCTGCCTTCACCTCCTTCTCCCACCACTGAACGACACGTGTGGCTAACGATACTCTCTCTGTGTCTCCTCGGGCAAAACTCTCCCACAATTAGCGGGAGAGGGCCCAGACTGGCAGTGGAGTGCCAGGCATCAGGGGCGTCATTCTCCGACCCCCCGCCGGGTCGGAGAATGGCCGTTGGCCGCCGTGAATCCCGCCCCCGCCCCCGCCGAAGTCTCCGGTACCGGAGATTGGGCGGGGGCGGGAATTGGGCCGCACCGGTTGGCGGGACCCCCGCTCAATTCTCCGGCCCGAATGGGCCGAAGTCCCGCCCAGAAATTGCCTGTCCCGCCGGCGTAAATCAAAGCTGGTATTTACCGGCGGGACCAGGCGGCGTGGGCGGGCTCCGGGGTCCTGGGGGGGGCGTGGGGTGATCTGACCCCGGGGGGTGCCCCCACGATGGCCTGGCCCGCGATCGGGGCCCATCGATCCGCGGGAGGGCCTGCACCGTGGGGGCACTCTTTCCCTTCCGCCTCCGCTACGGCATGGTGGAGGCCGTGGCGGAGGCGGAAGAGACTCTCCCCACTGCGCATGCGCGGGAAACTGTCGGCGGCCGCTGACGCTCCCGCGCATGCACTGCATTTCCGTGCCAGCTGGCGGGGCGCCAAACGCCATTACCACCAGCTGGCGGGGCGGAAATCCCTCCAGCGCCGGCCTAGCCCCTCAATGTTGGGGCTCGGCCCCCAAAGATGCGGAGCATTCCGCACCTTTGGGCCGGCGCGATGCCCGTCTGATTGGCGCCGTTTTTGGCGCCAGTCGGTGGACATCACGCCATTGGGGGAGAATTTCGCCCCAGGATCCTCGGGCAGGATTCTCTGATCCTGATAGTGACGATAGTGTCAACAGGCCCCCAGGAGCAGCGATTCCTTGCCCCTCAGTAGGCCAGCATGGCACTGGAGCGACCCACTCCAGCTGCCGATACCAGCGTCAAATGGTCTGCACATGCGTGCTGCGACCGCCGCCAATGCGCGCATGCGCAGTGCGACCAGCGTGATTGGGCGCATGCGCGGTGGCTTCCTTCTCCGCGCCGGCCCCGACGCAACATGGCGTAGGGCTACAGGGGCCGGCGCGGATCCCTCCCACTGACCACATGTCCATTCACCCACAGGTCCTCCAACTGACGGCGCCGGCCCATCTCCTGACTCTGAGGAGAACACCTCGGAGGGGAACTCCGAGGACGCCACTGTTATTGTCGCGGCCCAACTGTCATCCCCACCCTCCACCAGCGCCGATACACACTCCTCGGTGGGACATGTTAATGGACAGGCTTCGGGGCACAATCTGGTGAGCACCGCATTGCTGATAATGCACATCTGGTTGAGGCAGGAACCCCCAAGCAAGACAGCAGTCAGATGCGATAGTAGTGTAGTGGTGAGCATAGCTGCCTTCGATTCCCGGCCATTGCAGTAACAACTTAATCGGGAGGCAGCAGTTGGAGGGCTGTTGGATCCCAGGACCCAGCTGGGTCCCAGCCTGATGCTGAGCATCTGGAAGTGGGTTAGCCGGAGCCGATGGATAGGGAGCGGCCAGGACTTTCAGAGGGAGATGTCAGTATCACTCCAGCAGTTCCATAGCCTCTTGGAGGACTCCCAGAGGCTATGGGCGCAGGAGATGGCGCCAGCAATGAGTTCCACCACTGGTAGGGTGGCGACCACAGTGAAAAGACAGGTGCATGATGTCGGCACCATGAGTAAAGGTGTCCAAGGCGTCGTGCAGTAAGTGACAAACAAACCTGCTGGGCCTCAACCTGGTGTTGTAAGACCTCTTACTGTGCTCACCCCAGTCCAACGCTGGCATCTCCACATCCCAAATAAAGTGGCAGATGATGATAAACTCAAATGCAATAACACATGATGATCAGGACGATGTGGACAGATTAAATTTAATGCAAAGCGATACATTTGGGAAGGATGGAAAGAGACGTGGGTGCGATCTTCCCAAAAGGGAACAAGGTCCCCTCGCGAGCACGTTTAGCCGCATGTTCCCCGGCACTCACAGTGCCGAGAAAAGCGTGGCTATTCAATAAGTCAATGGTGAAGGATCAAACAACACAATTATTTTCCTTGATAGCAGGTTTATTCACAGAATGAGCTTTTCACATCTCTGCCTAACTGCTATCCCTGTGTCCCAATTGATTTTCTTTATATGTGATTCCAGCCCTTAATAAACAAAACCCACCACCTGTGTGTCATTAACAAAATAACCAAACAGATTTCTCTTTGCTTCAAAGAAAAATCTTTAGAACGTGCTTAAACCAACTGAACATATACAAAGCAAAGAAAGAAAATAGATTTTCCTGTCAATCTTATAAATCATCGTAACACTCATCTTCTCGACATCCAATCATTTATTGGAAAAAGTATTTCCTTGTAAAACATTCTGCTAAATGGTTACTTGCATCGACCCGGTTTAATTTAGAAACCTCTTTTCTTTCCAACATTTCCTTACAACAGCAAAATCAAAGTTCAAACTATCCTCAGTGGCACGCATTGTTGAATGAACATTATTCTTAAGAGAACGGCTATCCACATAATATTCCATGGGCCCACCTTGTGGAGGATTTCCTTCGGAATGTTAGAAAAGTAAAGTTTTATGGCCGTGAGTCCCCCAAAATGAACTTTTGGGCAGGTTTGGCAAGGTGTTTCCCGCTGGCTTTTTGGGTGAGATCCAGACATGTATTCACCCACACTTCGTCACTTTTTGGGGGCTTGGGGAGTTGGATTGGATTGGATTTTGTTTATTGTCACTTGTACCAAGGTACAGTGAAAAGTATTTTTCTGCGCGCAGCTCAACAGATCATTAAGAACATAAGAAGAAAAGGAAATAAAAGAAAATACATAATAGGGCAACACAAGGTATACAATGTAACTAGATAACACTGGCAATGGGTGAAGCATACAGGGATATAGTGATAATCAGGTCAGTCCATAAGAGGGTCGTTTAGAAGTCTGGGAACAGCTGGGAACAAGCTGTTTTTGAGTCTGTTTGTGCGTGTTCACAGACTTTTGTATCCTGCCCGATGGGAGAAGTAAGAAGAGTGAGTAGGCCGGGTGGGAGAGGTCTTTGATTATGCTGCCCACTTTCCCCAGGCAGCGTGAGGTGTGGATGGAGTCAATGGATGGGAGGCAGGTTCGTGTGATGGACTGGGCAGTGTTCACGATTCTCTGAGGTTTCTTGCAGTCTTGGGCTGAGCAGTTGCCATACCAGGCTGCGATGCAGCCCGATAGGATGCTTTCTATGGTGCATCTGTAAAAGTTGGCAAGAGTTAATGTGGACATGCCGAATTTCCTTAGTTTCCTGAGGAAGTATAGGTGCTGTTGTGCTTTCTTGGTGGTAGCGTCGACGTGGGTGGACCAGGACAGATTTTTGGGAATGTGTACCCCTAGGAATTTGAAACTGCTAACTATCTCCACCTCGGCCCCGTTGATGCTGACAGGTGTGTGTACAGTACTTTGCTTCCTGAAGTCAATAACTAGCTCTTTAGTTTTGCTGGCATTGAGGGATAGATTTTGTCGCTGCACCACTCCACTAGGTTCTCAATCTCCCTCCTGTATTCTGACTCGTCGTCATTCGAGATCCGGCCCACTATGGTCGTATCGTCAGCAAACTTTTGGATGGAGTTGGGACCAAATTTTGCCACGCAGTCGTGTGTGTACAGGGAGTATAGTAGGGGGCAAAGTACGCAGCCTTGCGGGGCCCCGGTATTGAGTACTATTGTGGAGGGGGTGTTATTTATTCTTACTGATTGTGGTCTGTGGGTTGGAAAGTCGAGGATCCAGTTGCATAGGGAGGAGCCAAGTCCTAGGTTTTGGAACTTTGAAGGAATTTCTCACTGGTCAAGCCCACGCTTGGAGGGCTGAATTCTCCGTTCCTGAGACTAAGTGTTGACGGTGTCATGAAAACAGTGGAGTTTCACGACGCCGTGATTGGGTCCCCAGCTGCAGCGATTCAATCGCTCCCAAGGGGCAAGCACAGGCACATCGGGAAACTCAACAAGATGTTAACGGACCGGCAGCCGATTCCCCGGTTCCGTGATTGACCCCTGCCGTGGCTACACATAACTCATGCTCCCCCCTCCTCACACACACAAGTGTGGCAGCCAAGATGGCCGGAAGGACAGCAGTGCCGCAATTCCAGGACGGCGAACTAGAGACCCTCTTGGACGCTGTGGAGGAGAGGAGGCTGATGCTGTACCCCGGGATGGAGGTCAGCAGGCACCATAGTTCGCCATGCCTGGGCAGAGGTGGCAGCCGCTGTCAGCGCCGTCGAGGTGGTGGCCCGGACTGGAGACCAGTGCAGGAAGAAACTGCACAACCGCCTCAGGGCAGCCAGGGTGAGTACCAAGCACTGTGCCCCTGCACCAAGCACCCTACCGCGCACACATATGTGACACGCCCCACCCCCAGAGGGACGGTCGGACCCCCCCCCTGAACCACATGGCTGCACCCACCCATGCCAGCCACAATAGTGAGTGCCCTGGCCACTGATGCCATCAGAGACCCAATCCCTGGGCTGCATGTGTCGGACCGTCTTACACTGTTGCTGTTTGTGTTTGCACCCCCCCCCCCCCCCCCCCCCCAGGAGAAGGCTGCGCACAACCGCCGGGAGCGGGAGAGGACCGGAGGGGGACCACCCGACCTGCGACCCTCACTGTGCCCGAGCAGAGGGCACTAGAGATTGTTGGCGGGCTGGAGGAGAGGGAGGTCACCGACGCGGAGGTTGACGGCGCGCCACAAAGTGAGACCCCCTGTCAGGTTGCGGGTCCTCACGACAAATGTGTGGCCACCCCAACCCCCCCACTCACCCCAACCCCCCTCAACCCACACCCTCCCACACCCCGCACCCCTCCACACCCCAGCCCTCACCACCTCACGCGTCACCCCTGTCCGGCTGTCTAACCACACATAAGACCATAAGACATAGGAGCAGAAGTAAGGCCATTCGGCCCATCGAGTCCACTCCACCATTCAATCATGGCTGATTTCAACTCCATTTACCCGCTCTCTCTCCATCGCCCTTAATTCCTCGAGAAATCAAGAATCTATTAACTTCTGTCTTAAAGATACTCAACGCCCCGGCCTCCACCACCCTCTGTGGCAATGAATTCCACTCTCTGGCTGAAGAAATTTCTCCTCATCTCTATTCTAAAGTGACTCCCTTTTATTTTAAGGCTGTGCCCCCGGGTCCTAGTCTCCCCTACTAATGGAAACAACTTCCCTATGTCCACCCTATCTAAGCCATTCATTATCGTGTAAGTTTCTATTAGATCTCCCCTCAACCTCCTAAACTCCAATGAATATAATCCCAGGATCCTCAGTCGTTCATCGTATGTTAGGCCTACCATTCCTGGGATCATCCGTGTGAATCTCCATTGGACCCGCTCCAGTGCCAGTATGTCCTTCCTGAGGTATGGGGCCCAAAATTGCTCACAGTATTCTAAATGGGGCCTAACTAGTGCTTTATAAAGCTTCAGAAGTACATCCCTGCTTTTATATTCCAAGCCTCTTGAGATTAATGAGAACACTCTTAATTACGGACTCAACCTGCAAGTTTACCTTGAGAGAATCCTGGACGAGGACTCCCAAGTCCCTTCGCACTTTTTTGTCACTGTTTTGAAAATAGTCCATGCCTCTATTCTTTTTTCCAAAGTGCAAGACCTCGCACTTGCCCACGTTGAATTTCATCAGCCATTTCTTGGACCACTCTCCT
Source organism: Scyliorhinus torazame (assembly GCF_047496885.1). Taxonomy (NCBI): domain Eukaryota; kingdom Metazoa; phylum Chordata; class Chondrichthyes; order Carcharhiniformes; family Scyliorhinidae; genus Scyliorhinus; species Scyliorhinus torazame. The sequence goes on from NC_092721.1 coordinate 105,287,890, forward strand.
AAACTGTCTAAATCTTTCTGCAGCCTCTCCACCTCCTCAATACTACCTGCCCTTCCACCTATCTTTGTATCATCGGCAAACTTAGCCAGAATGTCACCGGTTGCCATTCCGAAAAAGAACCTTTTATCCCAACTCTCTGCCTTCTGCCTGACAGCCAATCGTTAATCCATGTTAGTACCTGGCCTCGAATACCGTGGGCCCTTATTTTACTCAGCAGTCTCCCGGAGGCACCTTATCAAAGGCCTTTTGGAAGTCAAGATAGATAACATCCATTGGCGCTCCTTGGTCTAACCTATTTGTTATCTCTTCAAAGAACTCTAACAGGTTTGTCAGGCACGACCTCTTGCCATCTTGTGCCTTACAGGACCAGCTGGGGATGGGCCCAGCCCATCAAATGCCAGAGCCGGAGCCCCCCAGAAATCCGAGCACCAACGAGAAGAGCAGCCGGAAAACCAGCCCTTTGCCCGAGACGACCCAGGGAACCACAACCCAGGAACCACAACCCAGGGACCACAATCCAGGGACCACAACCCAGGGACCGCAACCCAGGGACCACAACCCAGGGACCACAACCCAGGAACCACAACCCAGGGACCACAATCCAGGGACCACAACCCAGGGACCGCAACCCAGGGACCACAACCCAGGGACCACAACCCAGGTACCACAACCCAGGGACCACAACCCAAGGATCACAACCCAGGGACCACAACCCAGGAGACCACAACCCAGGACACCACAACCCAGGACACCACATCCCAGGAAACCACAACCCAGGAGACCCTGACCCAGGAGACCCCGACCAAGGGACCACAACCCAGGACACCACAACCCAGGGACCACATCCCAGGGTCCACAACCCAGGGACCACAACCCCGGGACCACAACCCAGGGACCACAACCCAGCGACCACAACCCCGGGGACCACAACCCAGGGACCACAACCCAGGGACCACAACCCAGGAGACCCCGACCCAGGAGACCCCGACCAAGGGACCAAAACCCAGGACACCACAACCCGGGGGCCACTACCCAGGGACCACAACCCAGGACACCACAACCCAGGGACTACAACCCAGGACACCACAACCCAGGGACTACAACCCAGGGACCACAACCCAGGAGACCCCGACCCAGGAGACCCCGACCAAGGGACCAAAACCCAGGGACCACAACCCAGAGACCACAACCCAGAGACCACAACCCAGGACACCACAACCCAGAGACCACAACCCAGAGACCACAACCCAGGGACCACAACCCAGGGACCACAACCCAGAGACCACAACCCAGGGACCGCAACCCAGGGACCACAACCCAGGGACCACAACCCAGGGACCACAACCCAGGAGACCCCGACCCAGGGACCACAACCCAGGAGACCCCGACCCAGGAGTCCCCGACCCAGGGACCACAACCCAGGACACCACAACCCAGGAGACCCCAACCCAGGAGACCCCGACCCAGGGACCACAACCCAGGGACCACAACCCAGGGACCACAACCCAGGGACCACAACCCAGGAGACCCCGACCCAGGAGACCCCGACCCAGGGACCACAACCCAGGACACCACAACCCAGGAGACCCCAACCCAGGAGACCCCGACCAAGGGACCACAACCCACGACACCACAACCCAGGAGACCCCAACCCAGGAGACCCCGACCCAGGGACCACAACCCAGGGACCACAACCCAGGGACCACAACCCAGGGACCACAACCCAGGAGACCCCGACCCAGGAGACCCCGACCCAGGAGACCCCGACCCAGGAGACCCTGACCAAGGGACCACAACCCAGGACACCACATCCCAGGAAACCACAACCCAGGAGACCCCAACCCAGGGACCACAACCCAGGACACCACATCCCAGGAAACCACAACCCAGGAGACCCCAACCCAGGACACCACATCCCAGGAAACCACAACCCAGGAGACCCCAACCCAGGGTCCACAACCCAGGGACCACAACCCAGGGACCACAACCCAGGACACCACATCCCAGGAAACCACAACCCAGGAGACCCTGACCCAGGAGACCCCGACCAAGGGACCACAACCCAGGACACCACAACCCAGGAGACCCCAACCCAGGGTCCACAACCCAGGGACCACAACCCAGGGACCACAACCCAGGACACCACATCCCAGGAAACCACAACCCAGGAGCCCCTGACCCAGGAGACCCCGACCCAGGAGACCCCGACCCAGGAGACCCTGACCCAGGGACTACAACCCAGGACACCACAACACAGGGACCACAACCCAGGACACCACAACCCAGGGACCACAACCCAGGACACCACAAACCAGGGACCACAAACCAGGGACCACAACCCAGGGACCACAACCCAGGACACCACAACCCAGGGACCACAACCCAGGGACCACAACCCAGGCCTCTGCCTGCTACTAATCAGCACCTGGGTGAAGCCACACCCAGTGTGACTGGTGACTCCTGGGAGCTGGGTGCTGGGGGACTGCAGCCTCAAACTGGCCGTGCACATTCTTGGATTATGCCTAGCAAGGGCGTGATCCAGATTGCACCGTGCACCATTGGTCGGGTGACTCGCACACAGTTTTGCACTTAACACGAAGTCCATTTTGGGCCTCTTCCACGATGTTCCTGGCACAACGGGAGTGCTGTTAGGCGCACTGTGGTAGTCAGTATTAGGGGTAATACGGTACCCAGGTTGATGCTGTAAGACCATAGGTGTGGGAGGTACCTGAGACTGTTATATCATTGGTGAAGCCTGCTTGCTGGTTCCGCCCAGTAAGGCAGAGTACAAGAGCCTGTGTCTCCCCAGCAGCTTAATTTTGTACCTGCGCTGCTGGGGGAAACATCTAGTCCAATAAAGCCTTCAATTGTCTCCAATCTCGCTTCTGGAGTTATTGATTGAGCATCAATTTATTGGACTAGATTTTAAAGAATGGAGCTCCGAATCAAGCCAGAGTATCTACAACTCAGCCCCCACGTGGCAAACTCAGTGGCAACCTTCAAACATTGGCTGGTGTGCTTCAAAGGGTACCTCAGGACGGCCACAACTGCACCTACGGAGGACCAGAAACTGAAGGTTCTCCACTCGAGGGTGAGCCCAGAGATCTACACCCTCATCGAGGGTGCGGACGATTTCGAGGCCGCAATGACCCTGCTGAAAGGACACTATATTCGCCCAGTAAACCAGGTCTACGCCCGACATCTGCTAGCGATGAGGTGACAAATCCCCGGGGAATCGCTGGGGGAATTCTACTGTGCGCTCCTGGTGTTAGGTAGGAACTGTGACTGCCCGCAAGTTCCAGCCAGCGACCACACAGAACTTTTGATCCGGGACGCAATCATTGCAGGTATGCTGTCCTCCCAAATCCACCAGCGGCTGCTGGAAAAAGAGACACTAGGCCTCAAGGAGGCACGGGCCCATGCTAGCTCCCTGGATGTGGCCTCCCCGTGGGCAGCGTGGAACCCCCCCGTGGCCGACTCCGATGCATCCCCCATCCCCCCACAAACTTGTGCTGCGCGACTACCTGGCAACCCCGGGGGGCCCCGCTGCTATTTTTGTGGGCAAGCCAAGCACCCCCAGCAGCGCTGCCCGGCCCGTTCATCCACCTGCAAAGGGTGCGGCAAAAAGGGCCATTTCGTGGCGGTATGCCAGGCCCGGGTGGTCTCCACTGTCTCCGGGGGCAAACCGGGACCGCCACCCCAACTCTGTCCACGAGCCACGTGCAGCCAGCGGGCGCCGCCATCTTCCTTTTCCAGAGCCATGTGCGTGCCCCTTGTTCCATTTTGTTCCCCAGGGACAACGTGCGATGGATTGGCGCCGCCATCTTGCACACCCCCAGCCATGTGCTACCAGTGGGCGCTGCCATCGTGGCTGGAGTCTCAGGACCCCGATTCGGGTGACCACACACCGCCCGAGGAAAACTCCAACTTTTGCCGCGACTTGCCTCGGTGACCCTGGACCAGTCTTGGCCCCGAACGCTCTCGAACGCGACAACGACCCTGCTCATCAATGGGCATAAAACATCCTGTCTGATCGACTCCGGGAGCACAGAGAGCTTCATACACCCCAACACGGTAAGGCGCTGTTCTCTTCCCATACACCCAGTTAACCAAAAAATCTCCCTGGCCTCCGGGTCTCATTCGGTAGAGATCAAAGGTTTCTGCATAGCGAACCTCACGGTCCAGGGAAGGAAATTTAAAAATTTCCACCTCTACGTCCTCCCTCACCTCTGCGCTGCAACGCTCCTCGGGTTAGACTTCCAATGTAACCTCCAGAGTTTAACTTTGAAATTCGGCGGCCCTATACCCCCCCTCACTGTCTGCAGCCTCGCGACCCTCAAGGTCGATCCGCCTTCTCTTTTTGCGAACCTCACCCGGGATTGCAAATCCGTTGCCACCAGGAGCAGACGGTACAGTGCCCAGGACCGGACCTTCATTAGGTCAGAAGTCCAGCAGTTACTGAAGGAAGGTATTATTGAGGCTAGCAACAGTCCCTGGAGAGCTCAAGTAGTGGTTGTGAAGACCAGGGAGAAGCATAGGATGGTCATCGATTATAGTCAGACCATCAACAGGTATACGCAGCTCGACGCGTACCCCCTCCCGCGCATATCTGATTTGGGCAATCAGATTGCACAATACAAGGTCTTTTCCACGGTGGATCTAAAATCCGCCTACCACCAGCTCCCCATCCGCCCTAGCGACCGCAAATACACTGCATTCGAAGCAGATGGGCGGCTCTACCACCCCCTAAGGATTCCCTTCGGTGTCACAAATGGAGTCTCAGTCTTCCAACGGGAGATGGACCGAATGGTTGACTGGTACGGTTTGTGGGCCACATTTCCGTACCTCAATAACGTCACTATCTGCGGCCACGACCAGCAGGACAATGACACCAACTTCCGACAATTCCTCCACACCGCAAAAATCCTTAATCTAACCTACAACAAGGACAAATGCGTGTTCAGCACCGACCGTCTAGCCATCCTCGGTTACGTAGTGCATGATGGTGTTAAAGGCCCAGATCCCGAACGCATGCGCCCCCTCATGGAGTTTCCCCTCCCCCACTGCTCCAAGGCCCTGAAACGCTGCCTGGGATTTTTTTCATATTATGCCCAGTGGGTCCCCAACTATGTGGACAAGGCCCGCCCACTAATTCAATCCACGTTTGTTCCCCTGTCGGCAGAGGCCCGCCAGGCCTTCAGCCGCATCAAAGCGGACATTGCAAAGGCCACGATGCACGCAATCGATTAATCCCTTCCCTTCCAAGTCGAGAGCGACACGTCCGACTTAGCTCTGGCGGCCACCCTCAACCAAGCGGACAGACCCGTGGCCTTCTTCTCACGCACCCGCCATGCTTCAGAAATCTGTCATTCCTCCGTTGAAAAGGAGGCCCAGGCCATAGTAGAAGCTGTGCGGCACAGAAGGCATGACCTGGCCGGCAGGAGATTCACTCTCCTCACTACCAACGGTCGGTTGCTTTCATGTTCGATAATGCACAACGGGGCAAGATAAAGAACAATAAGATCTTGTATCGTCCCGGGGAGCTAAACGAGCCCCCTGATGCCCTATCCTGCGGCACATGTGCCAACGCACAAGTGGACTGACTCCAGGCCCACCACGAGGACCTCTGCCACCCGGGAGTCACTCGATTCTTCCATTTCATTAAGACCCACAACCTGCCCTACTCCATCGAGGAGGTCAGGACCGCCACCAGGAACTGACCTGCCAAATCTGCGCGGAGTGCAAGCCGCACCTCTACAGGCCAGAGAAAGCGCACCTGATAAAGGCTTCCCGTCCCTTTGAACACCTCAGTATGGACTTCAAAGTAGTCCCTCCCCTCCACCGACCGCAACACGTACTTCCTGAACATGATTGATGAGTACTCCCGGTTCCCATTCGCCATCCCCTGCCCCGACATGACCACAGCCACCGTCATAAAAGCCCTCCGCAGTATCTTTACGCTGTTTGGTTTCCCCACCTACATACACAGCGACAGGGGGTCCTCCTTCATGAGCGACGAACTGCATCAATTCCTGCTCAGCAAGGACATTGCCTCGAGCAGGACGACCAGTTACAACCCCCGGGGAAATTGACAGGTAGAGGGGGAGAACGGAACGGTCTGGGAGACCGTCCTACTGGCCCTACGGTCCAGGAATCTCCCAGTCTCCCGCTGGCAGGAGGTCCTCCCAGATGCTCTCCACTCCATCCGGTCACTGCTGTGTACCACGACCAACCAAACACCTCACGAACGTTTCTTTGTCTTCCCTAGGAAGTCCTCCTCCGGGACCTCGCTGCCAACCTGGCTGGCAACTCCTGGACCCATCCTGCTCCGCAAAAACGTGCGGGCGCACAAGTCGGACCCATTGGTCGAGAGGGTCTATCTCCTTCACGCTAACTCTCAATACGCCTACGTGGTACCCCAACGGCCGACAGGATACGGTCTCCCTATGGGACCTGGCACCCACTGGATCCCCACCCACACCCCCACCACCGACCCTACCCTCCCTCCCACTGGCGCACCCCACAGCCACCCCCTTCCCAGGTGAATCGGTCCTCCCACTGGTCCCATCTAGGGGTGATGAAGCCGCTGAAGAAGCCGAAGCCATGCTCCCGGAGCCACGGCTGCACGAGCTGGTGCCTGCATCACCGCCCGATCGACTAATTGCTTCATTCTGGCAACTGTAAATAAATACTGTAAATAATTGCGACATGTAATGAGGCAAAACACTGTGCTAATGTATACCGGGTACCACCATAACCTCAACCTCTACCACTGTATAACGCGAGACCACCACACCCGCCGGACTCTTTTTGTAACAGGGGGTGAAAGTGGTAGTCGGTATTAGGGGTATTACGGTACGCAGGTTGGTGCTGTAAGACCATAGATGTGGGAGGTACCTGAGACTGCTATATCGTTGGTGAAGCCTGCCTGCTGGTTCCGCCCAGTAAGGCGGAGTATAAGAGTCTGTGTCTCCCCAGCAGCTGCATTCTATTCCTGCGCTGCTGGGGGAAACATCTAGTCCAATAAAGCCTTCTATTGTCATCCAATCTCGCTTTTGGAGTTATTGAGCATCACGCACCCCGGTGGGAAAATAGCACCCGATTCTACTAGTCCCATTCTACTGTAGCTCGGGCACTTCTCACCATTTTAAAACATTCTCTTTGCTTCTCAGCCATGGATCAAGACTTTCCATGTTCCCCTATGACAAACCCAGCCGTACAGACTATCCATCTCAAAAATTGACTTGGGAAGCGCACCAGAACGGAGTAATTTCATATTTTTCTGAATTTAATATTTTTTAAATGTTATTTGCCTTTGAACCTCCTCAACTCTATATTTCACCATTGTCCTCAATTCCAAGTGTCATAACTGGCATCGGGTCTTTTCTGAGTGTACAGTCAGTTTAACTGCTGAATCAAACTTCTTAACTGGATGCAATATCCTCTTTCTGTGAAGAACTGGCCTGATTAATCAGGATAAAATTAACACTTTCTAGATTGTTGATTCAAAGTTACTCCCAAACTAGCCTGATTGATGTCCAGCCTTCTGTATTTAAAGGCCACCAAATCCTGATTTCCAATCTTAAATTCCCCTTTTGTCATATCAGTGACAAATTGTTTAAATTACACACAATCGCTCCATAGATAATCATCATTAAAATGCCTTGAGTTTCTCTTTGTGATACTATGCTTGATCCACTTTCAGCTGCATACAACCTACTTTCAACAAGCAGACCTGACCATGAAGTGCCATACCTGCAACATGTCATTTAATCCATAAACACATTTGTTTAATTTCCAAAGCTTCCCTTATACATCACCCGCTTCATTAGGTAATTTCAAAACCACTTCTCTTTGAAAATTCTCATTCTGCAAAAGTGTGTCTTTTATTCAATTTACATTCCCAAGAATATGTGGCGACGAGAAATAAGATAATTTTTACTCCAGTTGGGGAGTCCCTCTAATATCTTGATCATGTTTTTTCAAAGCTCTAAGCCATGAGTCTCATTTTAACCTTCAATGTCCCATCAGGAAATACATTTTCCATACATATCCACCACTGTGATAATTCCAGCTCTCCCTATTTGGCACTTCAAAGTATACACCAAATTCTTTTCAATAATCCAACTCTTTTTGTTTCACAGAGTTGTCTTAGAGTTATCTTCTAATTTCTTTGAAACACCAAACCTTTTCAATCATAAAGGCCTCTACCTCGAGTGGTAGTCTAATTTGTAGAATGTCAAATGATACTTCACTGTGAGACCAGACATTGATTAGAATGTTGAAACAGCTGTGCTTTAAGGAAAACATCACTTGATTGACAGTTCTTTTTCTCTGATCTATTCTGTCAATTTCACAATGTTTATTTACACAAGATAAAACGTTTCAAGTGATTGCAGTTTCTGGTATTGGTGCTTTAAGGGGTCTGAATGATTGACACTTCTTTGGGATGTAGTGAAAAGAGTTTTTTAAAGAAGCGGAAAGTTACAAATGTTTTTTTAAAACTTTTTTAACATCCTATTGCAGCTAAAGAGCACATAGGTTCTATACAGACTGTATAGTGAGTGAATGGGCATGAAAATACCATAGCTTAGCTTGGAACGTATGAGGGGGCCATGGGAGGGTTGATGAAGGAAGATGGGTTGGCATAGGGAGTATGCTGGGGTTATGAGGTGGCATGGATGGGGCATGAGAAGTGTGTGGAGGCTGAATGGGTGTGAGGGTTGAGAGCTGTTATTATTATAACTGGGATGAAGTCTCAGAGTACCAAAGTGGGCCTTTAAAACAGCCCTTGTGGTTGACTCTGAACTCTTTCCAGGGCTGTAGACCCATACTCAATCTTCCTTGGAATGAAAACCCTGTCTTTGCCGGCACTTTCATCCGAGGTGGGCATGCCAAGCCGGGAAGTTTCCCAACTCCTGCTCCTTACATTGAGGGTGACAATCTAGCCCTATATCTCTGTTTGGGTGTTTGGGAAATGCTGGGCGGAATTCTCCGTTGCCCGACGCTGATATGGTAATCGGCGATCGGGCAGAGAATCAACTCCGATGCACAAATCGGGGCTGATGTCAGTATGACACCGGTCAGCCGTGTTCTGCCCCCTCAGAAATTGCATCATCACGTCGTGCGCCATTGTAACGGCATTGGCGCGTCACCGGCCAGCCGTCCCATGATGCTCCGCCCCCGATGGCAAGGGATACTTGTGGTCTCAGCGGTCGGGAACCCGGTATGCCTGTGTCCAGCACAGCCACACTGAGCCGGGATCCATGCCGCTGGCAGGGGAGGGCTTCTGCGAGGGATGGGGGACAGGTGGGGGTGGCCAGGCGGTGGCCTGTGGCGTCATGGATGGTGGGTCGGGTCTGCCCACGGCCGACGCCATGTTGTATGGTGCGACCGCTGCAGGTTGTCAGCCGTGCACATGTACGGCCAGGGACCCAGCCATTCTCCGGCCTTTTTCGGAGCAGGAGCCGGGAGTTTCACCCGGTGCCACTGCTCGCCCCTCACCAGTCCCGGATTCGGTGAGGGACCTGCGCCAATTGTTTCATCATAAACTTCCTGCAAATTCTCTGTTCGAGCCAGCACTTAGCCGCTGAAATGGAGAATCCAGTTCGCTGTCTTTTCATTCACCATGAATTGGAAAAATTCAGATAAATCCTCTGGGGCATGGATATCTGAAGGTTGTACATTGAATATACTCACCTGGTTTCCATCCATTCCCCCAACAGTTCTCCTCTCCGAGGTGATATGCCATCAATGAACACACGACGAGTGGTGAACATAACTGAGGCTTTAATACACTAAACAGAAAGCCTCCTGGCCTCGGATCCCGAACTGGATCAGAGGCAGAGACGAGCCTCCTTTATACTGGCCCGAGGGGAGGCGGAGCCTTCGGCAGTGGTTTACCATACTACACATAATACAGTGGCCATTTATCACATTACACATTTACACGTATTATACATTACAGTGGTTTACCACATTCACCCCCTGTTAAAAAAAGAGTCCAGCGGGGGTGAAGTGGACTTAAAGATCAAATCTGTCAGTTGCCTTGACTTCGGCTGTGATCGCCTCAGTCCCGGCTGTGGTGTGGGCACCGGTGTCAAGACCTGTGCGTCCGGGAGCATGTGGTCCTCTTCTTCACCCAGTTGTTGAGACGGTGGAGGCGGGGGGGGGGGGGGGGGGGGGCGCGGTGTATGGGTGGGGATGGTGGTGATGGTCGCCAGTGGGCCTGCGGGTGCCAGTCCTTGAGGTAGGTGGGTGGAGGTGGGGGGAACAGTGTAGGGTCAGGGGTGGTGGTGATGGTCGCTGGGGAACCAGCAGGTGCCAAGTCCCGAAGGGATACTGTGTCCTGTCGCCCGTCCTGATGTGCCACATAGGCATATTGTGGATTGGCATGGAGGAGCAGGACCTTCTCGACGAGGGGATCCGATTTATGACTCCTTGCATGCTTCTGGAGGAGGGACTGCCAGCCAGGACAGGAGCGAGACCCCGGAGGTGGACTTCCTGGGGAAGGCAAACATACGTTCGTGAGGAGTCTCATTGGTGGCTAAACACAGGAGCGACCGGATGGAGTGGAGCACATCGGAGAGGATCTCCTGCCAGCGGGAGACTGGGAGACTTCTAGACCGTAGGGCCAGGAGGACGGCCTTCCAGAACGTCACGTTCTCCCTCTCCACCTGTCCGTTGCCCCGGGGGTTGTAGCTGGTCGTCCTGCTGGAGGCGATGCCCTTGCTAAGCAGAACTGACGCAACTCGTCGCTCATGAAGGAGGAACCCCGATCGCTATGGATGTAGGTGGGGAACCCGAACAGGGTGAAAAGACTGTGCAGGGCCTTGATGACGGTGACGGAGGTCATGTCAGGGCATGGGATGGCAACGGGGAATCTTGAGTATTCGTCAACAATGTTGAGGAAGTACACGTTATGGTCAGTGGAGGGGAGGGGCCCTCTGAAGTCGATGCTGAGGCGCTCAAAAGGGCGAGAGGCCTTTACCAGGTGCACCCTGTCTGGCCGATAGAAGTGCGGTTTGCACTCCGCGCAGGCCTGGCAGTCCCTGGTCATGGTCCTGACCTCCTCGATGGAGTAAGGCAGGTTGCGAGCCTTGAAAAACTGAAAATAACGGGCGAGCCCCGGGTGACAGAGGTCGTTGTGGAGAGCCCGAAGCCGGTCTACTTGTGCGCTGACACATATACCTCGGGATAGGGTATCTGGGGGCTCATTGAGCTTCCCAGGTCGATACAAGATGTCGTAGTTGTAGGTGGAGAGCTCGATCCTCCACCTCAGAATCTTGTCGTTCTTGATCTTGCCCCGCTGTGTATTGTTAAACATGAAGGCAACCGACCGCTGGTCAGTGAGGAGTGTGAATCGCCTGCCGGCCAGGTAATGCCTCCAATATCGCACAGCTTCTACAATGGCTTGGGCTTCCTTTTCGACGGAGAAGTGTCGAATCCCGGAGGCATGGAGGGTACGGGAGAAGAAAGCCACGGGCCTGCCCGCCTGAGGGTAGCGGCCAGGGCAAAGTCCAACGCATCGCTCTCCACCTGGAATGGAATGGACTCGTCCACAGCGTGCATCGCAGCTTTGGCAATATCTGCCTTGATGTGTTTGAAGGCCCGGCGGGCCTCAGCCGTCAGGGGAAAAATGGTGGATTTAATAAGTGTACGGGCTTTGTCCGCATTATTGGGGACCCACTGGGCATAGTTGGAGAAGAACCCCAGGCATCTCTTCAGGGCCTTGGGGCAGTGGGGAAGGGGGAGTTCCAGGAGGGGGCGCATGCGGTTGGGGACGGGCCCTAGGACTCCGTTTTCCACAACGTAGCCAAGGATGGCTAGGCGGGTTGGGCGGAAAACGCATTTTTCCTTATTGTAGGTGAGGTTCAGGAGTTTAGCGGTGTGGAGAAAATGCCGGAGGTTTTCGTCATGGTCCTGCTGGTCATGGCCGCAGATGGTGACATTGTCTAAGTACGGGAACGTGGCCCGCAGCCCATACTGGTCAACCATTTGGTCCATTTCCCGTTGGAAGACCGAGACCCCATTGGTGACGCCGAAGGGGACCCTGAGGAAGTGGTAGAGGCGGCCATCTGCCTCGAAGGCAGTGTATCGGCGATCCTCCGGGCGGATAGGGAGCTGGTGGTACGCGGACTTCAAGTCAACTGTGGAGAAGACTCAATACTGCGCGATCTGGTTGACCATGTCAGATATGCGGGGGAGGGGGTACACATAGAGCTGCATGTACCGGTTGATGGTCTGACTGTACTCGATGACCATCCAGTGCTTATCCGCCGTCTTGACGACCACCACTTGGGCTCTCCAGGGGCTGGTACGAGCCTCAATGATCCCCTCTCATAGGAGTCGCTGGACCTCCGACCTGATAAAGGTCCTATCCCAGGCACTGTATCGTCTGCTCCTAGTAGTGACGGGCTTACAGTCCTGGGTGAGGTTAGCAGAGAGCGAGGGTGGGGCGGCCTTAAGAGTCGCGAGGCTACAGACGGTGAGGGGGCAGGGGTCCGCCGAACTTTAAAGTAAGGCTCTGGAGGTGGCACTGGAAGTCGAGCCCCAGTAATAGGGCAGCGCAGAGATGGGGAAGGACGTAGAGTTTGAAGTTAGTGTACTCCACGCCTTGTACAGTAAGGGTCGCGACACAGTACGCCGGGATTTCTACTACACGCGATCCGGAAGCCAGGGAGATTTTCTGGGTCGGGGGTAAGATTGGGAGGGAGCAGCACCTTACCGTACCTGGATGTATGAAGCTGTCGGAGTCATAAATGCAGGCTGTCTCGTGCCCGTTGATCTGGACGGTCATCGTAGATTTAGTGGGGTGATAAGGCCGGGACTATTCGAGGTGATGGAGGCGAGCTTCGGAAGGTGATGGGTAGGCCGGTCAGAGGTAGCGGCGGCCAGCGTACGATCGGTTGAGCAGGGCTCCCAGGAGGCTGCAGAGTGGTCCCAAGGTGGCGGTCCCCATGGGTCGCGCGTGGCGAGTGGCATCGGAGATGGCATCAAAGATGGCGGCCCCCATGGGTCACACGTGGCGGGTGAAGCACAAAATGCCATTAAAGATGGCGGCCCCCATGGGTCGCACGTGGCGGCCAAAATCAAATTTGGCGGCGAAGATGGCGACTCCCACGGGTTGCACATGGCGGGTGGCGCGGCAGCTGGGGGCGGTCCCGACAGGCAGCAGACAGCAGGCAGCGCTGCTGGGCCTACAAGCTTTAGGGAGAGATCGCGCCTGGCATGCTTTCGCAAAGTGGCCCTTCCTCCCACACCTGTTGCAGGTCACGTTCCGTGCAGGGCAGCGTTGTCTGGGATGATTACCTAGGCCACAAAAGTAGCACTTCGGGTTCCGGTGTTGGCAGGCTGCTGGGCGGCACAGGCTTGCGCCGCACCCGGGTCGGATGATGGCGGCGCCCACGAGGTCCACGAGGGTGCTGCACGGTCGGAGGTGTAGACCTCCATGTTCTGGAATGCCACCTCCAGCGAGTTTGAGAGCTGCACTGTCTCTGGGAGGCTGAGTGTACCCTCTTCTAGCAATTGCTGGCGGATGGAGTTTGATTTCATGCCTGCGACATAAGCGTCCCTGATCAACAGCTCCCCGTGTTGGGTAGCCGATACTGCCTGGCAATCACAGCTCCGGCTGAGTACCCGCAAGGCACGCAGGAATTCTGCCAGTGATTCCCCAGGGCGTTGTCGTCTCGTGGCAAGAAGGTGCCTAGCACACACCTTGTTCACAGACTTAACATAGTGTCCCTTCAGCAGCATTATCACCTCCCTATACAAGGGGGCGTCTCTGATGAGAATAAAGACTTGCGGGCTCACCCATGCGTTGAGGATCTGCTTCTTTTGGAGGTCGGTGAAGTCTTCGGTGAAGGATCCGAGGTACGCTTCGAAGCAGCTTAGCCAGTGCTCGAATGTTGCAGTGGCTGCCTGTGGGTCTAGCTCCAGGCGTTCAGGCTTGAGTGACGAATTCATATTAGATGTTTAGTGTATTAAATTGATATGCCATCAATGAACACACGACGAGTGGTGAACGTAACTGAGGCTTTAATACACTAAACAGCAAGCCTCCTGGTCTCTGATCCTAAACTGGATCAGAGGCGGAGACCAGCCATCTTTATACATGAGCCGGAGGCGGAGCCATCAGCAGTGGTTTACCACACTACACATTATACAGTGGCCATTAACCACATTACACATATTATGCATTACAGTGGTTTACCACAAGAGAGAATCCATTGTTTCACCATGTATAGAAGGTTTCAAAGTGCCTTTTAGTGCTCAGAAACTACAGCTTTAATGTAGTCAAAGTGACTGCCAGCTTAAACATCGAGGGCAATTTTAACTGTTCCTGCCAGACAGAAAACAGGGGCCATTGAGTCGGGTTCACATTTCCCACTTGACATTCCTTTCCATTGACTTTAATGAGTTGGAATAAGGAATGTGAGAGAAGAAGGGGTGAAATTGGATATGTGTCAGACTGTCAATACAAGCTGGGCACATGGAATAATTCCCGTTCCAGAACAGATAGATGCCTGAAACACATTCACTAATTGGCTGCAGACTGCATTTAATTGAGGTCAATGAGCTAAGGCTGCTACACATCCCCAGGCAGCTCACCAATAACATGGATTTAAGTGTTGAACCGTTTCACCAGCAGCAGCCCTCAGGTAGGCTCTGAGTGGGGAGTTGATCAGGTGGGGGGGTGGGGTTGCCCTAAGCAGGGTTAATACCTCCTCATCATGTGCCAGGCTTAGCCTGATATAATTCAAGGTAGTCCACTGGGCTCACATGTCTGTGGCCCGGATGAGCAAGTTTTGTAGGATAGAGGACAGGTGTGCGAAGTGCGCGGGAAGCCCAGCAAACCACGTCCACATGTTCTGGGCATGCCCAAAGCTTAGAGGGTTTTGGCAGGGTTTCGCTAAGGCAATGTCCACGATACTCAAAACACGGGTGGTGCTGAGTCCGGAGGTGGTGATCTTTGGAGTGTCGGAAGAGCCGGGAGTTCAGGGGGCGAAAGAGGCCGACGTCTTGGTCTTTGCCTCCCTGGTAGCCCGGAGATGGATCTTATTAATGTGGAGGGACTCGAAGCCCCCGAGTGTAGAGACCTGGGTTAGTGACATGGCTGGGTTTCTCAGTCTCAAGAAAATAAAGTTTGCCTTAAGAGGGTCAATGGTTGGGTTCACCCGGACGTGGCAACCGTTCGGCGACTTTCTCGGGGAAAATTAAAATGTCAGCAGAAGCAGAATTCCAAAGGGGTGGGGGGGGGGCAGAGGGCCGGACTGTTGTCTCATGATTGGGAAGATTGGGATGGGGGGGGGGGAATGTTTATTGTATCATGTTCATGGCATTGTTATTGTTATTGTTATAAAAACTTGCAAATACCCTAATAAAAATATTTTTTTTAAAAAGGAGGGTGTGGGGTAGGGAAATAATCCAGATAGTGGAGCTGATTAGGGAAACTTAGCAACAGGAGTTGCTCAATCGACACCTCCAGCCTGATCCTAACTCCATTGATCCACCTTCCTTCCATATCCCTTGTCTAACAAACAGCTATCAATCTCACCGACTGGGTGAAGAGTTTCATATTTCCGCTGCCATTTCTATGAAGAAATGCATCCGGCTCTCACCTCTGAATCGTCTAGCTCTAATTTTAAACTCATGGCCCTTGTTCAGGGCATCAGAGGAAATACTTTCCGTCTATCTACCTGAGGCACGGTCAATTGGACAAAGACGATAGTTGAATCCAAGTGAGGCTTTATTGCTATCAGATGTGTGGCCTCCCACAGCAGCTGGCGAAATGGCTGCTGGCTGGAGGACACGCATATTTATACAGGCAGGGACTACCGGCGAACCTGTAGTACAGGTCCTACCGTACATCACCTAATACAGGTGCAACAGTGATTTACCACATTTACCCCCTGTTGAAAATTGAGTCCGGCGGGGGTGGTGGATAACTATATACAACAATGAGTTCATATTTACAAGAGCTGAGCAAACAAATGTCCTATGATGTCCGGTGGACCGGTCAGAGGTTTGGCCGGTCCGGGTCCTTGATGTTCCTCTGGGCGCAACGCAGTGGTGTCGGCGATGTTGGTGCTGATCTGGTCGATGGTGACTCCGGGAGCATGCCAAAATCCTCTTCATCATCGGGCGTGGGCAGGGGGGGGGGGGGACGGATGGTCCTGGGGGGGGTGCTGTTGGGAGCGACGGGAGAGGGGAGGATGGCGCCGGGGGTGGAGGGGGTGTGAGGATGGAACCTGCTGGTGCCAGGTCGCTGAGGGAGACAGTATCCTGGCGGCCATCGGGGGACGCCACGTAGGCATACTGGGGGTTTGCGTGGAGCAAGTGCACCCTCTCCACCAACGGGTCCGCCTTGTGGAGTCGGATGTGCTTACGGAGAAGCACGGTTCCCAGAGCTGTGAGCCAAGTCGGGAGCAACACCCCGGATGTGGACTTCCTGGGGAAGGCAAAAAGACGTTCATGGGGTGTATTGTTCGTGGCAGTGCAGAGTAATGAGCAAATGGAGTGGAGTGCATCAGGGAGGACCTCCTGCCAGCGGGAGGCCAGGAGGTTTCTGGACCGTAGGGCCAGCTGGGCGGCCCTCCATACCGTCCCATTCTCCCTTTCTCCCCGTCCATTTCCCCGGGGGTTAAAGCTTGTCGTTCTGCTGGAGGTGGTACCCCTGCTGAGCAGGAACTGACGCAGCTCATCACTCATGAATGTGGATCCCCTGTCACTGTGGATGTAGGCGGGGAAACCGAACAGAGTGAAGATTGTGTTGAGGGCTTTAATGACGGTGGCAGACGTCATGTCTGGGCATGGGATGGCAAAGGGGAATCTGGAGTATTCGTCGATCACACTGAGAAAATATGTGTGACGGTCGGTGGAGGGGAGGGGCCCTTTGAAATCCACACTGAGGCATTCAAAGGGGCGGGACGCCTTCACCAGGCGCACGCGGTCCGGCCGGTAGAAGTGCAGCTTGCAATCCGCACAGACCTGGCAGTCCCTGGTGATTGTCCTTACTTCCTCGACAGAGTAGGGCAGATTTTGTGCCTTAATGAAGTGGTACAACCGTGTGATTCCTGGGTGACAAAGGCTGTCGTGCAGGGCCCGGAGTCGGTCTCCCTCTGCGCTGGCACATGTACCTCATGATAGGGCGTCTGGAGGTTCGTTGAGCTTACCGGGGCGATACATAATCTCGTAATTGTAGGTGGAGAGCTCGATTCTCCCCCGCAAGATTTTATCATTTTTGATCTTGCCCCGCTGTGTGTTGTTGAACATGAAGGCTACCGACCGTTGGTCAGTGAGGAGAGTGAATCTCCTGCCGGCCAGGCAATGCCTCCAATGCCGCACAGCTTCAACGATAGCTTGGGCCTCCTTTTCGACGGATAAGTGCCGAATTTCTGAGGCATGAAGGGTGCAGGAAAAGAATGACACGGGTCTGCCTGCCTGATTGAGGGTGGCGGCAAGGGCGACGTCTGATGCATCGCTTTCTACTTGGAAGGACAGTGTTTCATCTACAGCGTGCGTTGTGGCCTTGGCGATATCGGCTCTGATCCGGGCGAAGGCCTGTTGTGCCTCGGCCATCGGGGAAACTGGGTGGACTGTGATAGTGGACGGGCCTTGTCCGCAAAGTTTGGGACCCACTGAGCGTAGTACGAAAAGAACCCCAGGCAGCGTTTGAGGGCCTTGGGGTAGTGGGGGAGGGGGAGCTCCATGAGGGGGTGCATGCGGTCGGGATCAGGCCCCAGAACTCCGTTCTGGACCACATAGCCGAGGATGGCTAAGCGGTCCGTGCTGAACACGCACTTCTCCTTGTTGTAAATGAGGTTTAGGAGAGCAGCGGTGTGGAGAAATTTAGCAAGGTTGGCGTCGTGGTCCTGCTGATCATGGCCACAGATGTTGATGGTGTCTACACAAAGGTGGCCCGCAACCCATACCAGTCGACCATTCGGTCCATCTCCCTTTGGAAGACCGAGACCCCGTTTGTGACGCCGAAAGGGACCCTAAGGAAGTGGTATAGGCGGCCGTCTGCCTCGAAGGCGGTGTATGGACGGTCCGATTTATGGATGGGGAGCTGGTAGTAGGCGGATTTCAGGTCTACCGTTGAGAAGACCCGGTACTGCGCAATCCATGTCAGATATACGTGGGAGGGGGTACGCGTCGAGCTGCGTGTACAGGTTGATGGTCTGGCTGTAGTCCACGACCATTTGGTGTTTCTCCCCAGTTTTAACTACTACCACTTGAGCTCTCCAGGGGCTGTTGCTGGCCTCGATGATGCCCTCCCGAAGCAGCCGCTGGACTTCGGACCTGATGAAGGTCTTGTCCTGGGTGCTGTACCGTCTGCTCCTGGTGGCGATGGGTTTGCAATCTGGAGTTAGATTGGCAAAGAGGGAAGGTGGGTCGACCTTTAGGGTCGCAAGGCCGCACACAGTAAGGGGTGGTAAGGGCCCGCCGAATTTCAGAGTTAGGCTCTGGAGGTTGAACTGGAAGTCCAGGCCGTGGATTAGTGCAGCGCAGAGGTTAGGGAGGACGTAGAAGCGGAAGTCGCTGAATTCTACACCCTGGACCGTGAGCGTGACCATACAGTACCCTCGGATCGCTACGCAATGGGATCCGGAGGCCAGTGAGATTTTTTGGTTGGCGGGGTGTATCGTGAGGGAGCAGCACCTTACCGTATCCGGGTGTATGAAGCTTTCGATGCTCCCGGAGTCCAGCAGGCAGGAGGTTACATGTCCGTCGACTTTCACGCTGGTGGATGTGTTGGTCAGGTTATGCGGACGAGACTGGTCGATTGACATGGCG
The DNA here is from genome assembly GCF_047496885.1 of Scyliorhinus torazame. Classification (NCBI taxonomy): domain Eukaryota; kingdom Metazoa; phylum Chordata; class Chondrichthyes; order Carcharhiniformes; family Scyliorhinidae; genus Scyliorhinus; species Scyliorhinus torazame. Next base: position 105,306,688 of record NC_092721.1, read on the forward strand.
GCGAGTCTTAGTTGGTCGTCGGGTAATGGGGCGGCTGGTGAGCCCGGGTCCTGGAACGCTGGTGGTGCCCATGTGCTGAAGGGTAGACAAGATGGCAGCGCCCGAAGATCTTGAGGGTTGCAAAATGGCGGCGCCCATGGAACTCACGTTGCAGTGGTGGAACAAGATGGCAGCGCCCATGGAACGCACATGTTGTGTGAAGGGGAAGATGGCAGCGCACACTGGCCGCACGTGGTCTGGGGGGGGGGATGGCGGAGCCCATTGTTCGTGACCGAGGGGGGTGGGTGCGATAACGGCTACTGAGCGGGCCTGGCACACCGCGGCGAACTGGCCCTTCTTCCCGCAGGCTTTACAAAGGGCAGCGCGGGCCAGGCAGCATTGGCGGCGGTGCTTCTGTTGGCCGCAAAAATAACATTGAGGGCCCCTGGGGTTCGCTGGCTGGCGTGCAGCGCAGGCGTATTGGGTGGGCAGCGCCCCCGCTGGGGCGGCTGTCTGTGGGGTCCACGAAGCGTAGGAGCGGTGGGCCGCGCGGCTGGGGGTGTAGGACTGGACATTGAGCAGGGCAACCATCATGGAGAGCGCTAGCGTTTTAGTCTCTGCGAGGTCATGCGTGGCCCCTTCTAGGAGTCGCTGGCGTATGAGATCTGACCCAATTCTTGTCACAAAAGCGTCCCGCATAAGGAGGTCTGAGTGTTCTGTGGCCGTAATGACCTGACAGTCAGAGTCCCGGACTAGTGGGATTAGGGCCCGCCAGAAGTCTTCTATGGACTCACCAGGGAGTTGAGAGCGAGTGGGGAGTGCGTGCCTGGCAAAGAGCGTGTTCGTTTTCTGTGCGTAGTTGTCCTTGAATAGAGTCATGGCTTCGGCGTAGTTCGGCACGTCCTGGATTAACGGAAAGACTTTGGAGCTCAACCTGGAATATAAAATCTGAATCTTCTGAGCCTCCGGAACAGGGGTTGATGAGGCTTTATTGCTATCAGATGTGTGGCCTCCCACAGCAGCTGGCGAAATAGCTGCTGGCTGGAGGACACGCATATTTATACAGGCAGGGACTACCGGCGAACCTGTAGTACAGGTCCTACCGTACATCACCTAATAGAGGTGCAACAGTGGTTTACCACACTACCCTTAATAATTCCTCTAATCATCTTAAAAGCATCAAATGGATAGCCCCTTAGTCTTCAATATTCAAGGAAATAGAAGCTTAGTCTATGTAACCTGTCTTCATAATTTAACCATTTTATCCCCAATATCATACCTATGAATCTGTGTGATATCCCCTCCAAGTCCAATATATCCTTCTTAGGGTGTGCTGCCCAGAACTGAACACAACCCTTTAAATGGGGTCTGACTAGAGATTTGCACAAATGGAACAGAACTTCAGCCCTTTTATATTCCAGTCCCCTGGACTCAGAGGCAAATGGTGCGTTTTTTTAAATGTGTCCACTGCTGTTATTGATTTGTGCATATGAACCCTGAAATCTCTCTTTGCTCCAGCAGAGATCTTAACTTCTCCACTCATTTCAGGGTTACAAAGCTCAGATAGTCATTTTAGGAAGGGCAGCCAGTTCCATGGCAATGGGGTTGCAGAGGTTTTGGCTATGGGTAAATTTGGAATTCTTTGAGCCTCTGCAATCGTTATCCCTCTCACCCTGCCCCCAATCTCCCCTGATGCATTTTTTAATGTGGGAAGTTGTGCCGGAATGCCTGATGTTAATGAAGCCCATGCCTCAAATTCCCAGCCCCCCCCCCCCCTCCCCGCACCCCCTTCACCTCATGTTTGGCCAATTGATCAGAGAATTCTGCTGGTCTTTGCCGAAAGGTCTAAATGAACCCCATCGTATGGTGTTATTGTCCTGCCCTATTTTAAATTTACAAACCCCTCTCCTTTAAGGGCAACGAGCAGCAATTGAAGAATTCAAAACAGAAAATGCTGGAAATATTCAACGGGTCAAGCAGCGCCTGTGGAGAGAGAAACAAAATTAACATTTAAGGCCGATGACCATTCATCAGAACTGAGTCCAGCACTTCATCGATTCATCACAGAATTTACAATGCAGAAGGCAGCCATTCGGCTCATCGAGTCTGCACCGGCTCTTGGAAAGAGCACCCTCCTTAAGCCCACACCTCCACCCTATCCCCGTAACCCAGCAACCCTACCAACCTAAAGACAATTTAGCATGGCCAATCCACCTAACCCGCACATCTTTGGACTGTGGGAGGAAACCGGAGCACCCGGAGGAAACTCACACAGACACGGGGAGAATGTGCAGACTCCGCACAGACAGCGACCCAAGCCGGAATCGAACCTGGGACCGTGACGCTGTGAAGCCATAATGCTAACCACTATGATACCGTGCTGCCCTTTAAGAGCTAATTGCGATAGAAAGCCAGCCCCTGACCCTGGCATACTTTGATTACCCCAAACCTTCTGCACAGCAACAATCATCATCAGATTGCTGCTCTGCTCGAACATTCCCGCGACACAAAGCTGCTCCACATTTCTTGCCGGGTCTTCTGATCCCGGCTTCTCCAGAAATGCAAAGTGCAGCATCCCTCCTCGAAGTTCATCGTAGTGCTGTAGCATCTTGGGGGCAGGGGGAGACAGGACATACCACCTTTTTACGGCACTAGCCACCGTAACTGAATGAGTGAATGGATGAATGGTGGTGAATGGGTGAGTGGATGGGTAGGGTGGAATGATGGGTAAGTGACTGAGATTAGTGGGCAACTGCATACTGTTGGTGTGGCAGGTGGGTCGGATAGTAGGTGGGTAGGGTGGCAGGTTAATGAGGTGGTAGATGGGTAGCGTGGCAAGTGGGTGAGTTGGGTAGATAGGTGAGGTGGGATGGGTTAGGTGGATAGGTGGGCAAGGTGCGTAGATGATTCGGGTCAGGGAGTGGTCATGCCATGGGCTAGCCAGGTTTGGTTGGGAGGTAGGTGGGTGATGGAGAGTAGTCAGGTAGTGTTGCGGTAGTCGGTGGTCTGGGGAATAGTCAGGTCAGATTAGGGGATAGTCAGGGGGTAATCTGGGGTAGTCAGGGTGTCAGTGTGAATGATTGGGGGATCAGTTGCATTGTTACCCAGGAGTTCGACTAGGTTTTAATCTATCTATCATTTCCTGGGTAACTATTCAGATAAGCACCACAGAACTGTTCAAAGCTTCTGACTGTAACTCGGAGTCAAAGACATTCATGGAAGGTCCCAGGGAGCAAGGGAATTGGCCATCAGAGGTTCAAACATCGCAGGCTATCCTCATGGAGCTCAGTCTGTCAAGACTTTCACAGGGTCTACATCTTGTGTTCAACATCGGTCTCTGATGATCCAGAAATTGAAAAATCTGTGCCAATGTGTCCATACTATCCATGAAGAACACTGGGGACGTATTTAAATGAGGTGAGCTTGAATTATAGCAAGACTAATTTAATAAGCACACACACACACACTGTCTAAATATCAGTAATCCTGGCACATCTGCACCCAGGCTGCACTGCCCTCTCCTGTTTAAATCATTGCAGATGTTAGGTCGATTTACATACTACAATATGGTTTGCTGTTTTTCCCTCCTGAAAACTATCACTGCTGTCAATTTCTGCAGTGCAATATTTTCTGCATCGCCAGCCTCTAGAAGTAGCAGCATATGACAACTGCTTCAATCCACCACAGCTGTCACAGAGAGCAGCGAGTTCAGTCTGCTATGGTGTGTGGACAAGGTGGGGGTGGGGAATGGGGGCTGCAGGGAAGAGCTCCTGTCATCAGGGGGAGAGATGGTAAAATACAAAATTGAACAAAATATCCACTGTTGGCAGGTCCACTCACTTCAATTCAAACCTGTTACATTATTCTTATAGCAGGGAATAGCACTGGAATGGCAAACGTCTACAGTCATTGCCTGGAGCAGACAGACTTTATTTCCATCACATGAACTTATCAGTCACTAGTTTGCACAACAATTATTAAAGGAGATTTTGTTATCTGATCTGCAACTTACAAGATAAGCCAAACCAACTGACACATACCCTGTGACATTTACCTGCCCAATTAGATTAATTACATTGCTGAAATTACATCCTATTTTCCCTATACGAAACCATTAGATGGATTTTTAGCAGGATTAGTCTGTAAGTCGGATTAGTGTATCATGCTCAGGAAAGAATGCCCATGTTGTACTGCCACCGAGCTGGGGAAAAGGGACAGATGAAGGTGGTGAAGAGAACCACAGACATAGTTTAGACCAGGGTTTTTCAAAGTACGGGTCGTGACCTGCAGGTGTGGATCGGGAGGGTCACAGAGCGATCAGTGGCAGTGTTTCCGCAATGGCCCTGATCGCAGAAGAAGTACCCAATGGCCGCTACCAGCATTTTTACTGAGAATAGAAGCAGATGCCGCCTTTTAAATGAAAGGAAATGAAGGTTGTATTCAGTCTTCCAGCCATAAGCGGCAGCAGAGAGCAGGTACACTTGACGTCATGCATGTTTGTCCATGCTTTTTCCGCCAAATCACAAAGGAGAGCTTCTTCCATCTTCCAGCTGCTGGCAAGCAAGGCAAGAGGACTGTGAAGGTGAATCATTTTTTTACAAGAATGACAGAAATAGGCAGTGTGCCTTCTGGCCAGGATCTCAGATCTGAATCTGCCGGAGAGTGCTGCACGGGAGAGTCCTGGGCAGGACAGAGCAGTTCTAGTGTTAGCTCTGCACAGAGTTCCAGGCTTCTGGTTAACAGCCTACAAAGGAGAAACTTAATTCGGAAACAAAGTAGTGCAAAGATGATTTCTTGAGGTATGGTTTTGTCAATTGTGCCAATGCAGATAAGGATGCAAAGCCCATTGTGTTATATGCAGGGAAGTACTGGCAAATGGGAGAAGAAGTTTCAGATTTTGAAAGAGATGTGGTGAATGAAAAATTCCATTTGAGGCTGAGACCCCAGAATATGTTATTAACTTATAGCTGACTCCAAATGAAAAGACTACACTGTTATACCTGACTTAAAAGCACAAAAAGTCCATAATACTATCAGCATTCTGGAGTAGCATATCCATGCTGAGTAAAACAAGCATGTTGTTGCTATTTCTCTTCACAATGATCTATATATGCGAGGTTGGATTTTCCATTCTCACAAATGTGAAGACAGTACAAAGGAACTGGCTGAACTCTGCACCTGATACGCGCATTGCCCTCTCCTCCTGTGAACCTGATTGGAGTGAGATCATTGGGACCAAGCAGGCTCCCCTCTCACATCAAAGGTAAGCGAACGTGGTGTGTGTCGCGAAAGTCATCCGACAAGTGTCGCGAAGGTTGGCCGGTTGGCAAAAGTAGGTCCCGGTATAAAAAATTTGAAAAACACTGGTTTAGACAATTATTGGAACCCGCTTTGAAATCAAAATACACAATCAGTAAACAGATTATTGATTCAGAAGAGTGGGCAGAGGAATATCGTTCTGCTGTTCAGTCGGGAAGAACAGAAAACAAAGCAATTGTTTGGCAACAATTACTCCAGCTCTGACTGAGAAACAAAAACTGCAAATGCTCAGCAGGTCACACACAGCATCTGTGAATAGAAACAGATTTAATCGTTCAGGCTGAGATGCCCTTTCATCAGAACTGAAGAAAGATAGAAATGTTTGTTTTTTTAAAGTCAGTGGAATGGCAAGGGGGGAATGAAGAACAAAAGAAAAGCTCTGTGATAGGGTGGAGGGTAGGGGAGATTAAATCATAACAAAATTCACAATGTTGCACCCAAAGAGAGTGGTAATTGATATCGTACAGAAACAAGAGTTCTATTCAAATGAGGCGTTCTAATGGGGTGGTGGTGGCGTACTGGTCACTGGACTAGTCATCCAGAGATCCCGAGTAATGGTCTGGTGACCCAGGTTCAAATCCCCCACGGCAGGTGGTGAAATTTAATCTCAGTAAAATATCTGGAATTGAAACTGCTGTCGATTGTTGTAAAAACCCATCTCATTCGCTAATGTCCTTTAGGGAAGTAAATCTGCCATCCTTACCTGGTTTAGCCTACATGTGACTCCTACAGACCCACAGAAATGTGGTTGACTCATATTTGCCTTCTAAAATGGCAGAGCAAGCCGTTCAGTTAGATTCAACCACTACAAAACACGAAAAAGAATGAAACTGGACACACCACCTGGCATCGACCCAGGCACCGGAAACCCAGCCCTGTCGACCCTGCAAAATTCTCCTTACTAACATGGGGATAGGGTGGTGGTGTGGACCTTGGGTTGGGTGCTCTTTCCAAGAGCCGGTGCAGACTCGATGGGCCGAATGGCCTCCGTCTGCACTGTAAATTCTATGAACTCTATGAACATCTGGGGGGGTTTGTGCTCAAGTCGGTGGAGATGTCTTACATACTAGTCAAGCAACAGCCTGGCATAGTCATGCTCACAGAACCATACCTTGCAGACAATGTCCCAGACAACGCTATCACCATTCCAGGTTGCAGATTGCAGATATGTTCTGATCCACCGGCATGTCAAATCCAGCAGAGGTGGCGGCACAGTGGTATATAATCGGGAGGGAGTTGCCCTGGGAGTCCTCAACATCGACTCTGGACCCCGTGAAGTCTCATGGCTTCAGGTTAAACATGGCAACGAATTCACCTGCTGATTAATACATACCGTCCACCACAGCTGATGAATCAGTACTCCTCCATGTTGAACACCACTTGGAGGAAGCACTGAGGATGGCAACACTCTGGGTGGGGGACTTCCACGTCCATCACCAAGTGTGGCTCGGTCGTATCACCACAAACTGAGCTGGCCGGGTCCTAAAGGACATAGCAGCTAGACTGGGACTGCAGCAGGTGGTGAGGGAACCAACAAGAGGGAAAAACATACTTGACCTCATCCTCACCAACCTGCCTGCTGCAGATGCATCTTTCATGACAGTATCGGTAGGTGTGACCACCGCACAATCCTTGTAGGGACAAAGTCCCATCCTCGCATTGAGGATACCCTCCATCGTGTTATGTGGCACTACCACCGTGCTAAAATGGAATAGACTTCAAACAGATCTAGCAACTCAAGACTGGGCATCCATGAGGCGCTGTAGCCCATCAACAGCAGCAGAATTCTGCTCAACTACAATCTGTGACCTCATGGACCGTCATATCCCACATTCTACCATTACCACCAAGCCAGGGGATCAACCCAGGAGCAACACCAGGCATACCAAAAAATGAGGTGTGAACCTAGTGAAGCAACAACACAGGACTACTTGTGTGCCAAATCACATAAGCAGCAAGTAATAGACAGAGCTAAGCGATTCCACAATGAACGCATCTGATCTAAGCTCTACAGCAGTTTTTTCAAACTTTTTTTCCGGGGACCAACCAGCCAACCTTCGGGACCAAACCCGGCCGACCTTCGTGACCCACGCCTGCCGACCTTCGCGACCCACGCCTGCCGACCTTCACGACCCACGCCTGCCGACCTTCGCGACCCACGCCTGCTGACCTTCGCGACCCACGCCTGCCGACCATCGCGACCCACGACTGCTGACCTTCGCGACACACGCCGGCCGACCTTCGCGACCCACGGTCGCCGACCTTCGTGACCCACCATTTTCTCTTACCTTGTTTGCCACTGACAAAATGGAGGAATCGCAATCGCGCTCAAAGCACGTGATGTCAATGTTCGGGGGGGGTGACCTGCTCTCTGCCTCCCTTCCGGCAGGAAGATTACATAGAATTTTTTTTTAATCTTCTGCGTCTCCGATTGCGCAAATTCACGGGCAACAGCTGCAGCAGTCGGATTTTCTTTTACAAGTTCATGGGGGGGATTTATTTGATAAAATTCTACGGGGGGAAAATGCAGAAACTGAAAATGTTTTCATCCTCTAGAAATTGGAGGTTCACCGCATTTCACCAAACATTACAATTAAAAATGTAAAACAAAAGACACTTAAAAATCAATTAATTGATAAAGCTTCCAAATACGACCTGCAGGCACTTTGTTTTGGAATGTTTAAAAATCAAGATTTAAAAAGGTGACTTCTTGGTTGAAGTTACAGCGGCGGTGAAACCATCGTTGGATCACTCACCGTTCTTGGTTTAAGAGACTTCCACTTCATCAGCATCAAAGTGCAGAAAGCAACCAATCACATCATTCTCCCCAATCTTTTTGCAGCCGGCTTTTAACAATGCCGGCTGCGAACGGCCTTCAAAAAGACCAGATTTTTAAAAATGTGGCCGCACTGTGTATGCGTGCCCGCTCATTGGTGCGCGTGCGCAAAACTCTGCGCGCACCAATGAGCGGGCACGCATGCTCAGTGCAGCCGCATTTTTTTTCCATGTCCTTGGCCATTTTGAAGGCCGCTTGTAGCTGGCATTATTAAAAGCCGGCTGTTGCGCGCAGATTTGCGCGATCGGGAGCGCCGCGATGGACGGCTCCACGACCCTCCCGACACCCGCCCGCCACCCACCCGCGGGTCGCGCCCCCGACTTTAACAATGCCTGCTCTACAGTCTTGCCACATCCATCCGTGAATGGTGGTGGACAATTAAACAACTCACTGGAGGAGGAGGCCTCACAAATATCCTATCCTCAATGATAGAGGAGCCCAACACACCTGTGCAAAGGACAAGGCTGAAGCATTCGCAACAATCTTCAGCCAGAAGTGCTGCGTGGATGATCCATCTTTGTCTCCTCTGGAGGTCCCCAGCATCACAGATGTCAGTCTTCAGCCAATATGATTCACTTCACATGATATCAAGAAATGGCTCAAGGCACAGGATGTGCAAAGACTATGAGTCCTGACAATATTCAGGCAATAGTACTGAAGACTTATTCAGCCAGAACTTACCGCATCCCTGGCCAAGCTGCCCTAGTACAGCTACAACACTGGCTGAAATGTGGAAAATTGCCCAGGTGTATCCAGTAGACAAGAAACAGGACAAATCCAAACCAGCCAATTACCGCCCTATCAGTCGACTCTCCATCATCAGCAAAGTGATGAAGGAGTCATTAACAGTGCTGTCAAGCGGACTTACTCAGCAATAACCTGCTCACACACGCTGAGTTTGGGTTCCGCCAGAATCACTCAGCTCCTGATCTCATATTACGGTCTTAGTTCAAACATGGACAAAAGAGCCAAACTCCAGAGGTGAGAGTGACTACCCTGGACATCAAGGCTGCATTTAACCGAGTAAAGCATCAAGTATGGCATCAAGGTGAGAGAGTGGGTGAGTGAGTGGTTGAGAGATGGGTGAGAGATGAGTGTGAGGGTGGGTGAGAGAGTGGGCAAATGAAGGATGAGAGAGTGGGTGAGAGAGTGGGTGAGTGAGTGGATAAATGAGGGGTGAGAGAATGGGTGAGAGATGAGTGCGAGGGTGGGTGAGAGAGTGGGAAAATGAGGGGTGAGAGAGTGGATGAGAGATGGGTAAGAGGGTGAGTTAGAGATGGGCGAGAGAGTGAGTGAGAGATAGGTGAGAGAGTGGGTGAGTGAGATGGTAAATGAGGCGTGAGTGGATGAGACGATGGATGAGAGTGTGTGAGAGAGTGCGTGAGAGAGTGGGTGAGAGTGTGGGTGTGTGAGTGAGTGAGTGATTGGGTGTGTCAGAGAGTGAGTGATTGAACAAGTGAGTGGATGATTGAGTGAGCGAGTGAGTGAATGGTTGAGTGGGTGAGTGAGTCAGTGAGACTCTATTCATTGGAATTTAGAAGAATGAGAGGTGATCTCATTGAAAGATGTAGAATTCTTAAGGGGCTTGACAGGGTAAATGCTGAGATGGTGTTTCCCCTCATGGGTGAGTCCAGGAACCGAGGGTTTAGTCTCAGGATAAAGGGGTGCCAATTTTTTTTTTTATAAATATTTTTTATTGGGTTTTTGAACAAAGTATATTTTCCGTTATGTACACAGGATGTGATATATATATATATATATATTTAGAAGAAGAGAAGGGCATACACACAAATCACAAACGGAAAGAAAAAAAAAAGAAAAAAGGTAACAACACAAGAGAAATACAAAATCAATTATTTACACACATAAGTAGGTATCTGTTTGGGGGGGGCGCGGAGATGGGAGTGAGGGGGGCAGATATACATTTGGGGGCTGGAGAGACAATTACGGAGGGCGATACTCGAATGGGTCTGGTGCTGGTGTTGTCCCTTGCTTCTCCCGGACGGATTTTGCTGCTGTTGTCATCTCGTCCTCACTTCTGCTTCAGCCGGTCCTCCTGTCTTCCGCCTGGATTCTCCTTTTTCTCTGTTCCTGTGGATGCCAAGTTTGTTAACGTTTCCCTGCCTCTGCCCCCACACCACCCCCCCCTCCCACCGCCCTGGCTCTCCTCTATTGTTCCCTGTCTCTTCCCTCTCTCCCCCCCCCCCTCTGTGGTTCACCTTTCCTTCCTCTTAGATTTAGAAGCCCCCCCCCCTTTCCCGGTCTATCTCTCCCTCTCATGCTTTGGCTACTCTCCCCTGTTTCTTGGCCTACCTGGCTATTCTTCTCCTTGTTTGTTGGCCACAAAAAGGTCCCGGAACAATTGGGTGAATGGCTCCCATGTTCTGTGGAAGCTGTCATCTGACCCTCGGATGGCGAATTTGATTTTCTCCATTTGGAGAGATTCTGATTGGTCGGACAGCCAGTCTGCAGCTTTGGGTGGTGCTGCTGACCGCCAGGCGAACAAGATTCTACGGCGGGCGATCAGGGAGGCAAAGGCAAGGGCGTCTGCCCACCTCCCCAGGAATAGATCTGGCTGGTCTGAAACCCGAAGACCGCCACTTTCGGGCATGGCTCCACCCTCACCCCCACCCCTTTGGACACTGCCTCGAAGAAGGCTGTCCAGTACTCCACAAGTCTGGGGCAAGACCAGAACATGTGAGCGTGGTTGGCCGGGCCTCCTTGGCACCATTCACATCTATCCTCCACCTCCGGGAAGAACCTACTCATACGGGTTCTTGTTAAGTGGGCTCTATGTACCACTTTTAGTTGCGTCAGGCTGAGCCTTGCGCACGTGGAGGTGGAGTTGACCCTATGCAGTGCTTCGCTCCAGAGTCCCCACCCTATTTCGATGCCCAGGTCCTCCTCCCATTTCATTCTTGTTGCGTCCAGTATGGTGTCGGCCCCTTCTACCAGTCGGTCATACATGTGGCTACAGTTTCCTTTCTCTCATATGCTTGCATCCAGTAACTCTTCCAGTAATATCTGTCGTGGCGGTTGGGGGTATGTCCTTGTCTCCTTTCGTCGGACGTTTTGGATTGGATTGGAGTGGATTTGTTTATTGCCACATGTACTGAGGTACAGTGAAAAGTATTTTTCTGCGAGCAGCTCAACAGATCATTAAGTACATGAGAAGAAAAGGGAATAAAGGAAAATACATAATAGGGCAACACAACATATCCAATGTAACTACATAAGCACTGGCATCGGATGAAGCATACAGGGTGTAGTGTTAATGAAATCAGTCCATAAGAGGGTCATTTAGGAATCTGGTGACAGTGGGGAAGAAGCTGTTTTTGAGTCTGTTCGTGCGTGTTCTCAGACTTCTGTATCTCCTGCCCGATGGAAGAAGTTGGAAGAGTGAGTAAGCCGGGTGGGAGGGATCTTTGATTATACTGCCCGTTTTCCCCAGGCAGCGGGAGGTGTAGATGGAGTCAATGGATGGGAGGCAGGTTCGTGTGATGGACTGGGCGGTGTTCACGACTCTCTGAAGTTTCTTGCGGTCCTGGGCCGAGTAGTTGCCATACCAGGCTGTGATGCAGCCTGAAAGGATGCTTTTTATGGTGCATCTGTAAAAGTTGGTAAGAGTCAATGTGGACATGCCGAATTTCCTTAGTTTCCTGAGGAAGTATAGGCGCTGTTGTGCTTTCTTGGTGGTAGCATCGACCAGGTGGACCAGGACAGATTTTTGGAGATGTGCACCCCTAGGAATTTGAAACTGCTAACCATCTCCACCTCGGCCCCGTTGATGCTGACAGGGGTGTGTACAGTACTTTGCTTCCTGAAGTCAATGACCAGCTCTTTAGTTTTGCTGGCATTGAGGGAGAGATTGTTGTCGCTACACCACTCCACAAGGTTCTCTATCTCCCTCCTGTATTCGGACTCATCGTTATTCAAGATCCGGCCCACTATGGTCGTATCGTCAGCAAACTTGTAGATGGAGTTGGAACCAAGTTTTACCACGCAGTCGTGTGTGTACAGGGAGTAGAGTAGGGGGCTAAGTACGCAGCCTTGTGGGGCGCCGGTGTTGAGGACTATTGTGGAGGAGGTGTTGTTCATTCTTACTGATTGTGGTCTGTTGGTCAGAAAATCGAGGATCCAGTTGCAGAGTGGGGAGCCAATTCCTAGGTTTTGGAGCTTTGATATGAGCTTGGCTGGGATTATCGTGTTGAAGGCAGAGCTGTAGTCAATAAATAGGAGTCTAATGTAGGAGTCCTTGTTTTCAAGATGCTCTAGGGATGAGTGTAGGGCCAGGGAAATGGTGTCTGATGTGGACCGGTTGCAGCGGTATGCGAATTGTAGTGGATCAAGGCGTTCTGGGAGTCTGGAGGTGATGCGCTTCATGATCAACCTCTCAAAGCACTTCATTACGACTGAAGTCAGGGCCACTGGTCGGTAGTCATTGAGGCACGTTGCCTGGTTCTTCTTTGGTACCGGTATGATGGTGGTCTTCTTGAAGCAGGTCGGGACCTCGGAGTGGAGTAGGGACAGGTTAAAGATGTCCGTGAATACCTCTGCCAGCTGGTCCGCGTAGGCTCTGAGTGCACGACCAGGGATCCCGTCTGGTCCCGTCGCCTTCCGAGAGTTCACTTTCAGGAAGGCCAATCTGACTTTGGAAGCTGTGATGGTGGGTATGGGTGAATTATGGGCTGCTGGGGCACTTGCCAACGGATTGTTGGTTACCTGCTCGAACCAAGCATAGAATGCATTGAGTTCATTGGGGAGGGGTGCGCTGCTGCCAGAGATACTGTTCGGCTTCGCTTTGTAGCCCATTATGTTGTTTAGTCCTTGCCACAACCGCCGAAAGTCTGTCTGTGACTCTAGCTTGGTTTGATATTCTCTCTTGGCATTCCGGATGGCTTTGCGGAGGTCGTACCTGGATTTCTTGTATAGGGCAGGGTTGTCTGCCTTGAACGCCTCAGATCTGTCCACCAGGATTTTGTTTTTTGTAAGATCAGATCCGGATTTTGTTTTCTGTAAGACCTTCTTTGGGATCCTAGCATTCCTCACCCCCCCCCCCCCCCCCCCCAATACGAACACCATGATTAGTTTGTCCAGTGCTTGGAAAAAGGCCTTGGGGATGTAGATCGGGATGGATCTGAATAGGAAGAAGTACCTGGGCAGCACGTTCATTTTGATCATCTGGACTCTTCCCGCGAGGGAGAGTGGGAGTGTGTTCCATCTTTGCAGGTCCTTTTTTACTTCCTTCGTCAGACTGGTGAGGTTCCATTTGTGGATCCCTTTCTAGCCCCCACGTAGCAGAATTTGTGTTGAGCTTGTTTAAATGGCAGTCCCATTAGTGCTGCCCCACCTTTGGGTGTACCGGGAAGATCTCGCTTTTGCTCATGTTGAGTTTGTAGCCCGAGAAGGCGCCAAACTCTTTCAGGAGCGCGATGAATCCGTCCATGCTGCTTTGTGGGTCCAAAATGTAGAGGAGCAGGTCATCTGCATAGAGTGAGACTCTGTGCTCTCTGCCGCCCCTATGGATCCCCCTCCAGCTTTTTGTTTCTCTGAGCGCAATTTCTAGTGGCTCGATCGCTAGAGTGAACAGCAGCGGGGACAGTGGGCATCCTTGTCTGGTGCCCCTGTGCAGCTGGAAGTATTGGGAGTTGGTGTTGTTGGTCTGTACGCTCGCCATGGGAGCGTTGTATAGGAGTTTTACCCAGGAGGTGAACCCTGTTCCAAGCCCGAACCGCTCCAGTACCTCTATGAGGTATTCGTGTTCGTATAGGGTCCCACGTGCCTGGCGGAGTTGATGTACTGCTTTCCTGGTGAAGAGCAGATCAAAGTTCCTTTGTAACTCTTTCCTCTCCGCCAGGAGCTCTACGGTCGGGGCCTGGGAGTATTTACGGTCCACCTCCAGTATGGAGTCGACCAGCTGCTGGCTAGCCGCCCTTTCCTCCCTATCTCTTCGCGCTTTGAAAGCGATGATTTCCCCGTTCTGGTTGTTCTCCGTGTACTCTGCTATGGCCCGCGATATCTTTTCGTTGGAGGCCTTGTCAGCTAGTAGGACAACGTCCAACCTCCATGTGGAGCGTTGGGCCCTGTCCATCTCGAGCCTCACGTCCATGTAGTGTGGAGCGTGGTCTGATATCACAATTGCGGAGTGTTCCACTTGGTCTATCCCCGGAAGCACCGTTTTCCCCACCACAAAGAAGTCACTTCTGGTGTATACGTTGTGATACTGGGGAGAAGAAGGAAAACTCCTTCTCCCCTGGGTGGGTGAACCTCCAGGGGTCCATCTGTTCCATAAAGTGACTGATCTCCCTTGCCATGCTTGAGGTTTTCCCCATTTTGGGGTTTGATCTGTCAGTCGTTGGATCCTGTACACAGTTGAAGTCCCCCCCATGATTAGCCGGTGCGTCGCTATGTCAGGGATTTCTGCCATGGTCTTCTTGATGAAGCTCGTGTCGTCTCAGTTGGGCGCGTACACGTTAACTAGTACTACCGGTGCCCCATCTAGTGCCCCGCTGATCATGACGTACCGCCCCCCTGGGTCCATAACCGTCTTTGTCACCCTAAACATCGTCCATTTGCTGATCAGTATTGCCACCCCCCCTGGCCCTCGTCCCGTAACGGGAATGGTAGGTCTGTCCCACCCAGCCCTTTCTTACCCACAGTCGGTCCTGCTCTCTCAGGTGCGTCTTTTGGAGGAAGATTATGTCTGCCTTCATGTTTCTTAGGTGGGTGAGGACTCTGAATCTATTCACTGGGCTGTTGAGTCCCCTTACGTTCCAGGTGACTATCCTGGTGGGGAGCTTCTGTGCCCTCGCTCCTGTGGGATTAACCATATTTACCTGGTGGACGTGCCCCTGCTCTCCGGGGATCCCCTTTGTTTGGGGGCCATCCAGGATGGCCGCTGTCACTGCTCTCTCCATGCTGTCGGGCCCCTGCACTCTGGGGTTTCCCTTCGTCCAGGGGGCACCCGGCATGGCCGCCCGCTGTGCGACCACCATGCGGGTAGCCCCCTGCACTCGGGGGTCTCCCTTTGCCCAGAGACCTGTTTTTGAAAACTCACCGCTATTCTTAGAAGTCCCCCTATACCAAAAAGGGCCGACATTCTAAATGGTGATCAGGGATTCTCACTCCCCGACTCCGATACAGGCTTCAGTGGGTGCTATTCAGGTCAAACTATGTTTTCGAGTTATCCCCTGGTATAACCCATACCTTCACCGAAGATTTCATCTACTTACCACTTAGTAACATCGATCCTGGGTCCCGCATTGCTAAGTAAGTCAAGTAGACTTTGGAATAACCACTATTTCAGGTTAAATTAAGTTATTTTATTATTATATTTTTTCTTTTAAAAGCTGCAATTACTTTCTTTACAGAAAGGAAAAAGATCTTGCTTCTGGATCCTTCTAGTTGGTTGAAGGGACCTTCAGGCCCACCTTGACAATCAATCTTCTTTTTAAAGTCTGGTCTTCTTTAGATGCATTCGCTGATGAGCTTGGTTGCTGTGTCCTATCTTTCCCATGTACCGAGTTATGAGAGCTGACTCTGCTGGCTATCTCTGAGCTGACTCTGAGCTGAATTTGCCTACTCTTTAAATTCTAGTCTTCCTTAGATGTATTAGCTATTTTAGCTCGGCTGCTCTGCCCTGTCTCTTTCCCATGACCGAGCTGACTGTAGTCTGACTCTGAGCTGCTTGTTCCTTCTCTGCTTCTCTCTCTCTCCCGCTGAGTTCTGGTTCTCATTCTGGTAGTTCCTGCCCTGGTCTCTGGGTTTATATATTTTTCTAACAGTTATCTAGTTTTTATGACTTTATTGTAAAGTAACTTATTTCACTTTGATTGTAAAAAGTATCTTTGATCTAAACCTTCTAATCCAACTAAGTATTTATTTTGACATGACTTCATCTCATAGATCTGATTACATTGTTTCCTTTGTGATGTTCAAAATGCTTTGGTTTCAATAGAGGTGTGAATTTTAATTCCTGTCATTTCTATAGTTTTATTTTCCAATTGTGTCCTCAGCTCATAATTTTGACTTTGATTTTGGCTTTGAATTATGTTTCTCGTAGACTGAAAGTCACCAGTTTTCTTTAATTTACCTGGTTTAGCAAATTTTCACACCTAGAATTATCACCAAATTCAACTGAACCTCATCCTTTTTTCCAGCTGCTAACTATGCTAGTTACTTTCAATGAAGGTGTGAGCCATTGTTTTTGGCTTCATTCAAAATCCTGTTTGTCTTGTTTGCTAAGTCTGCTTGACCAAGGCTATCTGCATTTTACAATCCTCTCCTGGCAGCTGCTGTTAACCCTTTGTGGGATCTTTTCCTGTATCCTCTCATGTTTCTCTCAGACAAGATATTGACAAAATTCCATGTTTCAAATGACACATCTTTCCATATTTTCAATAACACCCCATCTTGACATTTGAAACATAACTATATCATTTCGTCAATTATTCCCCCATCTAACTGTACTAACTAACATTTATCCCCGATCTTTCTCATTTGTATGTACATGTTTTGATTTTAAATTGTGCACCAAAATCAATTCGTAAATGTATCCATATCACAGACCAGCGTCTTTTTTCGTTCTTTCCTCAAGTCCAATTACCGTGAACCATCGCCGCAGTTGCTCAGGAAGGTAACACACTAGCTATATCCGTGTGTTCCACTATCTCCAAAGCATTTTATTTCCTTAGGGTAGCAGCACCGTAGAAGCTTCCTCATGTCCCTTAGAAACAGCACACAACTCAGTCCATCAGTGACCAAAAAGGTCATTTGAAAAAAATGAAAATCGCTTATTGTCACAAGTAGGCTTCAAATGAAGTTACTCTGAAAAGCCCTTAGTCGCCACATTCCGGCACCTGTTCGGGGAGGCTGTTATGGGAATTGAACCGTGCTGCTGGCCTGCCTTGGTCTGCTTTCAAAGCCAGCAATTTAGCCCTGTGCTAAACAGCCCCATTTGTCCATCACTGGCTGTTTAGTGTCCATTTTTCTGTCATCCAAATTGCTTACCGTTTCTCATCGGAATGGTAAATTATGACATCATGTACCACCCACTGATTCCCTTGCTTCATTCCCCACATTAATGTCTAATATTGTCCTGAACCATGTATGTCTGCCAGCCCCTGCTGTACATGAGAGAATATCTTTCTGACAAACTTCCTTCAAATCCCTTTTGTCTGTTATCATTTCCCTTACAACATTTGCAATACAATATGGCGACAGTATTCGCAAAACCACATCGAACTGTCACTTTTTCCAAATAAATTCTCCCTATTGTTAAATACACAGTTTTTAAAAATGGAGTCTTAACATATTACTCATCACCTAACCACACAAATAGACCGTGTGTTACAACTTTACATAATTGCAACTGTTATCACAATTTCAATGCTAAAAATAAAGTACAATATCGAGACATCCCTTTGTGGCTTTGGAACCAATAGTCATTACATACTAAATATGGCGTGTAAACAACATCAATATTATTCGTGATGTTCTATGCAGTTAAATCAAGACATCACTCTAAACTACCACTATTCCCCCTCTATTAAAACATTCACACAGTTTAGAAATGCTGATCAAGTTCTTGAACGGCACACATACCCCCATTATGATACATAACAGTCCCTACCAATTTACGTGACATTTCTTCTTTAATAACTATTACAGCTCTTCAATGCAATATTGTTTGCTGCATTGTTAATAATTTTCCCGCCGTGGCATCAAGCTACAAAAATTCTTAAACTATTGTCATTTATCATATTGGGGTTCCTCGTCAGTCGCTGCTGTCTGCCGAGACCCTAAATAACTCCACCACATAGTACATACCCCGTGGAGACTGCACTCCAGAAAAGAATGTTTTAGACAGGATTGGGGGGAAATTAATGATACAATTGGCTACATATTTGAGGGAATTAAATGACAGAGCCCGGAGGAAAACTTTACGGGTTAGAAACAAATCAAAATATCAAATTATTACTGAACAGTGAAACCTCCGATCATCCATCAGCTGATGTCCAATTAGAGATGTCTGACCGGAGGTTTCACTGTTCAGTAATAATTTGATATTTTGATTTGTTTCTAACCCGTAAAGTTTTCCTCCAGGCTCTGTCATTTAATTCCCTCAAATATGTAGCCAATTGTATCATTAGTTTCCCCCCAATCCTGTCTAAAACATTCTTTTCTGGAGTGCAGTTCTCTTCCTTCTTGTGAACTGGTTTGTCTGTTATTTATTTTTTCCATCTGAAAAATCAAATGAACAGGTCAAAGGTGGAGAGGGCCCTATTCTTTAATTTGCACTTTCTACCTTTGTTTGAACACTCCAGAAGTGCACTCTCCAGGACTTCCGGATTTATTTTGCTACCATTTCTTTCCTTTTTCTTTTTGAACTGGTTTGTTTTCCTTATCCTTTATATCCTTCATACAATTAAGGCCTGTTAAGTCTCCTCCTGTCATTGCACCCCTGAGTGAGATTCGAAGAATCACAAACTCCTCCTCTTTTGCTCACTCTGATCCAATCTGTCGAAACCTAACCCTGATACATTCCTGATATTGCTACTGCATTTACTTTAATTACTTTATTTTGATTACGGCCTGATTTCTATGAAGGTAAGTTCCAAACATAACATTTTAACTTCATCATCTGTCCAATCAATGCTGCTAATGGGTTTTAATTCACTGTCTTCCCACCAATTAGGTCATGTGTTTTAATTGTGATATAATTTCTTTTGCTCCAGACACCATGCTTCTCTAAGTCAACTGTATGTTTACCCAGATTCTGAACAATCTTGTCTTCACATTTTACAGCTTCACTGATTATTTTCCCTGCAGTTTTAATTGGTAGCTTCACCCAAACTTCCTCTGTGTTATCAATTGTTTTAATATCTTAATTTTACCTGCATCTATTTTTATCAAATCTTTTCCTGCCATCAGATTCTCTTTTCCTTATACTGCAAGCAATTCTCTTTTTTTTTAATAAATATTTTATTGAAAATTTTTGGTCAACCAACACAGTACATTGTGCATCCTTTACACAACATTATAACAATACAGATAATAATGACCTTTTTTATATAAACAAAAAACAACAAATAAATAAATATTAAATAACAAAAATGAAAACTAGCCCTAATTGGCAACTGCCTTGTCACAAGCTATACCCCCCCCACCCACCCCCCACCCCCCATCCCTCTCCCCCCCCCCCTCCCCCCCCCCATGTCCTGGGCTGCTGCTGCTGCCTTCTTTTTTCCCCCATCTATCTTTCCGCAAGATATTCGACGAACGGTTGCCACCGCCTGGTGAACCCTTGAGCCGACCCCCTTAGGACGAACTTAATCCGCTCTAGCTTTATGAACCCCGCCATATCATTTATCCAGGTCTCCACCCCCGGGGGCTTGGCTTCTTTCCACATTAGCAATATCCTGTGCCGGGCTACTAGGGACGCAAAGGCCAAAACATCGGCCTCTCTCGCCTCCTGCACTCCCGGCTCTTGTGCAACCCCAAATATAGCCAACCCCCAGCTTGGTTCGACCCGGACTCCTACTACTTTTGAAAGCGCCTTTGTCACCCCCACCCAAAACCTCTGTAGTGCCGGACATGACCAAAACATATGGGTATGATTCGCTGGGCTTCTCGAGCATCTCGCACACCTATCCTCCACCCCAAAAAATTTACTGAGCCGTGTTCCGGTCATATGTGCCCTGTGTAATACCTTAAACTGAATCAGGCTTAGCCTGGCGCACGAGGACGACGAGTTTACCCTGTTTAGGGCATCTGCCCACAGCCCCTCCTCGATCTCCTCCCCTAGCTCTTCTTCCCATTTCCCTTTTAGTTCGTCCACCATAGTCTCCCCTTCGTCCCTCATTTCCCTATATATATCCGACACCTTACCGTCCCCCACCCATTTCTTTGAGATGACTCTGTCCTGCACCTCTTGTGTCGGGAGCTGCGGGAATTCCCTCACCTGTTGCCTCGCAAAAGCCCTCAATTGCATGTACCTGAATGCATTCCCTTGGGGCAACCCATATTTCTCGGTCAGCGCTCCCAGACTTGCGAACTTCCCATCCACAAATAGATCTTTCAGTTGCGTTATTCCTGCTCTTTGCCACATTCCATATCCCCCATCCATTCCCCCCGGGGCAAACCTATGGTTGTTTCTTATCGGGGACCCCCCCAATGCTCCGGTCTTTCCCCTATGTCGTCTCCACTGTCCCCAAATCTTCAGTGTAGCTACCACCACCGGGCTCGTGGTGTAGTTCCTCGGTGAGAACGGTAATGGGGCTGTCACCATAGCCTGCAGGCTGGTCCCCCTACAGGACGCCCTCTCTAATCTCTTCCACGCCGCTCCCTCCTCCTCTCCCATCCACTTACTCACCATTGAAATATTAGCGGCCCAATAATACTCACTTAGGCTCGGTAGTGCCAGCCCCCCCCCTATCCCTACTACGCTGTAAGAATCCCTTCCTCACTCTCGGAGTCTTCCCGGCCCAAACAAAACCCATGATGCTCTTTTCTATCCTTTTAAAAAAAGCCTTCGTGATCACCACCGGGAGGCACTGAAACACAAAGAGGAATCTCGGGAGGACCACCATCTTAACCGCCTGCACCCTCCCTGCCATTGACAGTGCTACCATATCCCATCTCTTGAAATCTTCCTCCATCTGTTCCACCAACCGCGTTAAATTTAGCCTGTGCAATGTGCCCCAATTCTTAGCTATCTGGATCCCCAGGTAACGAAAGTCTCTTGTTACCTTCCTCAACGGTAGGTCTTCTATTTCTCTACTCTGCTCCCCTGGATGCACCACAAACAGCTCACTCTTCCCCATGTTCAATTTATACCCTGAAAAATCCCCAAACTCCCCAAGTATCCGCATTATTTCTGGCATCCCCTCCGCCGGATCCGCCACATCTAGTAGCAGATCATCTGCATATAAAGATACCCGGTGTTCTTCTCCTCCCCTAAGTATTCCCCTCCATCTCTTGGAACCTCTCAGCGCTATCGCCAGGGGCTCAATCGCCAGTGCAAACAGTAATGGGGACAGAGGACATCCCTGCCTTGTCCCTCTATGGAGCCGAAAATATGCCGATCCCCGTCCATTCGTGACCACACTCGCCACTGGGGCCCTATACAACAGCTGCACCCATCTAACATACCCCTCTCCAAAACCAAATCTCCTCAACACCTCCCACAGATAATCCCATTCCACTCTATCAAATGCTTTCTCGGCATCCATCGCCACTACTATCTCCGTTTCACCCTCTGGTGGGGCCATCATCATTACCCCTAACAGCCTCCGTATATTCGTGTTCAGCTGTCTCCCCTTCACAAACCCAGTTTGGTCCTCGTGAACCACCCCCGGGACACATTCCTCTATTCTCATTGCCATTACCTTGGCCAGGACCTTGGCATCCACATTTAGGAGGGAAATTGGTCTGTAGGACCCGCATTGTAGCGGATCCTTTTCCTTCTTTAAGAGAAGCGATATCATTGCTTCAGACATAGTCGGGGGCAGTTGTCCCCTTTCCTTTGCCTCGTTAAAGGTCCTCGTCAGTACCGGGGCGAGCAAGTCCAAATATTTTCTGTAAAATTCAACTGGGAATCCGTCCGGTCCCGGGGCCTTTCCCGTCTGCATGTTCCTAATTCCTTTCACCACTTCTTCTACCGTGATCTGTGCTCCCAGTCCCACCCTTTCCTGCTCTTCCACCTTGGGAATTTCCAGCCGATCCAAAAAATCCATCATTCTCTCCCTCCCATCCGGGGGTTGAGCTTCATACAATTTTTTATAAAATGTCTTGAACACTTCATTCACTCTCTCCGCCCCCCGCTCCATCTCTCCTTCCTCATCCCTCACTCCCCCTATTTCCCTCGCTGCTCCCCTTTTCCTCAATTGGTGTGCCAGCAATCTGCTCGCCTTCTCCCCATATTCATACTGTACACCCTGCGCCTTCCTCCATTGTGCCTCTGCAGTGCCTGTAGTCAGCAAGTCAAATTCCACATGCAGCCTTTGCCTTTCCCCGTACAGTCCCTCCTCCGGTGCTTCCGCATATTGTCTGTCCACCCTCAAAAGTTCTTGCAGCAACCGCTCCCGTTCCTTACTCTCCTGCTTCCCTTTATGTGCCCTTATTGATATCAGCTCCCCCCTAACCACCGCCTTCAACGCCTCCCAGACCACTCCCACCTGAACCTCCCCATTGTCATTGAGTTCCAAGTACTTTTCAATACATCCCCTCACCCTTAGGCACACCCCCTCATCCGCCATTAGTCCCATGTCCATTCTCCAGGGTGGGCGCCCTCCTGTTTCCTCCCCGAGAAAAACGAGAACTCCTTACTCCTAGGTCTACTGAATCTCCACGGGTCCACACCTCCCATCTGCCCCATAAAATCCTTAAGCACCTTGGCTGCTGCCGGCCTCCTACCAGTCCTGGACTTCGACCTATCCAGCCTTGGTTCCAACACCGTGTTAAAGTCTCCCCCCATTATCAGCTTTCCCGTCTCTAGGTCCGGGATGCGTCCTAGCATTCGCCTCATGAAGTTGGCATCATCCCAGTTCGGGGCATACACGTTTACCAAAACCACCATCTCTCCCTGTAATTTGCCACTCACCATCACGTATCTGCCCCCGTTATCCGCCACTATAGTCTTTGCCTCGAACATTACCCGCTTCCCCACTAATATAGCCACCCCCCTGTTTTTCGCATCCAGCCCCGAATGGAACACCTGCCCCACCCATCCTTTGCGCAGCCTAACCTGGTCTATCAGTTTCAGGTGCGTTTCCTGTAACATAACCACATCTGCTTTAAGTTTCTTAAGGTGTGCGAGTACTCGTGCCCTCTTTATCGGCCCGTTCAGCCCTCTCACGTTCCACGTGATCAGCCGAGTTGGGGGGCTTCCCACCCCCCCCCCTTGCCGGTTAGCCATCATCTTTTTCCAGCTTCTCACCCAGTTCCCACGCAGCTGTATCTCCACCAGGCGGTGCCCCCCCGCCAATCCTCTCCCGTACCCACTCCCCCCTTTCCCCAGCAGCAGCAACCCAGTAATTCCCCCCGCTAGACCCCCCGCTAGCGTAATTACTCCCCCCATGTTGCTCCCAGAAGTCAGCAAACTCTGGCTGACCTCGGCTTCCCCCCGTGACCTCGGCTCGCACCGTGCGACGCCCCCTCCTTCCTGCTTCTCTATTCCCGCCATAATTATCATAGCGCGGGAACCAAGCCCGCGCCTCTCCCTCGGCCCCGCCTCCCATGGCCAACGCCCCATCTCCTCTCCCTCCCCACCTCCCCCCAACACCACCTGTGGGAGAAAGAAAAGTTACCATACCGCAGGATTAGAACATAAAACCCCTCTTCGCCCCGCCCATTCGCCCCACCACTTTGTCCAAACGTTCTTTTTCATAATCCACTCATTCCAGTTTTTCTTCTACAATAAAAGTCCACGCTTCATCCGCCATCTCAAAGTAGTGGTGCCTCCCTTGATATGTGACCCACAGTCTTGCCGGTTGCAGCATTCCAAATTTTATCTTCCTTTTGTGAAGTACCGCCTTGGCCCGATTAAAGCTCGCCCTCCTTCTCGCCACCTCCGCACTCCAGTCTTGATAAACGCGGATCACCGCGTTCTCCCATTTACTGCACCGAGTTTTCTTCGCCCATCTAAGGACCATTTATCTATCCTTAAAACGGAGGAATCTCACCACTATGGCTCTGGGAGTTTCTCCTGCTCTCGATCCTCGCACCATAACTCGGTACGCTCCCTCCACCTCCAACGGACCCGTCGGGGCCTCCGCTCCCATTAACGAGTGCAGCATCATGCTCACATATGCCCCAACGTCCGCCCCCTCCACACCTTCAGGAAGGCCAAGAATCCTCAGGTTGTTCCTCCTTGCGTTGTTTTCCAGTGCCTCCAACCTCTCCACACATCGTTTCTGGTGTGCCTCCTGTATCTCCGACTTCACCACCAGGCCCTGTATATCGTTTTCATTCTCGGCTGCTTTCGCCTTCACGACCCGAAGTTCCTGCTCCTGGGTCTTTTGTTCCTCTTTCAGCCCTTCGATCGCCTGTAGTATCGGGGCCAACAACTCTTTCTTCATTTCCTTTTTTATCTCCTCCACGCAGCATTTCAAGAACTCTTGTTGTTCAGGGCCCCATATGAAACTGCCACCTTCCGACGCCATCTTGGTTTTTGCTTGCCTTCCTTGCCGTTGTTCCAAAGGATCCGCTGCAATCCGGCCACTTTCCTCTCCTTTTTCCATCCGTGTCCAGGGGGAACACCCTCCTGGTTTACCGCACGGTGTTTTTAGCCATTAAAATTGCCGTTGGGGCTCCTATCAAGAGCCCAAAAGTCCGTTTCACAGGGAGCTGCCGAAACGTGCGACTCAGCTGGTCATCGCCGCACCCGGAAGCCTCGCAAGCAATTCTCTTAATCTAACTTTTGATCCAAAATCTTTATTCTCTAAAGCTCCTTCTTCAATGTATTTAACATTCTAAACATCATTATTTTTGCTGGTGACATTCTTGTGCTCATCGGGCACTAGGACCCTGTGTAGCTATGCAGTGTCAATTTCAACACTCAGTTTCAAAGCCTGCAAGCAGCTGACTGCTGCACTGTACAAACTCTTTATCTGTTTATTCTGAGACCAATTTAGCTCTGAACATACTGATTTACCACCTCATAATACTGATCACATTTCTACCTGCCATTTATAACTTCTAATTGATGTGAAACTCGGTTTTGCAAAATACAACATTTTTTAAAAATACAAACACCAAAGGAAATTCACAATTCCTTATTAGACATACACACACTCATTCATCCACTCAGATCTTGGCTCTCTACTTTGTAGGGTTTCACAAACCCTTATTGAACACACACTCACGTTTATCCACTGAGATCTTGGACCTCTATTCAGTAGGGTTTTAGTTACTTTTAACAAAAATTGAGACCCCTCCATGCTGATAAAGTTTCACTTATGCAGGAGTTTTTTGCCTCTGTTAATTTCTGCTACTCTGTTTCATTGCTTCAACTCTCTTGACCGTGTTTCAGAGCAAGAGGATTATTCTAATTGCCATTTTTTGGCATTCTAAATTCTGTTCTTGGTTGTCCCTTTCAGTTGCAATCTGAAATTAAGGATAAGTACCCTTTCTGTGCCCTATCCAAGGCTAACTAAGGCACTATCTTCCCATTTCAGTTAAGGGTCGATTGGTTATTGGTCTCTAAAGATTCTAGGCATTCCCCTAATTCTCTAGACTTTCTCCTCACAATCTGCCTTACTCTAAGGATGATTTTTTTTTTGGCCTCCTTTTACCAGTAATGGATGCAAGATTTTTAGTGCTGTCACCAAGGTGTCTTGCAGACGTTTTCTCAGGGTCGGCATCTTCTAGTCTGCTGATTTTCACGCCCAACCTGAGTTTTATGTCCCCTCGATCCACAGAATATCCTTACAAAAGTCAATCACACATGACTTTCCAGACTAAACTCGGCAGGTAAAGTCTGACTCACACATAGACGAGAAACTTCTAATATTCGAGCCTTTGTGCCGGTTAGAAACTTCTAATATTCCAACCGTTTCTTGGGAACTAGAAACTTCTAATATTCTAGCCCCCACTCTAGCCCCCATTCTGCTCAACTAGAAACTTCTAATATTCTAGCCTCGCTTTACCTAGAAACTTCTAATATTCTAGGCCTCCACGTTGGATGCCATGGAGAAAGCAAAACAACCGGCTGGGCGTAATTAACACGGTGTTAACATGACGGGTGCCATGTAGAAAATAAAGCAACCCGCTAGGCGTAATTAACAGGGTTTTAATTTAAACATTGGGCGCCATGTTGTTGAACACTCACCACTATTCTTAGAAGTCCCCCTGTACCAAAAAGGGCCGACATTCTAAATGGTGATCAGGGATTCTCACTCGCCGAATCCGATACAGGCTTCAGTGGGTGCTATTCAGGTCAAACTATGTTTTCAAGTTATCCCCTGGTATAACCCATACCTTCACCGAAGATTTCATCTACTTACCACTTAGTAGCATCGATCCTGGGTCCCGCATTGCTAAGTAAGTCAAGTAGACTTTGGAATAACCACTATTTCAGGTTAAATTAAGTTATTTTATTATTATATTTTTTCTTTTAAAAGCTGCAATTACTTTCTTTACAGAAAGGAAAAAGATCTTGCTTCTGGATCCTTCTGGTTGGTTGAAGGAACCTTCAGGCCCACCTTGACAATCAATCTTCTTTTTAAAGTCTGGTCTTCTTTAGATGCATTCGCTGATGAGCTCGGTTGCTGTGTCCTATCTTTCCCATGTACCGAGCTATGGGAGCTGACTCTGCTGGCTATCTCTGAGCTGACTCTGAGCTGAATTTGCTTACTCTTTAAATTGTAGTCTTCCTTAGATTTATTAGCTATTTTAGCTCGGCTGCTCTGCCCTGTCTCTTTCCCATGGCCGAGCTGACTGTAATCTGACTCTGAGCTGCTTGTTCCTTCTCTGCTTCTCTCTCTCTCCCTCTGAGTTCTGGTTCTCGTTCTGGTAGTTCCTGCCCTGGTCTCTGGGTTTATATATTTTTCTAACAGTTATCTAGCTTTTATGACTTCATTGTAAAGTAACGTGAGAGTCAACCTGAACTAATCTTGTTGTATCAAGAGAGGTTCTGATCTTTACCTCTATATGTGGCAACTGTGTAACTTCTGCATTGCTTCACAAGTGAAGGGTAACATCCAGCAGTGTCACTGATTGCTCAGGTGGAATAGCAGCATCATGGAAATCCTGCATTTATCTAGTGACTTTTATGACCTCAAGACATCCCAAATACATTACAGTGAATGGAGAACTTTTGAAGTGCAGTTACTGTTGGGATGAAATTTGGCATGGGACTGGATTACAAGGAGATGAGCACCAGCCACCCAGTGTAGCATATCTCTTTGACATTTTCTTCAATGTGAGACGCAACTTACTGCAAATCAGTCATGCACTTCATGTGGCTGGAATCGCAGCCTACACCTGCACCAGTGAGGTTCTGCACTGCCTTGCAAAATCAGGATAAAACATAATTGATAATGCAATATTCCAGCCATCTTCAAATTCAATTTCATTGCTTCAAGGTTGACTGTGCAGTCGTCATTCCATATTAATGAATATCAGTGCACTAATTTGTATGCTGTTTAAGTAGAGTGTTCAAGAGGAAAAAGAAGAAAAAGATGGAACATACAAGCCTACTGTCCTTTCTGACCCACTGCCAGAGTCTCCACTGACCACTCATTTCCTGACACATGCAAATAACGGTTGATAGGTGCGGTCTGGAACTCTAGTGGAGTTCCCCCTTTCTACCCATGTTATAGCTGTTTCTAGGGGCTATCATGGATAATGTGGTGGTCGTGCCCATGAGTTCTCTGTTGGTTGGAGTCATATCTGGCACAAAGGAAAATGATTTGTGGTGGTTGGAGGTCAATCATCTCAGCTCCAGGACATCACTGCAGGAGTTCCTCAGGGGAGTGTCCTGGGCCCAAACATCCTCAGCTGCTTCATCAATGACCTCCATTCCATCATAAGGTCAGAGTTGGGATGTTTGCAGATGACTGCACAATGTTCAGCACCATTCGCAACTCTTCAGACAATGAAGCAGCTCATGTCCAAATGCAGCACGACCTGGACAATATCCAGGCTTGAGTTGACAAGTGGCAAGTTGCATTCGTGCCACACAAGTGCCAGGCAATGACTCTCTCCTTCAAGAGAGGATCTAATCATCGCCCCTTGACAGTCAATTGCATTACCTTCGCTGAATTCCCCACAATCAACATCCTGGGGTTACCATTGATCAGAAACTGAACTGACTAGCCATATTAATACTGTAGCTAACAGCGTAGGACAAAGGCTAGGAATCCTACGGTGAGTAACTCACCTCCTGACCCCCCCAGGTTTTTCCACCATGTACAAGGCATAAGTCAAGAGTGTAATGGAATACTCTCCAGTTGCCTGGATGAGTGCAGCCCCAACAACACACAACAAGCTTGCCACCATCCAGGGCAAAGGAGTCCGCTTGATTGCTCCTCCTTGCACAACCATTCAAACCTTCTACCACCGATCTAACAGTGGCAGCCGTGTGTACCATCTACAAGATGCACTGCAGTAACTCACCAAGGTTCCTTAGACAGCGTCTTCCAAACCCACGGCCACTACCATCTAGAAGGAGAAGAGCATCAGATACCTGGGAACCCCACCACCTGGAGGTTCCCCTCCAAGTCACACACCACTCTGACTTGGAAGTGTATCGCCGTTCCTTCAGTCGCTGGGGCAAAATCCTGGAACTCCCTCCCTAACAGCCCAGTGGGTGTACCTACACCTCAAGGACTGCAGCAGTTCAAAAAGGCAACTCACCACCACCTTCTGAAGGGCAACTAGGGATGGGCAATAAATGCTGGCCTACCAGCGAAGCCACATCCCATAAATGATTTTTCTTTAAAGTGGCAATAACTAGCCTGGCATAACATCATGGAGGGACACTGTTATGTTACCTTGCTTTGGAGTATTCAGTCTCTGCAGAGGCAGCCAATATGCCACTCTCCAGACTGCTCTGACCTCTAACTGTCTGGCCACCTCTTTGGCAACACCACTTTCAATCCCAATCCCAGGATTTTGCTCCCAAGCAATGACCAGCTACTTCTTTGCAGTAGACATCTTTCAGGCTTATCACGTGACACCTGTTCAGTTTACAGCTGTTATAATGCTGGAGGTGGAAGTTGAGCTCTGGTGATGGGAAGAGGATATCAGTTTATTTGTGTAACCTTTAGTCTGGGCTTCACAGATTACCCGTAAAGAGGGTCAAAGTCATTGGTGATTTTAAACAGTTTACTAAGAAGCATGAGCGAAATGCATAAGCTAAATAGGCAGAAAATACATATGACCTGTAACAAGAGAATAGTTTACCGTCCTTAGATTGAATGAATTGATGGGCGAAGCACAGGGATGCTATTTTCCATTGTTAGTGGCGACAAGTCTGCTCAGGACAGTTTATTGCTCCTGAATCAGACAAAAGGACAAAAGAAGTTGATCTTGTAGGGAGCTGTGACAGCCTCTTCTGCTATTGGTCTTAAGCAGGCCAAATTATTCAGCTGGAGTCCACATGGATCCTCCTCAAAATATTTTCCGTCTCAAGTGGGTTTAGCCCCAATGAAAGTCCTCACTTAAAGGGGCCTGATGATTGTCTCATGTCAATCGCTGACTGAAGTGTCCATTAGAAAGGACAGATGTTCAAGTTGAACCCTCACATTCCCATCAAAAATCTATGAAGTAATCTAAAGGCATATCGCTTACTGAGACATCCTGTTTAACCTTTACTCAGACAGTTGATTTACATTTAGGTCATGAGATCTAACCTTATCAGGCTTAGAAATGTCTCGGGGCTGTGCTAAAGTCATGTCCTTGGTAGAGATAACAGACCTATGCTGTCCTGTGTCTGTTAGCCACCCACCTGCTGTAGGATTTTTCTAAATAAGAGGGAGAGCCACTCCTACAATATTCAGTTCAGTTTTAAGATTTTATAGGGTTATTAAACAGCCATTTCTTACACAATATTCACATTTTGATCATCTCTCATTGTAAAATTGCAAGCAACCAGACATACAACCATCTTGCCGCCATTATCAGTGCACTCAGTAGCAACTGATTCTTAGTCGCCATGGCAACTTGCCTTACTGTACATTCAGATTTCAGAGACCATCAAATATGCAGAAGAACTTTGACATTCAAACATTACTATCTATGTTGGTCTGAAATGTGTGAAATGATGACAGCTGTTTAGGTTAATGGTTGAATATAGCCCGCATGGGTAAGAAGTTGATTTTTTAGATGTGTAATGCATTTCGACATTTAAAAATAGAAAGCCAGTTTTAATTGACGTATATCCCAATTTCTTGCACTTTATTCATTTTGATTTGAATGAAATGATTCTAATTTAGTCATATGAAAAATGTTTTTTAAAAAAGGCCAACCTACTCCATTCAAATTGTACACAACACGTTTTGAGAATGGGCTAGATCTTCCGATGACATCAGTAGCAAATGCATTGGGTGGGATTTAGCAGCTGCGTTAGCCACAGGTGCAAATACCGTCATTGCTGCTAAATCTCACGAGAGGCCAAAAACTCGCTGTGGACCCCTAGTGCCTTACTAAACTGGCAACGAGGATAAGCCTGGAGCTGTTGACATGCAGCCTATCCAGCTGAGCCACCTCCCGGGTTGATTTTTGTTTTTGATCACAGTGAAGAATTGCGTTGTTCAAAATGCCTCTGTTTGGATGCTTTGATCCTGGTATGGAAACCTGGAATCAATATGCAGAGCGGATGTGGTACTTTTTCAGAGCCAATAATATCATGGAAAACAAGTGCCAGCCTGTAATTCTGCTGACAGCCAGTGGAGGGTGCACATTTGAAGTGAACCGGGACCTCATGCTTCCAGCGGCACCCAATGCAGTACCATCTGACCAGCTCGTCATATCGGTGGGAAAGCATTTTTTTATTTAGAAAATATTTTATTGAGGCATTTATAATTTTAACATTTTAACACTTTAAACAACAGAGCGATCCAACACACGCAAAAATCCCACAATAACACAGCCAACTCACAACAGCCCAAAACCCTAACTACACGTACGTTAGATTCCATGCCCTTTAATCGTCACTACCATGCCTCCCCCCCCCCCCCCACCCCCACCCCCCCCCCCCCCCCCACCCACACCCCGGTCCATCCGCCCCTCCCCCTGCTGACAGTCAATTTTCCTTGAAGAAGTCGATGAACGGTTGCCACTTCCGAGCTAACCCCTGTAACGAACCCCTTAAGGCAAACTTAATCTTCTCTAGCCAAAGAAACCCTGCCATGTCGCTGACCCAAACCCACAACTTTGGAGGCTCCGAGTCCCTCCGTCCCAGCAAAATCCGTCTCCGGGTCACCAGGGAGGCAAAGGCCAAAACGGCGGCCTCTCTCCTCACCATGGGCTCCCGGATCTTCCGACACTCCAAATATTGCCACCTCTGGGCTCGGAGTCACCCTCCCTTCCAGGACCTCTGACATGACGTGGGAGAGCATTTCAATTCGACCCTATCATTGCTCAGTGATACAGGTTCAATACGGTGGAGAGGTCCATCGGGGAGTCCGTGGCAGAGTTCATTTAAAGACTTTGGAAAATCATTGAATATTGTGAGTACCGCGCTGTATTAGCAGATATGCTCCACAACCGTCTGGTCTGTGATTTAAACGACAATGCAACTCAGAAGAAACCTCTGGGCGAGGGCTCCTGTCATAATATACACCAGTATATCATGGTGCAGATATACACACACTGATGGACACACAGCGGGACCAATCAACACACACAACACCGCAGCCAATCACCAGTTAGAGCACACTCACTATAAAGACAGGGGGCATCAGAGTTCCCGCTCATTCGGGATGCAGCCTCCTACAAGGACAGAGCTTACAGCTTACAGCACAGATCCTCACCATGTGCTGAGTGCATAGACTGGTTCGGACAGGCATAGGTCTTTAGTTTAATCTAACATCCTGAAAACCAACAGTGAAAGTATGTTCAACAGTTTCTAACTTAATAAAATAGTGTTGTACTATTTTAAGTGTTGGTGGCCTGTATGTGTTCCACGGATCCAGAGCACCCAACACATCAGCTCCCTCACGTTTCAGCAGGTGCTGCAAATCACCCTTTCCCAAGAGAGCATTGCAAGGGGAATTAAGGAGTTACAGGGTATAGAAGTGAATATTTTCAGACGATGCCACCCACACGATTCCTCTATGGCTCAGAAAGAGCGCCTTAGCCATTCCGGCCTTTGGTCCAGGGACCAGGCATCACGCCGCACACTGTCCCCGGACTCCGCTGATGCCGACTCTGCTCCATGTGTGATGTGTGGATGTCGGCCCAGGCATAATTGCTGGCAGCAAGAGGGCCGGCTCCCCTGGCGCTCCAGTCTCGGAAGGTGTCGGCCCGTGATAAGACCTTACATCTGGATGATCCAGAGGAGGCTGAGGATGAGGCTGAGATGCATCTCAATTGCATGTTGGCACCCCGTATAGCCCCGATCTGTGTTCCGGTGCAGGTCAATGGACATTTACTCCAGATGGAGTTGGACACAGGAGAGGCTGTTTCAGTAGTGGCGCAACACACCTTTGACCTGATCAAGCAGGGAGTGAGCATTTTGTTGTTGACAGTCATGGTAGCTCAACTAGCCATATACGGATGAATGTTTAAATATAGTGGGGGTCCACGCTCACTCTAATGGTCTACAGCTGTCAGTCTCTGAACCTTGACCTCAGGTTTTGCAGGGCAATGGCCCTAGCTTGCTGGACCATGATTGGCTGCGCCACTTGAAAATCAATTGCCAATATGTCTTTCAAGTGGGGACAGCGGGCTTATTCCCGGTGCTGAGCAAGTTTCCCGATGTTTTCCAGCCATGACTACTATCCTGGTGGATTCGGAGGCCCAACCCCGATATTTGTTGACCCGCCTGGTCACTTGTGCCATCCTCAGGAATGTTAAGACAAAGTTTCAATGGTTGGAAAGTTTGAGGATCATCTGACTGGTGCGCTCGCCGTCTGGGTTGCAAAGGTTGTCCCGGTGTTGAAACTGGACCAGACGGTTGGCGATTACAAGTTAATAGTGAACACGGCTTCCCGGTTAGACCATTACCCGCTGCCCAGGATAGGGGATAAGGTACAGACAATAAAGATGGCCCCCACACCATGTGATACCACGGAGCTCCAATCCTTTTTAGGGCTGATTAACTACTATGGGTGTTTCATTCTGAACTTGGCTACTATACTTGCCCCCCTCCATTTTCTTTTGAAGAAGCGCTGACCCTGGGTTGAGGTGAGGCCCAGGCGATGGACTTTAAGATGATAAAACGATGATTATCCTCTTCGGTGGTGCTGACTCATTTTGACTTGACGAAGCCTTACGGAATAGGGGCTGTCCGATAGGATGGGTGACAGCCGTGACCGTCCAATCGTATTTCCCGCCCAGATACTGATGACAGCCCAACAGAACTACGCTCAAATTGAAAAAGAAGGCCTGGCGGTCAGTTTTGGCATCAAACGTTTCCACCAGTTTACGGTCGCCATTTTGTCATTATAGCTGACCATAAGCCGCTGCTTGGCCTCTTTCACAAAGACAAAGCACTCCCGCCGATAGCATCCACGCGGATCCAGCGCTGAGCTTTACCGTTAGCCGCATATGAGCACTCCTTCGAGCACCGCCCAAGGACACAAACTGCGAATGCAGATGCATTGAGTCGTCTACCCCTGTCGATCATGGCAGCAGACCCGCCCATGGCGGGCAAGGTCATCACAGTCATTAACTTTCTGGATCCTTTGCCTGTGACTGCCTCCTGTGTCCGTGATTGGTCACAGACCGACCCTGTGCTGGCTAAGGTGCGCCATCAGGTGTTATACAACAAGCAAAGGCAACAGCTACCAGAGGAGTTGAACGCATTCTCCTCCAAGTTATCGGAACTGACCGTAGAGAACGGTATCCTCCAGTGGGGCAGAAGGGTCGCCATCTTTGAAAAAGAGCAGGCATTGGTTTAGAAGGATCTTTATGCGGGGCATTCTGGAGTATCCAAGGTGAAGATGTTGGCCAGAAGCTACATTAGGTAGCCAAGTTTGGACGCAGATATCGAGGCAGTGGCCCTACACTGCCGCTTGTCAGGAGGACCAAACGCTCCCCGCAGTGCCCCTACATTCCTGAGAGTGGACAGGCAATTTTGGACTCATATCCATGCGGATTTCGACAGTCCTTCTTAGGGGTCGCTGTTTCTGATCCTGGTGCACTCCCACTCAAAGTGGTTGGAGATCCACAGGATGACATCCATCATGTCCCGGGCGACAATCGAATGCCTGTGTGCTTTGCCCAGCTCGATGTCGACCTCTTCGATTCGCACCTGATGATGACTTGCTGGCTCTCAGAGGTTGTTGTCCATCAATCGGGCCCTGTGTCTTACCAGGTTCATCTTCAGGGACAGCTTAGGTGGCAGCACTTGGGCCATATTTGCTCACGGCAGTTTGTTCTTCGAGGCCTGCTTTGTTTCGGTCTCCTCTGGCACCGGGGTGTCTGCCTTAGTATCGGTTATTGTTCCGGGAGATGGGCCATTAGTATGCTAATGGGCCTACAGTTTTGGTCTTGTCTGGGAGCTGCGGCTCCAATATACAGACAAGTTCTGAACCTGCTTGTTTTCTCAGCATTGTCCATTTTACCTGCAATCTTTGCAAAGTGTCTATTTTGTAATTGGGAGGTGGCCATCCCAGGTGGCTACACCATCATTGTTCTTCGAGACGGTCTTTGGGCTTTGTGGTTGGGGGGGTGGGGGGGGGAGGAATTTAATAACCAGAACGAGACATACGGTGTGGGGATGATTGTTTTCCTGGTGCTCCTTGAGGAGTATGAGATAATCCCGCTGAGGTTGGGATAACTTACCCGTATTTGTAAAAAAGGTTGGCCAGTGTGGAACCGACCGACAGAGAGAGGACCCGGTGAGGTTTAACTGGGGCTCATGCATGTACTTATTGTTTAAATAAATGTCTCTTATTTTTATTCACTGTAGACTCCCCTG
This sequence comes from Scyliorhinus torazame, assembly GCF_047496885.1. Classification (NCBI taxonomy): domain Eukaryota; kingdom Metazoa; phylum Chordata; class Chondrichthyes; order Carcharhiniformes; family Scyliorhinidae; genus Scyliorhinus; species Scyliorhinus torazame. Next base: position 105,341,412 of record NC_092721.1, read on the forward strand.
CCTTACTAAAACCAACCACCCCTTCCTCCACTCCAACTCTGTGGGGCATTCCCTGAGGTCCTTCCTTCAAGTTTTTGCAGGGTTGGGACACTGGAGCCATCAGTTCCCATGGTGGCTATCGGCAGCTGTGGGGTTGGAAAGTGGTTTCAGTGGGATCATGAGGAGGCGAGGCCAGTGCTCTGGGTGAAGCACAAAGGCAGAAGGGGCATTCTGGCTCAGAACTGTTCAGATTTGAGGGTGAGCTCTCAACATGTTTAAATTGTTCGTAACCTCAAAATAACATTTTTTAACCTAAACTATTTATTGCAGTGGGAAAAAACATCACTGAGCTGTAATCTTGATGCAGTCCATTTGCTGTTTGCCATGCAATAAATGCTTTCCAATGACTGCTCAGGTATTACTCTCCTCTGACCACTTGGAAATAAGTGAATCAATTCGAAGGGAGGTCATGCAGGTGATGTTCAAGTGAGTTCATGAGAAGTACCCATGATGACTCCATATTCAAGCAATTTATTGCTGGTAGAATGACTAGAACTTTGGCAGCATAAACGTGAGGTGAACGAGATAATAACAATGTTTCTCTCTCTTGTAGATAATATGACAACAGAAGAGAATTGAAGCAGAAAGAAACTCCTTTCATATTCTGGCTTCTTAATAAACTAAAGAAAACTAAATGCCTACAGCAGCTGGTATCTTTGATGGCCTTTGAAGATTTCAGCCGGTTATTAATGCAAAGCACAAATTGAAGGATAAAGGAAAGAAGGCAGCAGACAGAAGATAGATATTTGAGAGCTGAGAGAAATCTCTGAAAGCAATGTTTTGACAACTCTGACCTTCGATGCAATCTAAAGTATAGTCACACAACAAGTTTGACTGTGCAGTTGTTCCAGCTTAAAGCTCAGCTTAATATTTGATGCTGCACAGCTAAAAAGCAGGAAGAAAAATGTAATATAAATGGGGAATCCATTTTATTTTATCTTCATTTGCAGAAGCTCAACTTTACCTGAGTATAATGGATTACTCGGTTAAGTAGTCACTTAGATTTCAAAATAAGCCAGTTTATCTCTATAAAATCAACTTCACTACATTTACCCTGGTAAAAAAACGTCCTATCATAACATCATGACTATCATATTATTACTTTCTGGTTTATTTCTGTCAAGTAAATTATCTTTGGAATCTATTTTCAATTTACAATAAAATAAACAACCAAAGTTTCTTTAAATGACATCTCTCATTTACCACAGCACGTACGTGAACTGAACATTTTTCAACAAATGAGTTTCCACCCGTCTACAGAACAAAATAGCCTTCTTAATGAATGACAAATTCACCCTGAACACACCCTGAACGCTGAAATTGTCCGAAAAACCAGGTCGGTTTTCCCTCCTGTGCTAATTTTATGGGCGGATTTAATGCCCTCTCCTAAAGGCGAGTTTAGTGGTGGGGGCTTTTAATCGGGCAGTGTAGCAACAGGTGGGGACCCTGCCACCTTACCATCTCTGCCCCAATTAAGCCCAGTGTTGGATGGCTTGTAGACAGTCACCCTGCCCCACTGCCATTTGAGGCCCTTAGGTAGGCAGTTAATGCTCAGCTGTTAATGCTGAGCTTTGGCAAAGAATCCTCCAGACTTGAAACGTTAGCTCCTCTTTCTCTCCATACATGTAGTTAGGCCTGCTGAGATTGTTCAGTATTTTCTCTTTTTGTTTCAGATTCCAGCATCCGCAGTAATTTGCTTTTATCTTAAGTTGACGCTCATAAATGGGCTTCATTTGGCGGCAGCTGGTACTAGCTGGGTGATGGGCGAGGGGCTTGCCACGCAGGAATTCTGAAAAGCAGTCCCTGTCTGAGTTACTTGTGAACTTCCAGGGGTGACCCTTGTTCAAAGGCACTCAGTGCCTGATTGAGCATCAGAAGGGGAGGATGATATACTAATAACCACCCCCTGCCCTTGATGCTCAGCACTCTCTCCACTCTCCCGTGACATATGAGGAGAGATTGAATAAACTGGGATTGTTCGCTCTAGAGAGACGGAGGCTGAAGGGCGACCTGATAGAAGTTTATAAAATTATCAGGGGTATAGATAGGATGAACAGTTAACAGAACAAAAGAGAGATAATGGCGATCAGGCTATCATGGTGATGATCAGTGGGGTTAATTTGTTGGTGAATGGGTGTTGAGGTGAGGGAATTGGTGTTTGACAGCAGGCTGCCTTCTATGATTATGGGATCAGGAGCTCCACTCGCCTCCACATTAAGGTAGGTATATTTTTAAAACTTACCTTGTTGGTTACTAACGGTGGCACAATGGCACAGTGGTTAGCACTACTGCCTCACAGCACCAGCGATACATGTTCAATTCCGGTCTTGGGTGACTGCCTATGTGGAATTTGCACTTTCTCCCTTTGTCTGCACCTCCAGGTGCTCAGTTTCCTCCCACAGTCCAAAGATGTGCAGGTTAGGTTATGATAAATTGCCCCTTAATGTCCAAGGATGTGTACGTTCGATAACCCCGTAGCAGTGTTACGGGGCTAGGGCAAGGGAGTCGGGTAGGGGTGCTCGTTCAGAGGGTTGGTGCAGACTCGATGGGCCGAATGGCCTCCTTCTGCACTGTACGGATTCTATGGTTACAGCCTAAATCAGTTTTTGCAGTGGGGATTTCCGAAAAGCCTTATTTGCATATGTAAAGGGTCTAACATATGCTTCACGCATGGGTTTTGCACGTGTACTTTTTGGCATTTATCAATATGACAGACACTAAACTCTCAGTCTTAGGGAGCTTACTTTCCTGCTCGCTAACGTGGAGGTTTCAGGCACTTTAGCACCCACACACTGGATGCTGCAGAGTCAGAATTCTAGCCCATTACTCCCAATGGTAATGGATTTCCCCCTTCTATGGTTTTGGACCAGCCGATACCTTGCCTTCATGTTCATTCTCCTTCCCCAACATATGCATTAAAGGGAGTCTTGCTGAGACGCCATGCTACTGGGTGAACATATGAAATAGGAGCAGGAGTAGGCCATTTGGCTCCTCATGTTTGCTCTGCTATTCAATAAGGTCATGGCTGATCTGATTGTGGCTTTAACTCCTCTTTCCTGCTGTCCTCTTAAACCCTAAACCCTTGACTCCCTTGAATATATCCAATGACCCAGCCTCCATTGTTTGCTGGGAAAAATAATTCCAAACTCCAATGACCCTCTCTGTCTTAAATGGGTTTTAAACTGTGCCTCCTAGTTCGAAACTCTTCCACAAGAGGAACCATCCTCTCAGCATCAAATCCCCTTGAAGGCTTAAGCACTAATCTATGTAGGCCTGTAGGTCTCCTCAGGAGGTCCCCAGCATCACAGATGCCACTCTTCAGCCAATTCGATTCACCCCAGGTGATATCAAGAAACGGCTGAAGGCACTGGATACTGCAAAGTCCATGGGCGCTGACAATACAGCTACAACACTGGCATCTGCTTGGCAATGTGCAAAATTGTCCAGGTGTGTCACAAAGCAGTAGAAATCCAATCCAGCCAATTACCGCCCTATCAGTCTACTCTCAATCATCAGTAAAGTGATGGAAGGCGCTATCAACAACGTTATCAAGCAGCACTTAGCAATAATCTGCTCACTGACACTCAGTTTGGGTTCCGCCAAGGTCACTCAGCTCCTGACCTCAGGACAGCTTTGGTTCAAAAATGGAAAAAAGAGCTGAACTCCAGATGTGAGGTGAGAGTGAGAGTGAGGTGAAAGTGACTGCCCATGATATCAAGTCAACATTTGATCAAGTATGGCATCAATGAGCCTGAGGAAAACTGGAGTCAATGAGAATCGAGTGGGGGTGGGGGGGGGGGGGGGGGGGGGGGGGGGGGGGGAACTCTGCACTGGGTGGAGTCATACCTGGCACAAAGCAAGATGGTTGTGGTGGTTGGAGGTCAGTTATCCCAGCCCTGAGACATCACTGCAGGAGTTCCTCAGGACAGTGTCCTAGGCCCAACATCTTCAGCTGCTTCATCAATGAACTTCCTCCCAACATAAGGTCAAATGTGGGAATGTCCGCTGATGATTGCATAATGTTCAGCACCATTCACAACTCTGCAGACACTGAAGAAGTCCACATGCAAATGCAGCAAGACCTGGACAAATATCGTGGTTTGGGCTGACAACTGACAAATAACATTCGCGCCACACAATTGCAAGTCAATGACCATCTCCAATAAGAGTGAATCAAACAATCACCCCATGACAGTCAGTGGCATTATCATCACTGAATCCCCCACTATCAACATCCTGGGGGTACCTGACCGGAAACTGAACTGGACTAGCCATATAAATACTATGGTTACAAAAGCCGGTCAGAGGCTAGGAATCCTGCAGCGAGTATCTCACCTCCTGACTCTCCAAAGCCTGTCTATCACCTACAAGGCACAAGTCATGAGTGTGATGGAATACTCCCCACTTGCCTGGATGAGTGCAGCTCCAACACTCAAGAAGCTCGGCACCATCCAGGACAAAGCAGCCTGCTTGATTGTAGCCCCTTCTACAAGCATTCACTCCAACACTGTTGCATAGTAGCAGCAGTGTGTACCATCTGGATTTGGATTTTGTTTATTGTCACGTGTACCGAGGTACAGTGAAAAGTATTTTTCTGCGAGCATCTCAACAGATCATTAAGTACATGAAAAGAAAAGAAAATACGTAAAAGGGCAACACAAGGAACACAATGTAACTACATAAACACCGGCATCGGGTGAAGAATACAGGGGTATAGTGTTAATGAGGTCAGTCCATAAGAGGGTCGTTTAGGAGTCTGGTAACAGCAGGGAAGAAGCTGTTTTGAGTCTGTTCATGCGTGTTCTCAGACTTTTGTATCTCCTGCCCAATGGAAGAAGTTGGAAGAGTCAGTAAGCCGGGTGTGAGGGGTCTTTGATTATGCTGCCCGCTTTCCCCAGGCAGCGGGAGGTGTAGATGGAATCAATGGTTGGGAGATAGGTTTGTGTGATGGACTGGGCTGTGTTAACGACTCTCTGAAGTTTCTTATGGTCTTGGGCCGAGCAGTTGCCATAGCAGGCTATGATGCAGCCAGATAGGATGCTTTCTATGGTGTTTCTGTAAAAGTTGGTAAGAGTTAATGTGGACATGCAGAATTTCCTTAGTTTCCTGAAGAAGTATAGGAGCTGTTGTGCTTTCTTGTGGGCGGGTCGAAGTGGGTGGACCAGGACAAATTTTGGGGGGGATGTGTACCCCTAGTAATTTGAAGCTGCTAACCATCTCCACCTCGGCCCCGCTGATGCTTTCAGGGGTGTGTACAGTACTTTGCTTCCTGAAGTCAATGACCAGTTCTTTAGCTTTGCTGGCATTGAGGAATAGATTGTTGTCGCTGCACCACTCCACTAGGTTCTCAATCTCCCTCCTGTATTCTGACTCGTCATTATTCGAGATCCGACCCACTATGGTCGTAATGTCAGCAAGCTTGTAGATGGAGTTGGAACCAAATTTTGACACGCAGTCGTGTGTGTACAGGGGGCTAAGTACGCATCTATAAGATGCAATGCAGGAACTCACCAAGGCTCCTTAGACAGCATATTCCAAACTCACAACCACTACCATCTAGACGCACAGGGGGAACAGATACCTAGGAACACAGGTTCCCCTCCAAGCCACTAACCAGCCTGACTTGGAAATATATCACCGTTCCATGACTGCCACTGGGTCAAAATCCTTGAACTCCCTCCCTAACAGCACAATAGGTGTACCTATATCACATGGACTGCAGGGGTTGAAGAAGGCAGCTGACCACCACCTTCTCAAGGGCAACGAGGGATGGGCAAGAAATGCTAACCTCGCCACACCAGACAACGGGTGCAACGGGATGGAGAATCCCACCCATTATATTTACTAATTTCCCTTTATCTCCCCTAATTGTTACATCATCAGAGATTTCTAACAAATTTGTCAATCATGATTTTTCTTTCACAAAACCATGTTGACTTTGCCGGTTAGTATTTTGATTTTCTAAATTCTTCAATAATGAAAATAATTCTATCATTTTCCCAACGACCTACAAGATTATTCGTGGCATGAACAGAGTGGATAGTCAGATGCTCTTTCCTCGGGTGGGAGAGTCAAGTACTAGGGGACATAGGTTTAAAGTGCGTGAGGAAAAGTTTAGAACAGATGTACATGGCAGGTTTTTTACACATAGGGTGGTAAATATATGGAAAGCGCTGCCTGGGAAGGTGGTGGGAGTAGGTACGATAGTGGCATTTAAGGGGACAAATATTTGAATAGGGTGGGAATGGAAGGATACAGACTACGTAAGTGCATACGGTTTTAGTTTAAGCAGGTACCATGGTCGGCATAGGCTTGGAGGGCTAAAGGGCCTGTTCCTGTGCTGGATTGTTCTTTGTTCTTTGGTCTTTGAACTCTGTTAGGCTAGCTGGCTTATAGCTTCCTGCTTTCTGTTTCCCTCTTCATATTAAGAGTTTTTACATTTGTGGTTTTCCAATCCACTGGGACCTTTCCAGAACCTAAGGAATTTCAGAAGACTACAACTAATGCAGGCACTATCTCTGCACCATCTTCTTTTCAGACCTTAGGATGCAGGCCATTAGTTCCAGGGGAATTATCAACCCAAGTTTCATTAGTTTCCCCATTACTTTTACTCTGGCGATTGTGATTGTTTTAACGGGGCAGCACTGACAGATTCAATCATGGCTGATATTTTCTCATCCCCATTCTCCTGTCGTCTCCCCATAACCCCTGATCCCCTTATTAATCAAGAACCTATCTGTCTCTGACTTAAAGACACTCAGTGATTTCCACAGATTCACTACCCTTTGGCTGAAGAAATTCCTCCTCATCTCTGTTTTAAACGATCGTCCCTTTAGTCTGGGATGCTGTCCTCTGGTTCTAGTTTTTCCTACAAGTGGAAACATCCTCTCCACGTCCAGGTTATCTTTTCAAATTTAATTTGTCCAATCAATGTAAACATTAAAGTATCTTTCTTAATGTGCAGCTTCTCCAACTGTGTAGCTGCTGTTGGTGGATCTATAAACTATTCCCACCAGTTCTTATCTCCTTCAAACTGATTCTGTATCTTGATTTTATGAAACAAGATCATTTCTCACTATTGTATAGATCTCATTCTTTAATGCGGAGTTACCCCGCCTCCTTTTCTTTCCTCCCATCCTTCAAAAATGCCAATTAACTTGACTATTCTTGGTCACATTGCAACCACATCTCTGTAATGGCTATCATGTCACACTCATTTGTTTCTGCCAATTGGTATTAATCCAATGTGGGCTCGAGTGAAATTATTTGGTGATCACTTTTAGATGGTCCTTAACAAGTCAACAGACTGTTTAATATCAGATTTGTATGTTCGCATGCATTGAACCAGTTACCTATCTGAAGAAATATTGCATCACTCTTCGGCCTTTTGGCTCAGATCAAGGGTAGTATCTGAAGAAACTAATTTTTGTAACTGCTAATGCACAAATTCCCTACATATTTACATCATCCTACATAGTGCATAGTACATAGAACGTACAGTTTAGAAGGAGGCCATTCGGTCCATCGAGTCTGCACCGACCCACTTAAGCCCTCACTTCCACCCTATCCCCGTAACCCAATAACCCCTCCTAACCTTTTTGGTCACTAAGGGCAATTTATCATGGCCAATCAACCTAACCTGCATGTCTTTGGACTGTGGGAGGAAACTGGAGCACCCAGAGAAAACCCATGCAGACAGGGGGAGAACGTGCAGACTCCGCACAGACAGTGACCCAGCAGTGAATCGAATCTGGGAACCTGACGCTGTGAAGCCACAGTGTTATCCACTTGTGCTATCTGCTGCCCTAAAACCTGCATTTTTTATAATGCACTACTACCTGCGTTTTTTATAATGCATAGACTGGCATTTACTATTCAGTTTGTGGAACAAAAAGACTTTTTGCCAGATTCCCAGTAAATCTGCAAGAGAAATATTGTGAGCTCAACCTTGTTTTTGTCTTTGTGCTTTCATGAACAACTTCAATTCTCTTCCCCAGCAATAGCTTTGATATCATTAATAAATAGTAACTTCAACAAGCTTCTCTTTTTCAAACATTAAGCCTAACTCACAAAGTAAGCTTTTAAGATTTTGAAGAAACCACGGGCTGGATTCTCCGTTTTTGGGACTATGTCCCCACTGTTATGAGCCAGGGTTTAGAGAACCTCAAAGTGTATCATGGAGTTCACCTGACCCACAACTTTTAATAGATTGTGGTAGGGGGAGCACACGGCCTACTCTACAGGTGTGGTACAGCAGAAATGGAAAAGTATTTTTTAAATCAAAACAATGTTTATTCTATGAACTCAAGTTAAACTTTTTAAAACATACAGTGAACATCTTAGCAAGCATCAATTCAAATACAATCCCCAAAGAATACAACACTAAGTAATCCTTAATAACTTCCCAAACAACATCCAGAAGACAAAAGAAACACCTTTTAACAGAAGCACATTAGGTTTACATTCACTACTGAGAACATTTATAATTCTGAATTCACCAAATGATCAAGAGATAGTCTTTTCATGGCAGAGAGAGATCAACAGTACACCTGCTCTGTCTGGCTTCAGCTCCAACACTCTCTGACATCACTGCAGTAATACCATTTCTTAAAGGTACTCTCACTACAGATACTTGTATACACACCCATTTATAAACACCCATTTCTTATAGGTATTTTCACCTGACACCTCCCCCCAAGAAAAAAAAACATCAACTTCAAGACGGTTTCATTTCTCACCTTTTCACTACCCTTTAAGAAATGCACACAGTAAATATACTTTTTCGTTTCAAAAAACAACACACGCAAACAGGTACATTAATATAGTCCATTTTTTGTTTGTTTTTCTTCCTCCAACTGAAATCCTTCTCGATTGACAGTCTCTTTGAACAAGAAGGTCTCTGCACGATCCGTCCATTTCTCTATGCCTCGGCATTTCTCTTCAAAGTCGGAAACTTTAGTTCAACCTGATCACAGAATCCCTTGTAATTCCCCAACACAGCAGCATTGGTTATCACAGCTTTCAGGCAGTCAAATGCCTGTTGAAACTCCGCTGTCCACTGAAATTTTCGATGTTTCTTCAGCAAGTCCAACAGTGGAGCAGCCACGCTACAAAACCTTTGCACAAATATTCGATCAAATCCACTCATGCCAAGAAATTGCATTATTTCCCTTTGTCTTGAGGGTATTGGAAACTCCTCAATAACTGTTGGTTTCACATCCCGTGTCACCATTCGACCTTGTCCGATTGTATGGCCAAGGAAAGTGACTTGGGCTTTTCCAAATTCACTTTTGGCTAGGTTTATCACCAAACCACCTCCTGAAGTCGATCGAATAACTCCATCAGATGTTTTAAATGTTCTTTCCATGTCTGGCTGAAAATTACCAGATCGTCGATGTATACCGCACAATTGGGTAATCCTGAAACAACTTTGTTAGTTAACCGTTGAAATGTGGCTGGGGCGTTTTTCATGCCAAATGGCATAACTTTGAATTGGTATATGCCATCTGGAGTCACAAAAGCTGAAATCTCCTTAGCCCTTTCGGATAAAGGTACCGGCCAGTAACCTTTAACTATATCCAGTTTAGAAATAAAAGCTGATTGTCCCACTTTCTCAATGCAATCCTCCAAACGTGGGATAGGATAAGAGTCCGTTCTTTTAACTGCATTAACCTTTCTATAGTCCACACACAACCATTGGGTAGTGTCTGATTTTGGTACCACCACTGTGGGTGAGCTCCATTGGCTGCAACCCACTCCAATTATGCCATTTTTAAGCATACTCTCAATCTCTTTGTTAACCTGTGCCAATATTAAAGGGTTAAGTCTATCTGGATGTTGTTTGATTGGAATAGCATTTCCCACGTCTACATCATGTATAGCTATTTTAGTACAGCCCAATTTATCCCTACAAACTTGCCCATGTGATATCAATAACTCTTTCAGGTCAGTCCGTTTTTCCTCTGGAAGGTAACTCAACAATTTATCCCAATTTTTAAGAACATCCTCATTTTCCAATTTAATTTGAGGTATAATCTGGATTTGGTTCGTGACTTTGAGTTAGAATCATTAAAACCTCCTTTTTCTCGCCGTCCCTTTCAAAGTACCTTTAAGCATATTCACATGACACACTCAGTGCGTCTTCCTTCTATCTGGTGTTTTTACCACTTAATTTCCTTTCAATCTGATAAGGTTCACAAAACCTTGCTTTTAAAGGTTCACCTACCACTGGCAACAACACTAAAACTTTATTTCCACTGGCAAAACTATGAACTTTGGATTTCTTGTCCACTACCCGTTTCATCACATTTTGTGCAACTTTTAAATGTTGTCTAGCCAATTCACCTGCTCTATTTAATCGTTCCCTAAACTTTGACATGTATTCCAATAATGTAATTTCTGATTTCTCACTCACCAATTTTTCTTTAATCAATTTAAGTGGTCCTCTTACCTCATGACCAAAACTTAGTTCAAAAGGACTGAATTTAGTGGACTCATTAGGTACATCCCTAATTACAAACAGTACAAATGGAATTCCTTTATCCCAATCCTCTGGATAATCGTGACAATAAGCCCTCAACATTGTCTTTAATGTCTGATGTCATCTTTCTAACACTCCGTGCGATTCTGGATGGTACGCAGTTGATTTAAATTGTTTTATTCCTAAGCTATCCATAACTTCTTTGAATAGCCTTGAGGTAAAGTTTGATCCTTGATCCGATTGTATTTCTGTGGGTAGTCCATATCTAGCAAAGAATTTAAGTAACTCCTCCACAATCTTTTTAGCTGTAATATTACATACTGGAATGGCCTCTGGAAACCCAGTAGACACATCCATTATTGTAAAAAGATATTGATTCCCACTTTTCCTTTTAGGAAGCGGATCCACGCAACAATTAGGACCCTTGTAAAAGGTTCCTCAAATGCTAGAATGGGTATTAAGGGGCTGGTTTTATCACTGCTTGAGGTTTCCCTATCACTTGACATGTGTGACATGATTGACAAAATTTAACTACATCTTTATGTAGTCCAGGCCAATAAAAATGTTTCTGGATTTTAGCTTGAGTTTTCCTTATTCCCAAATGACCTCCCACTGGTACCTCATGTGCAACTCGCAACACTTCCTTTCTATACTCTACCGGCAATGCTACTTGATGAACTTCTGCCCACTTTTCATCCGCCTGCATATGTAAAGGTCTCCATTTTCTCATCAAGGCATTACTTTTACGATAATAACACTCTGGTATACACTCAGATTCCTCTTTCGTATATGCTTTCTGATACATCCGTTTTATTTCTATATCTTTCTATTGTAACTCTGCCAATTTTCCTGAACTACAAATATCCGGCTCATCCTCCACCTGTTCTTGTTCTTTTTCAACCATCTGATCAAAAATCGTTTCTGTTAATTGCACTTCAACTTCATCTTCATTCGTTGATTTCTCCTCTTGTCCTAACCTATGACTTTGCGACCTTGTTACTACACAATCCGGAAAAATCCCAGGATATTCGTCCTTCAACACTTCAGTTGTCTGATTTTCAACTGGCTTATCAACCACAGTAGACATCACTCCCACCTGCGATCCAGCTATATCATTACCCAAGATAAACTGTATTCCTGCCCAAGATAGTTTATCTATTACTCCTACTACCACTTCACCACTCTTCACTGGACTTTCCAACCTTACCTTATCTAATGGAACCCTACTCCTCTCACCCTGAATTCCACATATTACCATCTTTTCTTGCAACATTCTTCCCAAACTACATAACTCCTCATCTTTTACCATTAAAGATTGACTATCTCCCGTATCTCTTAAAATTGTGACTTACTTACCTGCTCCTCCTGATACACATGAGTAAACTTTACCCACACAAGTAAATTCTTTAAAGAGATCTGGCACCTTCTTATCAATCACCTCTTGAACAGGCTGTACAATCTTTTGCACTTCCTTCTCTTCACTTGGGCTTTCCTTCACCACTTTCAGAAACCCCACTGTCTTATCCTGTTTTACATCAGCCTTCCCAGTGCTTTTCTTCAACCACCAACACAGTGACTTTACATGGCCTAGTTTCTTACAGTGAAAACATTTAAAACTTTTCATGTTTCTTCCACCCTCCTGGATTTCTTTTTTAATCTGAGGTACGCTCTCCTTATTATCTCCCATCAGATCACCTTTGTCTTTTACCTTCATACATTTGGTCTATTTTCAAAGCTCTTATCCACCTATCAAAATTACTCTGTTTGATCCTTTCAAACTCCATGTATGTTTGACCAAATTCTTTCCTTAAATTTCTAAACCTTTGTCTGTAGGCTTCAGGCACTAGTTCATATGCACTTAAGATGGATTTTTTCACCTCCTCATGCATCCCAGATACCTCCTCCGGTACTCATGCAAACACTTCACTTGCCCTACCTACCAGCATTGTTTGAATCAATAATACTCACATGTCCTGTGGCCATTTCATTTGTTTAGCTGCCTTCTCAAATGAAAGGAAAAAGGCTTCCACCTCCTTCTCGTCAAACCTTGGCAATGCTTCGACATATTTAAATAGGTCCCCACCAAGCCTTCAACTATGACGCTCTTTCTCACTATCCACATCACTATCAATCAACTGTACGTTTCCCTTTACGTCTGCCAATTTTAACTGACTGTCATGTTTCATGGCCATTTTCTGAAGTTCAAACTCTCTCTCTTTATCTTTTTCCCTGATCTGTATCTCTCTTTCCTTTTCTTTTTGTTCTGCTAGGGCTATTCTTTCTGTTTTCCTTTCTTCTCTCTCTTTTTCCTCTCTCTCTCTTTCTCTTTCTCTTTCTTTTTCCTCTCTCTCTCTTTCTCTCTCTCTTTCTTTTTCCTCTTGCTCTCTTTCGTATTCAAGCTGCTTTAATTATTTCTCATGTTCCATTTGTTTAATTTGTAACTGAATTTTTTGCCATTTCCAATGAGTTAAGCTGTATCTCAGGCAACTTTAAATGCTTAGCCACCGCCATAATTACCTCATCTTTTCGCATTTTGTCAGGTAATGTTAACGGCAATGTTTTTGCCAAATCTAACAGTCTGCTTTTAGTCTCTGTCCGTACGGTACTGCGTGTGACCGTCTCCACCCCCAAAAGCACATTATGTTTACATTCACTACTGAGAACATTTATAATTCTGAATTCACCAAATGATCAAGAAATAGTCTTTTCATGGCAGAGAGAGATCAACAGTACATCTGCTCTGTCTGGCTTAAGCTCCAACACTCTCTGACATCACTGCAGTAATAAACACCCATTTCTTAAAGGTACTCTCACTACTGATATTTATATACACACCCATTTATAAACACCCATTTCTTAAAGGTACTCTCACTACAGATATTTATATACACACCCATTTATAAACACCCATTTCTTAAAGGTACTCTCACTACAGATATTTATATACACACCCATTTATAAACACCCATTTCTTAAAGGTACTCTCACCTGACACCGCGCCGTTGGGAAAACTGTCGTCTTTTACACCAGGAAAACTCTCGTCAAAAAGCCTCAGAATCCCCGTTTTGCTGGGGGATAGCAGGTAGCTGTCGTAGAGCTCGCAGCTCCAGCTGCCGATACGGGCCCCCCCGCACTTCCGGGTCAGAGGCCGTGCATGCGCACAGCGGCGGCCTCCAGCGGCCATGCCGTGCTCCATGGCGGACTCAGCCCACGGACCTGGAGCGGCAAAGTTACCCTGCATCGGTCACATGCGCACCCCAGACCACCTGCACACATTGCCCCAGTCCCGAATGAAGCCCCTGCCCACCAATCGGCCCTCCCCCGACTGTGGCAGCCCCAGACTAAGTCCGCAGCCATCTCGTGAGGATCACGGACGGTGGGACCATGAGAGGTCCACGCCGTTGGGAATTCGGCCAGTCGTGGAAGAAGCATTGCGGAGCGGGCCTCAGGCAATAGCCTGAGGTGGTGGATACTCAGCGCGGCATACTCCTAGAGTACACCAATTTTCGGGGGGGCAGAGTATGAAAGAACTGGCGCCGCTCCCGATTTCATGCGCCAAAACGTATTCTCCGCCCCGTCGCCAAACACGATTTTGGCAGGCCAAATGGCCTCCTTCTGCTCTGTCAGCGGAGAATCCAGCCGCACATTTTTTTCATTATGTTCATTATTCCTTCTGTGAAAACCCCACATTCATGGCACAATGAGATACTGATGGTTGGTATATAATTTATCATCATCATTGTAGAATCCCTGCAGTGCAGAAGGAGGCCATTCGACCCATCGAATCTCCACCAGCCTCCAAAAGAAGGACCCAATATCAGGCCCACTCCCCTGACCTATCCCCGTAACCTAACCGACACATCTTTGGACACTAAGGGGAAATTTAACATGGCCAATCCATCTAACCAGCATACCTTTGGCCTGTGGGAGGAAACATACGCAGACACAGGAGAACTTGCAAACTCCATTCAGACAGTCGCCCGGATCCCTGGCACTGCGATGCAGCAGTCCTAACCACTGTGCCACCATGCCGCCCTGAATGATAACCCTTCAGCTTCCACTTGAAACTAAACTGTTTATTAAGTACAGTTCTAGTGACTTAGGCTTCAGGACTGAAAATCCACTACATTTCTCTCACAATCAATTAATTATTAGAGCATCATTTTAGTCAGCAGGGTCCATTCTGAACCTAACGAGTCTCACACACGTTCGGGGATTAAGGTGACTTTAACATCTGATGGATTTCCTTTCATTCTTTAAATAAGTATTATAGGAATAAGAAAACTTTACATTTTGATTTCTCTATTAAAAATAAAAATTTTCTTTTTAGTATTTATCTAGTTTCTGATTTATGCTTTTCATATAACCACAGGATTGCATGCCTTTTTATTTAATAAATGTGTGTTTACTTAAAACTTAAATCGTCTCCTTTAGCATTCTGTATCAAAGATTCATGAACCTGTCTCCTGTTCCTTTATAATGGGGAATATTTACTGAGGAGTTTCACCCAGACCTTTATGATATCTGGAATAATCACAATCGAGCTAAAAATCATTTATAAATGGCTCTATCAGGAATTTGGTAATAATCTTATCTAGTTTCACTCCTTTAGCCGAAATTTCAATTCGACTCAGAGAACCCATTAACCTGCCTTTGAGTCTGGCTCCCTCTAGCAGACATTGAGGGGAATTGCCATTGGATCTCAAAAATCTTTAGGTAATAGTTTAAGATTGTATTACACCACACATCATTCACCCATCAGCATGTTCTAACAATCAAAACTCAGGCCTAATGTTCAGGTATTCCACCTCACCTTCACACACCTTTCCAATGCTGCCAATGTTACCCCCATCCCTCGCTGCATTCACAATCCTCCAGCCATCTAACATGGCAGGCTCATCACCTCAAACTCCCTCACAGACACTCTTTGTTCTTTATTGCAGGACAAGGTGGCCCATAACAAAAAAGAGCAGACCAGAACTGGAGGAGGACAGGCAAACCTGAATCACCTGTGGAGGAGATGGTCCTCCACATCACGTGAACAGCTGTAACTGAGTCCATTGCATCAAAAGAACTTTCAGGATGACAATATGTTACAGCCTTATTCCCCTGTCAAATCCCACCTAAACCTTGTGATGATATGAGGTTTGCCAATGAGTCTGCAAAGTGCCTCAAACCATTTGTGATGCAACCACCAGAAGCGTAAAACATCTGAAGAACATATGGAACCAACACAACAAGAGGATGATACGTCAACACATAGAATCATAGCATTTACAGTGCAGAAGGAGGCCATTCGGCCTTGGAAAGAGCACCCTACATGAACAACATCAAATGCAAACAAGAAATATTAAAGAACATGAAGAACCTGTGCCAGTTCAGCGCACACTGAGAAGATCCACAAGAATAAGGTGCAAGCCAGAAAGATTGAACTTGTAACAGACTGTAAAGTAAAACAAAAGATATCTGAAAATGTATATAGTTATGCATATCACGATGAAATGTAAAAAGTAATTTAATGCTTGTAAATAATTTTCTTTTACAAAGAAGGGGGATGTGATGATATGCATAAGGTCAGTTTGGACATAATGTTATGCATGACCTCCGACCACGAGGTGGCATTGTAAACGCATCACATGACCCTGTGATCAGGGAGTTGGGAGTTGGTCGTGCTGGGAGATAGATGTATTTGCAGTAGTTCCAGTTGTTCTGCAATAAATTATCTTAAACTACATGTTCTGCAGTTCATCATTTAATTTGGCCAGTCTACAGAACATGACAACATGAGAACACGACAACCCTCAACCTGTTATCTGGCATGATTTACAAGCTGCAGTCTTGGACCATGGATTTCCACTTCAACCCATTCCATCACCCTGACCCTCATTTTCTGCATTGTTACTTTCAAATATCCATGAACAGCTGTTTGATCCTTAGCTGCATCTTCTGGAAGGGTGAGAGATGCTACAGATCTCTAAGGAAGAAAGGCGATCACTTACTCTGACAATCACAGTCGCCAGCCCAGATACAAGTACGTCATGTGCCTTACAGGCTATATAGGAAGAGGGTCGGAACCTGCACATGGTGAGCACGGATGAATAGGCGGCAACGAGGCGGGGGCAAAGAATAGCACCTGTGCCAACTACCTGGAGGATGAGGTCACAGATGTGTTTTGCTGCAGAGGATGCAGATGAGAATTTTGACAGGGCAGCATCCACAACACCTGAGTGCTACTCTGGAAATTTAAGACTGCGGTCATGAAATCCATGCTTTGTGCCATGCCGGCTGAGATTTTTACCATCACGGTTACGAATTAGTGCTCAAAGTGACGTTCAGGCTCTTGTAGCAGTCCAGCAATCTGTCCTCCAACTGCTTCATGACTACAACTTCTGCAGTGTCCTTGCTGTTGTCTGGCAACCAGTGAGCCCAGAAGGGGCTGCCCATGCTAACATGGAGCAGACCACAACCAGGTCTTCAAGGGCCAGAGTTGCTCAAGGTCATCCTGCAACGCTATCTGCTGTCCCCCGCAGTAAGCCAGCAGTCTTCCATCAGGTATTCTGGGGCAGCAATGGCGAGTAACATTAGAACACAAAAATACACCAATAAGACCATTTGTGAGGGGATTAACAAGGGTAAATAGTTCTGCTTTAAAATTAATATTGGGTGTGTTGTTGGATAAAATTATTATGGAAAACATTTTGCAGTTTTTAGTTTAGAATTTCAAGATCACTGCAGGAGTTCCTCAGGAGAGTGTCCTGGGCCATCTTTAGCTACTTCATCAATGGGGTGGCACAGTGGTTAGCACTGCTGCCTCACAGCACCAGAGACCCGGGGTTGATTCCAACCTCGGTGATTGTCTGTATGGAGTTTGCACATTCTTCCTGTGTCTGCGTGGGTTTCCTCCGGGTGCTCAGGTTTCCTCCCACTGTCCAAAGATGTGCAGGTTAGGTGGATTCACCATGTAAAATTGCCCTTAAGTGGGGTTACGGGGATAGAATTGGGGGTTGGGCTTGGATGGGATGCTCCTTCGGAGGTGCAGACTCCATGGGTCAAATGGCCTCCTTCTGCCCTGTACAGATTCTATGATATTCTATGACCTTCCCTCCATCATAAGATGAGAAGTGGGGATGACTGCAGAATGTTTTGTATCATTTGTGACTCCTCAGACACTGAAGCAGTCCATGTCCAAATGCAGTAAGAGCTGGACAATATCCAGGCTTGGACTGACAAGTGACAAGTAATATTCGCACTACACAAGTGCCAGGCAATGACCATTCCAACAAGAGAGATTCTGACCATCACCCCCTTACACTCAATGGCATTACCATCACTGAATCCCCTACTATCAGTAACCTGCTGATTACCATTGACAAGAAACTGCACTGGGCTAGCCATATAAATAATGTGGCGACAAGGGTAAGTCAGAGGCCTCCCAAAGCGTGTCCACCATTTCCAATACTCTCCATTTGCCTGGATGAGTGCAGCTCCAGAACATTCAAGAAGCTAAACACCATCCAGGACAAAGCAGCCACTTGTTTGCCATCCTTCTTGCACAAATGGCAGCAGTGTATACTATCTACAAGATGCAGTGCAGGAATTCACCAAGACACCTGAAGCAGAGCTTCCAAACCCATGATCTCTACCATCAGTAGAGTATTGTATTTAGCTTTCACATTTATAGTAGAAATCTAGTGCTAGGAAACATATAGTTAACAGTAACTTTTTTTAAAAAAAATTTAATTCAATTTACTAATGAATTGACGCAATGTCAATTAGAGGGATGCAGTGCTCTGGCTGTGAGATGTGGCAGGACCGGGAGGCTTCCAGCGTCCCGGATGACTTCAGCTGCAGAAAGTGCATCCAACGGCAGTGGCACCACGGCTGGCTCTGATGTTCAGCAGGGAGGGTCAAAGCGCAGAAGAGAAATAGTCATAGGGGACTCTATAGTATGGGGCACAGATAGGCGCTTCTGTGGATGTGAAAGAGACTCCAAGATGGTATGTTGCCTCCCTGGTGCCAGGGTCCAGGATGTCTCCAAACGGGTAGCGGGCATCCTGAAAGGGGAGGGCAAACAGGCAGAGGTCGTTGTACATATTGGTACTAACGACATAGGCAGGAAGGGGCATGAGGTCCTGCAGCAGAAGTTCAGGGAGCTAGGCAGAAAGTTAAAAGACAGGACCTCCCTGTGCCACGTGCCAGTGAGGCTAGAAATAGGAAGATAGAGCAGCTAAACACGTGGCTAAACAGCTGATGTAGGAGGGAGGGTTTCCGTTATCTGGACCACTGGGAGCTCTTCCGGGGCAGGTGTAACCTGTATAAGAAGGACGGGTTGCATCTAAACTAGAGAGGCATAAATATCCTGGCCGCGAGGTTTGCTAGTGTCACACGGGAGGGTTTAAACTAGGGAATAGGGAGTATGGCTCTGAGGAAGAGCAGACAGGGAGATGTTGCTGAATACAGCGGATCTGGTGGCCTGAAGTGCATATGTTTTAATGAAAGAAGTATTACGGGTAAGGCAGATAAACTGGGAGCTTGGATTAGTACTTGGAACTATAATGTTGTTGCCATTACAGAGACCTGGTTGAGGGAAGGACAGGATTGGCAGCTAAACGTTCCAGGATTTAGATGTTTCAGGTGGGATAGAGGGGGATGTAAAATGGGTGGCGGGGTTGCGCTACTGGTTAGGGAGAATATTACAGCTGTACTATGGGAGGACATCTCAGAGGGCAGCGAGTCTATATGGGTAGAGATCAGGAATAAGAAGGGTGCAGAGGAGCAGATAGGTAGGCAGATTTTGGAAACGAGTAAAAACAACAGGGTTGTTGTGATGGGAGACTTCAACTTCCCCAATATTGACTGGGACTCACTTAGTGCTAGGGGCTTAGACGAGGCAGAGTTTGTAAGAAGCATCCAGGAGGGCTTCTTAAAACAATGTGTAGACAGTCCAACTAGGGAAGTGGCTGTACTGGACCTGGTATTGGGGAATGAGCCCGGCCAGGTGGTAGAAGTTTCAGTAGGGGAGCATTTCGGGAACAGTGACCACAATTCAGTAAGTTTTAAAGTGCTGGTGGACAAGGATAAGAGTGGTTCTAGGGTGAATGTGCTAAATTGGGGGAAGGCTAATTATAACAATATTAGGCGGGAACTGAAGAACCTAGATTGGGGGCGGATGTTTGAGGGTAAATCAACATCTGACATGTGGGAAGCTTTCAAGTGTCAGTTGAAAGGAATTCAGGACCGACATGTTCCTGTGTGGAAGAAGGATAAATACGGCAATTTTCGGGAACCTCGGATAACGAGAGATATTGTAGGCCTCGTCAAAAAGAAAAAGTAGGCATTTGTCAGGGCTAGAAGGCTGGGAACAGACAAAGCCTGTGTGGAATATAAGGAAAGTAGGAAGGATCTTAAGCAAGGAGTCAGGAGGGCTAGAAGGGGGTCACGAAAAGTCATTGGCAAATAGGGCTAAGGAAAATCCCAAGGCTTTTTACACGTACATAAAAAGCAAGAGGGTAGCCAGGGAAAGGGTTGGCGATGGTGAGTGTGCCTTTTTGTTACTCACGATGGATAGATGATTGGGGAGTGAGGGAACAATAGGTGGGAGACTTTTTGGTGCCGGGGCGGGGGCCACCAAGCTAGCTGGGTGAGCTAGCTCACGGAAGCGCAGTGGGGGGGGTGCATATGTTTAGTTTATTATATGGGTTAGGTTTCAGACTAGTGTTGCTCGGGGGGAGAGGGGGGTAGTTGTTCTGCTGACGAGAGAGGGACTTCGGTGGAGGGACAGAGAGGAGGTCGGTGGCGGGGGCCGCCGGGGGGCGGGCCGGAGGAGGCGCGGCGCATGGGCTGGAGTCGGGCCCAAGAAAGGGGATGGCTGAGGGGGGGTTGCACTTTGCCTGAGGGGACTGAAGGCAGACGTGGTAATACTGCAGGAGACGCACCTTAGAGTAGTGGACCAGGTTAGATTGAGGAAAGGCTGGGTCAGTCAGTTTTTCCACTCGGGGCTGAACACAGAGACTAGAGGGGTTGCGATCTTGATTAATAAGCGGGTGATATTTGAGGTGGGTAGAATAGTTTCGGATGGGGGGTCGATATATTATGGTTAGTGGTAAGCTGGAGGGGCTGAAGGCAGTGCTGGTTAATGTATATGCGCCAAATTGGGATGATGTGGAATTTATAAAGAGGATGTTGGGGAAGATACCGGACCTGCACCCGCACAAGCTGATCATGGGAGGGGACTTTAATACAGTTATTGATCCTGGCCTGGATCGGTCATGTTCGAAAACGGGCAGGATGCCAGCAATGGCAAAGGAACTGAAAGGGTTCATGGAGCAGATGGGGGGGGGTCCATGGAGATTTAGGCACCGAGGGTGAAGGAGTTCTCCTTCTACTCCCACGTGTATAAGGTGTACTCTCGGATCATTTCCTTTGTTTTGGGTAGGGCCTTGCTGGCAGGGGTGGCGGACGCAGGATACTCGGCGATCACAATCTCGGACCATGCTCCACACTGGGTTGACCTGCAGGTTCATACAGATAGCAATCAGCGCCCACAATGGAGGTTAGATGTAGGGCTATTGGCGGACGAAGCGGTGTGCGAGAGGCTGAGGAAATGCATATAAAATTACCTGCAGGTAAATGATACGGGGGAGGTCACAGCAGCGGTGGTCTGGGAAGCGCTGAAGGCAGTGGTGAGAGGAGAGCTGATCTCAACCCGGGCTCACAGGGACAGGACGGATAGGGCAGAGACAGAACGACTGGTGAAAGAGATTTTACAAGTCAACAGGGGGTACGCGGAGACTCCAGAGATCGGGCTTTTAAGGGAACGGCGAAGGCTACAGGCGGAGTTCGGCTTGTTAACCACAGGGAGGGCAGTGGAACAGCTCAGAAAGGCGAGGGGGGCGATATACGAGCATGGTGAGAAGGCCAGCAGGATGCTTGCACAGCAGCTCAGAAAGAGGGAGGCAGCTAGAGAAATAGGGAAAGCTATTGACGGGGATGGGAACTTAGTTGGGGACTCGGCAGGGGTGAGTAAGGCCTTTCGGGACTTTTATAGCAGGTTGTACAGGTCGGAACCCCCTGCGGGGCCAGAGGGGATGAGACACTTCCTGGAGGGGCTGACTTTCCCGAAGGTGGACGGGGAGCTGGTAGAAGAGCTGGGGGCCCCGATCGGGTTGGAAGAGATAGTGGAGGGCTTGAAGGCCATGCAGTCGGGTAAGGCCCCGGGACCAGACGGGTACCCAGCGGAGTTCTATAAAAAGTTCTCCGGGATATTGGGACCGATGCTGATGAAGGTGTTTAACAAGGCAAGGGAAAGGGGGGTTCTGCCCCAGACGATGTCACAGGCCACGATTTTGCTTATCCTGAAACGGGACAAGAACCCGGAGCTATGTGTGTCTTTCAGGCCGATTTCTCTGTTGAACGTAGACGCCAAAATGCTGGCCAACATTTTGTCCTTCAGGATTGAGGATTGTGTACCGAACGTCATTGTGGAGGATCAGATGGGGTTCGTTAAGGGCAGGCAGCTGGTGGCCAATGTAAGAAGGCTGTTAAACGTGATCATGATGTCCCCGGAAAGAAGGGAGGTGGAGGTAGTGGTTGCGATGGATGCGGAAAAAGCTTTTGACCGGGTTGAGTGGGATTATTTATCGGAAGTTCTGGGGCGGTTCGGATTTGGGAGGGGCTTTATTGACTGGGTCAGGTTGTTGTACCAGGCTCCTTTGGCAAGTGTACGGATGACTTTGGGCAGCACGGTAGCATTGTGGATAGCACAATTGCTTCACAGCTCCAGGGTCTCAGGTTCGATTCCGGCTTGGGTCACTGTCTGTGCGGAGTCTGCACATCCTCCCCGTGTGTGCGTGGGTTTCCTCCGGGTGCTCTGGTTTCCTCCCACAGTCCAAAGATGTGCAGGTTAGGTGGATTGGCCATGATAAATTGCCCTTCGTGTCCAAAATTGCCCTTACTGGTAGGTGGGGTTACTGGGTTATGGGGATAGGGTGGAGGTGTGGACCTTGGGTAGGGTGCTCTTTCCAAGAGCCGGTGCAGACTCGATGGGCTGAATGGCCTCCTTCTGCACTGTAAATTCTATGAACAGGACAACTTCGGACTATTTCAGACTGCACCAGGGGACGAGACAGGGATGCCCCTCTCCCCACTGCTGTTTGCGCTGGCAATAGAGCCGCCGGCAATTGCTCTGAGGGGCTCAAGGGGCTGGAAGGGGCTGGTCCGAGGGGGAGCACAGGATTTTGCTGTATGCGGACGACCTGCTTCTGTATGTTTCAGATCCAATTGAGGGGATGGAAGAAATCATTGGGAATTTTTGGGGAATTCAGACGGTTTTCGGGGTATAAGCTTAATATGGGGAAGAGCGAGATGTTTGCGGTCCAGGCGAGGGGTCAGGAGAGGGGGGACTGCCGTTTAGATTGGTAGGGGACAGTTTCAGGTACCTAGGTATCCAAGTAGCGCGGGATTGGGACCGGCTACATAAATTGAACTTGGCCCGGTTGGTGGATCAGATGAATGATGATTTCCGGAGACGGGATGTGCTCCCGTTGTCTCTGGATGGTAGAGTCCAAACGGTGAAAATGACGGTCCTCCCCAGATTCCTGTTTGTGTTTCAATGTCTTCCCACCTTCATTCCGCGGTCCTTTTTTAAGCGGGCCAATAAAGTTATGGGGGGGCAAGTCCCCGCGAGTGAGGAGGGTAATGCTGGAGTGGAGTCAGGGAGAGGAAGGGCTGGCGCTGCCGAACTTTAGCAATTATTACTGGGCGACTAACATAGCCATGATTAGGAAGTTGGGGGGGGGTGGGGGGGGGTGCGGCATGGGTGCATATGGAGACGCCTTTTTGCATGGGCACAAGTTTGGGGCGCTGGCAACTACGCCTCTGCCGTGCCCGCCGGCACGGTACTCCACCAGCCCCATGGTGGTGGCGGCCTTGAGAGTCTGGGGGCAATGGAGGAGACATGTGGGTGCAGGGGGAGCATCGGTCTGGCCCCCAATTTGCAATAATCACCGGTTTGCCCCGGGAAGGATGGACGGGGGATTCCAAATATGGCGGAGAGCGGGGATTGAGAGGATGGGGGACTTGTTTATAGAGGGGATCTTTCAGAGTATGAGGGCGCTGGAGGAGAAGTTTGCATTGGCGGGGGGAAACGATATCTGCAGGTGCGGGACTTTCTGCGTAGACAGGTACCAACCTTCCCACTCCTACCGCTAAGGGGGATTCAGGACAGGGTAGTTTCCAGAGGATGGATAGGAGAGGGGAGCGTTTCTGACATTTATAAGGAGCTTATGGGATCAGAGGAGACGCAGACCGAGGAGCTGAAGCGAAAGTGGGAGGAGGAGCTGGGGGAGAGATAGAGGAGGGCCTTTGGGCGGACGGGATGAGTTGAGTCAACGCGACTGCAACATGTGCCAGGCTCAGCCTGATTCAATTCAAGGTTATTCACCGGGCTCACATGACAGTGGCCTGGATGAGCAGATTCTTTGGGGTGGAGGATAGGTACGAAAAATGTTCGGCAGGACCAGCAAACCATGTCCACATGTTCTGGGCATATCCAAAGCTGAGGGGATTTTGGCAGGGGTTTGCTGATGTCATGTCCAAGGTATTAAATACAAGGGGGGCATTGGGTCCAGAGGTGCCGATTTTCGGGCTGTCGCAGGATCCGGGAATCCAGGAGGAGAAAGAGGCAGACGATCTGGCCTTTGCTTCCCTGGTAGCCCGGAGGCGGATATTACTAGCATGGAGGGACTCAAGGCCCCCGAAGTCGGTGACCTGGCTATTGGACATGGCTGGCTTTCTCTGCCAGGAGAAAACTAAGTTCGCCATGAGAGAGTCACTGTTAGGGTTCGCCCGGAGGTGGCAACCATTCATCGACTTCTTTGCGGAAAATTAATCGTCAGCAGAAGGGGTGGGGAGGGGGTTAGGTTAGCGTAGATTAGGGGGTTAATTAATGGTGGGACCTGTGGCGGAGGGAGGTGGTATTTGCACTATGTTTATATTTTTATGTACATTGTTATATTGCTGCTGTTACAATGCCCCAAAAAAATACCTCAATAAAATGTTTATTAAAAAAAAAGAGCAACAGCACCACGAAAACTCTCTTGCTCCAACAGCACTTCCATTCTCATGGCGTTCCTCGTCCGCTGGTCCATGTACCAGCCACACCAGAGGAGTATTACCTTCCCCAGGCACTCCTATATCTTTTACCCTCAAATACTTCGCCCTTCGGATGGGGAAAAGAGCAAAAAATTCTGCCTTGAGCGGGAGTCAGCAAATGTGCGACCACTCACTCCATGGCCGCCACCAGAAGTCTACAACCAGCTCTTTTAAAATAATCCTGTAAATGTTTCCTTTTCATGTGTATATCCACCAAAAGTTGTAAATCAATCTGCTTCCATCATCCTTTCAGGCAATCTATTGCAGATTATAATAACTTGCTGGAGAACATGACTTGCAAGAATACAGTAACTTTTCTATCCTCAGGGTATCCCAAGGCACTTTACACCCCTTGTCGTGCTTTCAGAGTGTAGTCACTGTTGTGATGTAGGAAATGCGCAGTCAGTTTTCACATAGCAAGCTCTCACAGACAGCAAGTGAAAATGAACGACTAGCCTGTTTCATTGTTGTTGATTGCACATTGATCAGAACATCAGGCACAGCTCCACTTCTCAGCTTCAGAATAAACCTTGGGGTCTTTTACTCCCATCTGAGAGGGCTGACAAAGCCTTGGTTTGACACCTGATCCAAATGGTAACGGCTGGAATTCTCTGGTCATTGCGATTCAGTTTTCAGAGATCTCCTCGGCAAGGGATGATTACAATGGGAAATTCCATTGATAAAGCTGCGCGAAGATGGAATCCCGCCGCCAGCGAAGGGCACGCCGCCAGGAAACACCTTGCTGAGGGATCGGCGGATCTCCAACAGTGCAGCACTTCCTCAGTACTGCACTGGAGAGTGTTTTGTTCTCAGGTTTCTGAAGTGAGACGACCCTCTGGCTCTAAGGTTACCAACTGAACCATGGTTGAGAGTCTGAATCCTTTGATAATCAGAAATCTCTGTCCTCTGGTTATCGATCACCCTGCCAGTGGAAGCAGTTTCCTCTTACATACTCACTTAATACCCCTTAAAATTTTGAACACCTCTGTTCAATGTTCTCTTAACCTTTTCTGCTCCAAGGAGAGCAACCCTAGCCTCTCTCGTTGCCTCACTGTAGCTCTTCATTTTGGGTGCAAAGAGAATGCACATTCTGTAATTGTCACACTTACCTTCTGTAACAGTTGCTCATCCTACTTTATTGATTGACTATGGTCAGCACTGATAATACATTATGTGCAACCATGATATCTTCCTCCTCCTTCAGGTACCATGCCCTGTCAGGGCATTGGCGGCCATAGAATTCCATTGGATTGGTCCATGATTATGTTTGGCAAAGTACTGCAGCAGTTTGCTGTTGTCTGCTGCAGTATGACTGACCAGGAAACTCTCCCATTCTTACGGCCTACTATCAGGTCTTTTGGAAAGATTTGCAGGTTGATAATCAACCTTCTTGGCCACATTATGAACACACCTTTTGCAGGTATCAAGTCCTGAAGTGGGACGCGGACCTGAGCGTCTGGCCCAGAGGTAGGTTCACTATCCACTGTGCCACAAAATCTCCCTGTAACATGATGTCAGACCCCTGTCACAAAAAAGCATATCTCCAGACTCACTGTGAGTAATGCTATACAAGATTTATTAGGATTAATGACTTACAAAATAAAAGCAGATCTGTGCAATCAGCAACTCCATTCCTCCCCAATGAAAAATATCTGAATACACACCACAATTTATTTTTTAAACCATTATAAAACCACAGGTTAAATATTGATCTAAAATCATCCCTTGCAAACACAGACACATATAAATACAAAGCCATATTCCAATGTCCTTGAGCAACAGTCATCCCTAGTAATCACTGGCAAATAACCTCCTCACACATTGTTAAATACTGTTAAATCCCAGACACATACTTCTTGCTGATATTAACAAATTCCATTTGGAGTAAGATTTGTAATGAAGTGTTTTCACACAGTTGGCTGGCTGAGACAGTCGAACAGCTGTTTCAAAACTCATATTATTTGTGTAACTTGTTCACAATATCATATGTGATTTTTTTTTTAAGAAAAGAATAATATTTAAATTTCCTGCATAGTCAATGCATTCTGGTACCAATTAAGAACGTTACACTGGAAGATTTCCAAATATTTAGCCCTGTATATTCCTCTGCTTCAAATATGTATCCAATTTTTCCTTAAAGGTTGCATGATTCCTACATCCCTCTGTGGAAATGATTTCTGTGCTTCAACAGCCATCTGTCTAGAGACATTTCTCCGAACCGCCCTCATCTCTCACTTGTAAATAATAATAAAAGGATGACTCCTTGTTACTGATGGCCAAACCAGTGAAAATAGTTTTCTCTCTTAGGGATCTAAAGAGAGAGCTAAGACGAGCAAGGAGGGGACATGAGAAGTATTTGGCAGGAAGGATCAAGGAAAACCCAAAAGCTTTCTATAGGTATGTCAGGAATAAGCGAATGAATAGGGAAAGAGTAGGACCAGTCAAGGACAGGGATGGGAAATTGTGTGTGGAGTCTGAAGAGATAGGCGAGATACTAAATGAATATTTTTCGTCAGTATTCACTCAGGAAAAAGATAATGTTGTGGAGGAGAATGCTGAGCCCCAGGCTAATAGAATAGATGGCATTGAGGTACGTAGGGAAGAGGTGTTGGCAATTCTGGACAGGCTGAAAATAGATAAGTCCCCGGGACCTGATGGGATTTATCCTAGGATTCTATGGGAGGCCAGGGAAGAGATTGCTGGACCTTTGGCTTTGATTTTTATGTCATCATTGGCTACAGGAATAGTGCCAGAGGACTGGAGGACAGCAAATGTGGTCCCTTTGTTCAAAAAGGGGAGCAGAGACAACCCCGGCAACTATAGACCGGTGAGCCTCACGTCTGTAGTGGGTAAAGTCTTGGAGGGGATTATAAGGGACAAGATTTATAATCATCTAGTTAGGAATAATATGATCAGGGATAGTCAGCATGGCTTTGTGAAGGGTAGGTCATGCCTCACAAACCTTATTGAGTTCTTTGAGAAGGTGACTGAACAGGTAGACGAGGGTAGAGCAGTTGATGTGGTGTATATGGATTTCAGCAAAGCGTTTGATAAGGTTCCCCACGGTAGGCTATTGCAAAAAATACGGAGGCTGGGGATTGAGGGTGATTTAGAGATGTGGATCAGAAATTGGCTAGCTGAAAGAAGACAGAGGGTGGTGGTTGATGGGAAATGTTCAGAATGGAGTACAGTCACAAGTGGAGTACCACAAGGATCTGTTCTGGGGCCGTTGCTGTTTGTCATTTTTATCAATGACCTAGAGGAAGGCGCAGAAGGGTGGGTGAGTAAATTTGCAGACGATACTAAAGTCGGTGGTGTTGTCGATAGTGTGGAAGGATGTAGCAGGTTACAGAGGGATATAGATAAGCTGCAGAGCTGGGCTGAGAGGTGGCAAATGGAGTTTAATGTAGAGAAGTGTGAGGTGATTCACTTTGGAAGGAATAACAGGAATGCGGAAGATTTGGCTAATGGTAAAGTTCTTGAAAGTGTGGCTGAGCAGAGGGATCTAGGTGTCCATGTACATAGATCCCTGAAAGTTGCCACCCAGGTTGATAGGGTTGTGAAGAAGGCCTATGGAGTGTTGGCCTTTATTGGTAGAGGGATTGAGTTCCGGAGTCCGGAGGTCATGTTGCAGCTGTACAGAACTCTGGTCCGGCCGCATTTGGAGTATTGCGTACAGTTCTGGTCACCGCATTATAGGAAGGACGTGGAGGCTTTGGAGCGGGTGCAGAGGAGATTTACCAGGATGTTGCCTGGTATGGAGGGAAAATCTTATGAGGAAAGGCTGACGGACTTGAGGTTGTTTTCGTTGGAGAGAAGAAGGTTAAGAGGAGACTTAATAGAGGCATACAAAATGATCAGGGGGTTGGATAGGGTGGACAGTGAGAGCCTTCTCCCGCGGATGGATATGGCTGGCACGAGGGGACATAACTTTAAACTGAGGGGTAATAGATATAGGACAGAGGTCAGAGGTAGGTTCTTTACGCAAAGAGTAGTGAGGCCGTGGAATGCACTACCGGCAACAGTAGTGAACTCGCCAACATTGAGGGCATTTAAAAGTTTATTGGATAAACATATGGATGATAATGGCATAGTGTAGGTTAGATGGCTTTTGTTTCGGTGCAACATCGTGGGCCGAAGGGCCTGTACTGCGCTGTATTGTTCTATGTTCTATGTTCTATACCGTCAAATTCTGCAGAATTTAAAGATCCACTAATAAATCTTTCTTAGCTCTTACTGTTTGAGTGGAAATAGTTCCAGGATTACAAGTCACTCTCTGTAAATACAGTTTCTGAACCCAGGCATGAACTTCTGAATTAAAACTGCTTGGTCTCAATGGCTTTAATTTCCTCTTTATAATAGGGCACTCATAACTGCATAATTGATACACACTGATCGAGGAAGAAATCCTGCTGCAATCCTTAATTCCATACACACGCTATCTTTATTCCAGTCCATCACCTAATATCATTGTCCCATTTTTCTCAAAAACCTAACCGCACTATTTGCAGATCTCCAACTCTATCTCATTTTGACAACCCTGGGTGTCCTTGTAGTCTAATGCAGCTATCCCTATCTCTCCTGAAAATGTTCTAATAATAAATATAAATTTCCAAATCCCATCCAAATATAAACTACTTTGCCATTATAGATACCACATGATATTCATTCATGGTCACAGATGGGGCGGCACGGTGGCACAGTGCTTAGCACTGCTGCTTCACGGCGCTGAGGACCCAGGTTCGATCCCAGCCCCGGGTCACTGTCCGTGTGGAGTTCGCACATTCTCCCCATGTCTGCATGGGCCTCACCCCCACAACCCAAAGATGTGCAGCGTGGGTGAATTGGCATGCTAAATTGCCCCTTAATTGGAAAAAAGAATTGGTACTGTAAAAATAAAATTTTAATTCATAGTCGCTGATGATTCAAATATTCTCATTTTATTTTCAACATAGTTTGAATTCACACTCATATCATCAAATCCTTACACCAAATTTGGAATTTAAAAATATTCTTACATGGGATGTGGGCGTCGCTGACTAGGCAATTCTATTAACTCAGGGGTTTCCTCGACCTGGAAGTCCATTCCGTTTCTGCTGCCCCTGAGATTGTTCATCCACTTTCTTCCATCTATGTTATTCGGATGACATGTTAAACCAAGAACCCAATTGAAAGTGTAATCCATGTAGTCAAGTAGCCCATGACCTCCAGTCTTATTTTTTTAATATAAATTTAGAGTACCCAATTATTTTTTCTCCAATTAAGGGGCAAATATAGCGTGGCCAATCCATCTAACCTGCACATCTCTGGGTTGTGGGGGTGAAACCCACACAAACATGGGGAGAATGTGCAAACTCCACGCGGACAGTGACCCAGGGCCGGGATTCGAACCCGGGTCCTCAACGCCGCAGTCAGTGCTAACCACTGTGCCACATGCTGCCCAGACCTCCAGTATTATTACAGAAATATTAACGTTTTCTTTTCATAAACATGGCCATGCTAAATTGCCCCTTAATTGGAAAAAAAGAATTTCGTACTCTAAATTTCTAAAAAAAAATTCACTATCCTCTGCGGGAAGTAGTGTCTCCTCATCTCAGTTTTAAATCTACCAGAGAGTATAAGCCCTATCTCTCCTCATACGTCAATCCCTTCATCCCCGGAATCCATCTGGTGAACCTCAGCAGGAGATTATCCACGTACAAATAAACTCCATACCTCCATCCCTGCTCAATACCCCTCCACCCTCTCGAGACCCTGAGCGACATTGCCAAGATCTCAATTGTGAGGGCAAAGAGATGCAAGAAGAGCGGACACACCTGTTTCACCCCCCCCCGGTGCAAACTGAAGTTCTCCGAGCTGACCCTGTTAGTCCGAACAATTGCCTTATACAACAGCAAAACCCAGTCTACTAATCCCTGCCCAAAACCAAACTGCCCACTCCACCCAACTGAAATCTTTCTCCACGTCCATCACCACAACAACGTCCGCTTCTCGGCCCCCCGAGTGCATCATAATGACATTTAGTAAGCCCCAGACATTCGTCGACAGTAAATAAATCCCATCTGGTCCTTGTCGTGTTAGGTCCACTGGTCTAACACTGGCTGCAACTGGATGCAGCTTAGATCAGAAAGATACTCCAGACCTTGAAGTTAGTTCAGTCAGGTTTATTGAACTAATAGCACAGTTAGCACAGTTCTCTGTGAGTTCGACTCTCTGCTAACCTAAGTGTGTTTACTCTGCCTGACTGAACCAGACTAGCTCTTAGCCACGTGGTGGAGGTGTGAGATTGTAACAACACCCTTGACTGACTCTCTAGATGTTCATCAGTGGAAAGAGCCGGAGTGTGAGTGCCTTGTGTCTTTTATAGTCAGATCCCACCCCTGAGTGTCCTGCCTGCTTATTGGTCATGTCCTGTTCTCTGTGTCCATTAGCTGCTTGTCTGTCTATCATTATGTGTGTGTCTGCATATCATGACAGTCCTCACCTATCACTCTCGGTACACAATCCTCTATCAATGTTGGCAGTACCTTCGACAGCAGCTTCGCATCTACATTCAGCAGAGCAATCGGGCGTACGACCCATCTGCTCTGGATCCTTGTCTTTCTTTAAAATGAGCGAGATCAAAGCCTGAGGCAACATGGGGGGGGAGCTCTCTCCTCACCATCGATTCATTATACATCTCGACTAACAGGGGCCCCAGCTCTGCTGCAAACTTCTTCTGGGAACCCATTCGGATTAGCGGCCTTCCCCATCTGCATCGACCCCACGTAATCCATTACCTCCCGCAGCCTGATCAGGGCCCCCAGCCCCTGAACCTTCACCTCCGCCAACCTTGAGAACCCCAGCCCAACCATCTCATACCTTCATCCTCCACCGGAGGCTCCAAGCTATACAATTTCCTGTAAAATGCCTCAAATAGCCCATTCACCTCCTTCGGCCCCATAGCCACCTTACCCCTGCCATCTTTCATCCTCCCAATATCCATCGCCACCACATGTCTCCTCAATGATGCGTCCTGCTGGCTTTCTCGCCATATGCATATATTGCGCCCCTCCCCCAAAGCCCGTGGACACAAGTCCAAACTCCATCTGGAGCTTCTGTCTCTCCTTCAACAGCACCTCCTCAAGCACCGCCGAGTATCTCCGCTCAACCCTCAGAACCCATCAACCTCAACCTCTCAGCTCGATCCACCCCATCCTTGTGTGCCCGGATTGAGATCAACTCCCCCCTTACCACCGCATTCAGCCCACAATGGGGGGACAGAAACCTCCCTCATCTTATTCTGCTCCACATAGTTCCGGATAGCCACCCCCATCTTCTTGCAAACCTCCTTATCCGCCAATATCTCCACATCCAACCTCTACTGCAGCCATGGGGCTCCCTTTTGCCACCCGCAAATCCACCCAGTAAGCATTTGGTCAGACACCACAATCGCCGAATACTCCAATCCAACCACCCGCGCCAACAGCGCCTTGTCCAGGACAAAGAAGTCAATCCAGGAGTACACCCGGTGGACTCAGCCTCTCAAACTGCATTTGGTCTGCCCCTCCCGTGCGCTCCATAAACCCCGATAGCTCCTTTGCCATGGCTGACATCTTCAGGGACCTGGGACACGACTGGTCCAACCTAGGGTCCAACAACATATTAAAATACCCCCCCCCCCCTATAATCAGCCGGTGTGTGTCCAGGTCCGGAATCTGTGCCAACACTCGTCTCAAGAATTCCATGTGATCCCACTTTGGAGCATACACATTCACCACCACCATGGGCGTCCCCTCCAAACTCTCATTCACCATCACGAATCTACCACCCTTCACACTTAACTCTTGCAGTTTCTAGGGCTATTGGTGTGGGGTGGTCCCCTGTAACAGTCCAGGCGAAAAGCCCTGTTCACCATGAGTTTGCAATCTCTGCAGAGTTGGACAGACTTGTCTGGCTTCATAACTATGGGTGCAGCCCATTCCACAAATCGTACCGAGCGTATGAATCCCAGATTCTTTGGGCGCTGCAGCTTTGCATCCACTTTGGCGAATAAGGCATGAGGAACAGGACTTGTCCTAAAATATCTGGGTTGAACCTTTGGGTTCACGTAGATACCGAGCCTTGGCCCCCTTTGTTTTTTTGTTCTTTTTAATTTAGAGTGCCCAATTCATTTTTTTTTCCAATTGAGGGGCAATTTAGCATGGCCAATCCACCTACCCTGCACATCTTTGGGTTGTGGGGATGAAACCCATGCAAACACGGAGAGAATCTGCAAACTCCACACGGACAGTGACCCAGAGCCAGGATCGAACCTGGAACCTCGGCGCCGTGAGGCAGTAATGCTAACCACTGTGCCACCGTGCTGCCCCCTTTGTTCTGCTCAGATCCTCCTGGAATACTTCAGGGTACTTGCCCAGGACTTCATACAAGTTTCCAGTGCCCATCTAGAAAATCTGTTACCAATCAAAACAGATGACTCATAGCCAATCACGCCCCAGCAAATTGAGTCCCGGTCCCTGCATCATGACTAAGGGTAGCCTGACCGCTTGCTGTCCATGTCCCACCAGTGTCATGGTGGACCCCACGATGCTCAACGGTTAACCTGAATAGGTTCCATACCAGGCCTTGATATCTCACAGTTAGGGGTAAGATTCCTGTATGAAGCTGGCGAAAGGTCTGTTGATCCACAATGGAGACAGCGGCTCCCGTGTCCACCGCCAGAGGATGCCTGTGACCTGGATTGGCACCACCTTCGGGGTTGTGATGCAGTTCAGCTGCATCATATTGTCTTCTTCCAATGGAGCCATGTGCAAGGCCCTGGTTTGTAGTGACCTTATCGACTACCCTGGGCAGCGTTCTCTCCGCTGGTTCTGGCGGCCTGCCCACTGCATGTTCTCCGTCCACACATCTGGCAATGTGGTTGGCCTGCCCCCTCTTTCTCGGTGGAAGTATCCCACAGGTCGACAGCAACTCATGAGTACTGGGCCTGACTGCGGATTGAGCCTTTGTTGCCTCTTCGGAGGTGATTGGTCATTCTGGCACTGCCCTGTGAAATTGCAGGAGTCTGATATGGAGGACTGGTCAAACTATGGACCCATAGTCCATGGATCCCAAAAGCTCCTGTACACTTTCTCTGTATTTTCCTGGGATAGTGACAACTCAATGGCCCGTTTTAATCCAACATGGGCTCTGCCAACTGCTTCCTTTGTGTGCCTGTGTTATTTATTCCACAAACAAGTCTATCCCTAAACATTTCCAAGAGGGGTGGCCCCAACTCGCAGTGCTCCACTAGCCACCTAAAGCAGGTCAAAAAGTCAATTACTGATTCACCTGTAGATCGGTCAGCTTTGTTGAACCTATAACTAAGGGAAAACTGAAGTGACATCACAGAAAAGCTGTGACCTGAGTGTCTGGTTGGGAATCTACACTAAATTAAAAAAATTAAGCATTGGTAACTAATTAAACATAATTACTTAATTATAATTTAGAGGGGAATCTAAGCCAGAGATCGGAGAGTACTATATTTAGCTTTCACATTTATAGTAGAAATCTAGTGCTAGGAAACAGATAGTTAACAGTAACTTTTTTTTTAATTTTAAAAAAAAACTTTTAATTTTAATTTATTAATTAATTGACGCAATGTCAGTTAGAGGGGTGCAGTGCTCTAACTGTGAGATGTGGCAGGTCCGGGAGGCTTCCAGCATCCCGGATAGCTTCATCTGCAGAAAGTGCACCCAACTGGAGCTCCTCACAGTCTGCATGGTTCGGTTGGAGCAGCAATTGGATGCACTAGGAGCATGCAGGTGGCGGAAAGCATCATAGATCGCAGTTATATAAATGTGGTCACACCCAAGGTGCAGGCAGAGAAATGGGTGACCACCAGAAAGGGCAGGCAGTCAGTGCAGGAATCCCCTGTGGTTGTCCCCCTCTCGAACAGGTATACCCCTTTGGATACTGTCGGGGGGGATAGCCTATCAGGGGAAAACAGCAGCAGCCAGAGCAGTGGCACCACGGCTGGCTCTGATGTTCAGAAGGGAGGGTCAAAGCGCAGAAGAGCAATAGTAATAGGGGACTCTATAGTCAGGGGCACAGATAGGCGGTTCTGTGGACGTGAAAGAGACTCCAGAATGGTATGTTGCCTCCCTGGTGCCAGGGTCCAGGATATCTCCGAACGGGTAGAGGGCATCCTGAAGGGGGAGGGCAAACAGGCAGAGGTCGTTGAACATATTGGTACTAACGACATAGGCAGGAAGGGGCATGAGGTCCTGCAGCAGCAGTTCAGGGAGTTAGGCAGAAAGTTAAAAGACAGGACCTCTAGGGTTGTAATCTCGGGATTACTCCCTGTGCCACGTGCCAGTGAGGCTAGAAATAGGAAGAGAGAGCAGCTAAACACGTGGCTAAACAGCTGGTGTAGGAGGGAGGGTTTCCGTTATCTGGACCACTGGGAGCTCTTCCGGGGCAGGTGTGACCTATATAAGAAGGACGGGTTGCATCTAAACTGGAGAGGCATAAATATCCTGGCCGCGAGGTTTGCTAGTGTCACACGGGAGGGTTTAAACTAGTATGGCAGGGGGGGTGGGCACGGGACCAATAGGTCAGAAGGTGAGAGCATTGAGGGAGAACTAGGGAATAGGGATAGTGTGGCTCTGAGGCAGAGCAGACAGGGAGAAGTTGCTGAACACAGCGGGTCTTGTGGCCTGAAGTGCATATGTTTTAATGCAAGAAGTATTACGGGTAAGGCAGATGAACTTAGAGCTTGGATTAATACTTGGAACGATTGATGTTGTTGCCATTACAGAGACCTGGTTGAGGGAAGGGCAGGATTGTCAGCTAAACGTTCCAGGATTTAGATGTTTCAGGCGGGATAGAGGGGGATGTAAAAGGGGTGGCGGAGTTGCGCTACAGGTTAGGGAGAATATCACAGCTGTACTGCGGGAGGATACCTCAGAGGGCAGTGAGGCTATATGGGTAGAGATCAGGAATAAGAAGGGTGCAGTCACAATGTTGGGGGTTTACTACAGGCCTCCCAACAGCCAGCAGGAGATAGAGGAGCAGATAGGTAGACAGATTTTGGAAAAGAGTAAAAACAACAGGGTTGTGGTGATGGGAGACTTCAACTTCCCCAATATTGACTGGGACTCACTTAATGCCAGGGGCTTAGACGGGGCAGAGTTTGTAAGGAGCATCCAGGAGGGCTTCTTAAAACAATATGTAGACAGTCCAACTAGGGAAGGGGCGGTACTGGACCTGGTTTTGGGGAATGAGCCCGGCCAGGTGGTAGCAGTTTCAGTAGGGGAGCATTTCGGGAACAGTGACCACAATTCAGTAAGTTTTAAACTGCTGGTGGACAAGGATAAGAGTGGTCCTAGGATTAATGTGCTAAATTGGGGGAAGGCTAATCATAACAATATTAGGCGGGAACCGAAGAACCTAGATTGGGGGCGGAAGTTTGAGGGCAAATCAACATCGGACATGTGGGAGGCTTTCAAGTGTCAGTTGAAAGGAATTCAGGACCGGCATGTTCCTGTGAGGAAGAAGGATAAATACGTCAATTTTCAGGAACCTTGGATAACGAGAGATATTGTAGGCCTCGTCAAAAAGCAAAAGGAGGCATTTGTCAGGGCTAGAAGGCTGGGAACAGACGAAGCCTGTGTGGAATATAAGGAAAGTAGGAAGGAACTTAAGCAAGAAGTCAGGAGGGCTAGAAGGGGTCACGAAAAGTCATTGGCAAGTAGGGCTAAGGAAAATCCCAAGGCTTTTTACACGTACATAAAAAGCAAGAGGGTAGTCAGGGAAAGGGTTGGCCCACTGAAGGATAGGCAAGAGAATCTATGTGTGGACCCAGAGGAAATGGGCGAGGTACTAAATGAATACTTTGCATCTGTATTCACCAAAGAGAAGGAATTGGTAGATGTTGAGTCTGGAGAAGGGTGTGTAGATAGCCTGGGTCACATTGAGATCCAAAAAGACGAGGTGTTGGGCGTCTTAAAAAATATTAAGGTAGATAAGTCCCCAAAGCCTGATGGGATCTACCCCAGAATACTGAAGGAGTCTGGAGAGGAAATTGCTGAGGCCTTGACAGAAATCTTTGGATCCTCACTGTCTTCAGGTGATGTCCCGGAGGACTGGAGAATAGCCAATGTTGTTCCTCTGTTTAAGAAGGGTAGCAAGGATAATCCAGGGAACTACAGGCCGGTGAGCCTTACTTCAGTGGTAGGGAAATTACTGCAGAGAATTCTTCGAGACAGGATCGACTCCCATTTGGAAGCAAATGGACGTATTAGTGAGAGGCAGCATGGTTTTGTGAAGGGGAGGTCGTGTCTCACTAACTTGATAGAGCTTTTCGAGGAGGTCACAAAGAGGATTGATGCAGGTAGGGCAGTGGATGTTGTCTATAGGGACTTCAGTAAGGCCTTTGACAAGGTCCCTCATGGTAGACTGGTACAAAAGGTGAAGTCACACGGGATCAGGGGTGAACTGGCAAGGTGGATACAGAACTGGCTAGGTCATAGAAGGCAGAGAGTAGCAATGGAAGGATGCTTTTCTAATTGGATGGCTGTGACCAGTGGGGTTCTGCAGGGATCAGTGCTGGGACCTTTGCTGTTTGTAGTATATATAAATGATTTGGAGGAAAATGTAACTGGTCTGATTAGTAAGTTTGCAGACGACACAAAGGTTGGTGGAATTGCGGATAGCGATGAGGACTGTCAGAGGATACAGCAGGATTTAGATTGTTTGGAGACTTGGGCGGAGAGATGGCAGATGGAGTTTAATCCAGACAAATGTGAGGTAATGAATTTTGGAAGGTCTAATGCAGGTAGGGAATATACAGTGAATGGTAGAACCCTCAAGAGTATTGAAAGTCAGAGAGATCTAGGAGTACAGGTCCACAGGTCACTGAAAGGGGCAACACAGGTGGAGAAGGTAGTCAAGAAGGCATACGGCATGCTTGCCTTCATTGGCCGGGGCATTGAGTATAAGAATTGGCAAGTCATGTTGCAGCTGTATAGAACCTTAGTTAGGCCACACTTGGAGTATAGTGTTCAATTCTAGTCGCCACACTACCAGAAGGATGTGGAGGCTTTAGAGAGGGTGCAGAAGAGATTTACCAGAATGTTGCCTGGTATGGAGGGCATTAGTTATGAGGAACGGTTGAATAAACTCGGTTTGTTCTCACTGGAACGAAGGAGGTTGAGGGGCGACCTGATAGAGGTCTACAAAATTATGAGGGGCATAGACAGAGTGGATAGTCAGAGGCTTTTCCCCGGGGTAGAGGGGTCAATTACTAGGGGGAATAGGTTTAAGGTGAGAGGGGCAAGGTTTAGAGTAGATGTACGAGACAAGTTTTCTACACAGAGGGTAGTGGGTGCCTGGAACTCGCTACCGGAGGAGGCGGTGGAAGCAGGGACGATAGTGACATTTAAGGGGCATCTTGACAAATACATGAATAGGATGGGAATAGAGGGATACGGACCCAGGAAGTGTAGAAGATTGTAGTTTAGTCGGGCAGCATGGTCGGCACGGGCTTGGAGGGCCAAAGGGCCTGTTCCTGTGCTGTACATTTCTTTGTTCTTTGTTCTATAACGTTGCATCATAACGGGATGCTTCAAATCATAATGTTCAGCCACGAGTGCAACCAATTCATCAAACGATTTGGAGTCCATTACAGCTGGGTGGGTAAGCCTCTTTATAATCCCACAGGAGAATAACTTTTTGACGGTCTTCCTCCAAGATATCATTGGCCTGAAAGAAGTTACTCATACGTCCTGCGGATTGGCCCTAATTCATAGATTATCATAGAATTTACAGTGCAGAAGGAGGCCATTCGGCCCATCGAATCTGCACCGGCTCTTGGAAAGAGCACCCTACCCAGGGACAACACCTCCACCCTATCCCCATAACCCAGTAACCCCACCCAACACTAAGGGCAATTTTGGACACTAAGGGCAATTTATCATGGCCAATCCACCTAACCTGCACATCTTTGGACTGTGGGAGGAAACCGGAGCACCCGGAGGAAACCCATGCACACACGGGGAGGATGTGCAGACTCCGCACAGACAGTGATCCAATCCGGAATCGAACCTGGGACCCTGGAGCTGTGAAGCAATTGTGCTATCCACAATGCTACCGCGCTAATCTTCCAGGCCTGCGTCGAAGGTCTCTAGCTGACCAAACAGCAGCATTTTAAAACTTTATATTCTCATGTTGCTGCGTGGTAGTTCTCTGAGGTGACTGGGTATCTTGAAAACTGAGCCTGGAGACTCCTTTTTCCTTGTCGCCAGTTTAATGGCCAAGGAAGCCAGCAGTCGGAAGGAAAATATTTATATTACTTTTAACAATAAGCTGACTATGGCAGTAACAATCTATAATCACAGTCCCTGTGTTGGACAGCCAACAAGTTGGTTCCTGCTCGGGCCGGCTTTTATGCTCAGTTTAACCAGCCCCAGCTGGGTGGGCCTCCACCCCCTACCTGGGAAGTTCATCCTCCATGAGCCCCACGGGGAGATCAATCATGGTTTCCCCGTGGGCCTCGTGAGGGTTATGACTGATTATATCACTGGGAAGAAGGTGCTTGGTGTTTATGCTTGCGCACAATGGCAGCAGCCTCTGAATTAACAACGGGTATGCTCTGAGCCTCCCATAGTCTATGAAGGTCATTCTAGGTACAGGGTTGTAAACATTGCACTGTACATTGTCCGTTTACTTCTAAGGTGAAAGAGAGTTAGGAATCGCTAATCAGTATTTTTACATGGAGGCAATGGTAATGGATTTCACATTGCCATGGGGAAGAGGACAAAACGAAGCCATTTTGGAGATCATGTTACAGGCTTCCCTAAAAGTCAATGAATATCAGAGACAGACAGCAATTCTGTGTGGTTAGCAGAGAGAAAAGGCTGCTTCACTTGTGAACAACCTCAGCTAGATGTGGGGCTGAACAAATGCATCCTGCATCTTTCTAAGGATCCTTGGAGTTTGTCCTGGCATGGCGGGGGGGAAGAAGAATCACTACTGGAGCAGACTTGCTACTGGTTGTAGAATTGGGAAAGTCTGAAAAATAAGGAAAGCAGCTGTACATAATGATTTGAAGTTACTACTTGACAAAACAGGAAACAGCTGCGGCACTCGCTATCGAATTCCGTGAAGAGTGTGATGTGTGATAAGTATAAAAGGTGAATATTTATTTCTACAGTTTAAAGTATAAGTTGCCTTAAAAAAGAAAATAGTGTTTCATCAGGAGTACTTTATTAGTAATTTGTTACAGTAAAAGTTTTAAAAAGCGAACTCTTCCAGTGTCATTATTTCAGCTAGTAACTGGACGTTAGAATCTCTTTTTAAAAGTTATCAGTTTCTTTTGAGGTCATAACAATACACAGAATGAGTGTCCACAGCACTACCATCCCTCTGTTTTAATTCCAATTGTTGCCTAAACTCCCATTAGTGCAAACTCTTATAAGAATCGAAACTCCTCCGAACATAATTATTCATTATATGTTTTTAAAATCCCATCCGACAGCACATCAATACTGAAATCCCTGAAAGGCCAAAGAGACTATGGGCGCGATCTTCCAGCCTCGTTACACTCGCACTCAAGCATAACCAGGCCGGTGAATAGCCAAAAACGTGACCGTGCCAGGCGTCAAACAGTTTGCGATACAACCGCCACACTCCTGTGGGCTAAATCAGGATCTCACCATGGCGTGGCAAGAAACTAGTTATCATCACTTAAACACCATTTTCATACAATTAACAAGAGCCACCTGTCATCCAATGGCCTCATATCATTCAGCAGCCTCCCCAGCAGGTGTTCATGCCGGCGCCGATTGGTACTTCTTTTGAAAAATGTAAACCTGACGGAAGGGCTTCTGTAGGGAGCCAAGGAGGTGAGTAGCCATCTCTGCTCACAGACAAAGAGCACGGGGACACTGGGCTTGTTGCCCTTGTGCTCGGTGGGGGATGGGGGACCCTCAGCTGGGAGTAGGGGACCCTCCGCAGGGGTGTGCCGCAATGCGAGGGGGGGGCAACCAGGGGCAACCGCTCGCTGTACCTGCATGCCAACCCCTGGATCATGACCCGTTCCAGAGGTAACCCTTGCCCCTGCCTGTCTGCCCCCAGACCACTCATAGCCCCCAACGGCTGCTACGGCCTCTGTCCGTACAGCTGAAGACAATTGCCAATAGGGAATCGGACCATGTAGCATGTCGGAGTCATTGTCTGGCATCCCAAACAGATCGTGATGCCTGGACAGTGTATCTGAACACTGCAGGAGGCAACACCACACACGCAGCAGCCAACACCAGAACACCCAGGAGATGGAGCACAGCCCCAGCGACATGTCCTCAGCCGGAGGGTGGGTGAGTGCCATGAGAAGGGGGCCTGGTCCGGGTGGTGTTGTGAGCAGATGACCAGGGTACAGGGTCTGGGGCCCCTCTGTGGCCCAGGATACGTGGGGCGGGCTTTCCGAGTTTGGTGGTGGGGAGGAATCAATGGGGGTATTGAGGGTCCCGGGGTGGGAGCCATTGCTGTTGGTCGGTCTAACACAGTCTCCCAATGCCTTCGAGATATGGAACGCTATGGCAGGGATGTGGGCCGCAGAAGTTGCCCTAGTGTTGTTGGTGCTACGCGATGTGGCCAGACACTGGAGAAGATGGCAGCAGCAGCGTCTGCAAATGCTCGAGGCAGCAGCCCATGTGCCGGACCCCACCCCACACCCTGAGGACCCGGCCGCCAATCAGGCCAGAGAGGGACCTGAGGGGGAGTCCCACGATGGCCCAGGGAGTGCTGGTCATTCGAACAAATGATGGACAGCGCGTGCCATCGGAGACTCTACCTCAACAAGGAGATGATGCGACATTTGTGCCACGTCCTCGCGGATCTGGCACCACGCGGAGGAGGAGAACACCTGCTCCCGGTGACCGTCAAGGTCACCGCAGCCTGAACTGTTATGCCATGGGGTCATTCCAGGGCTCGAGCGAGGACCTGTGTGGTATCTCGCAGGCCACAGCCCACAGGTGCATCCGGCAGATCACGTATGCCCTGTATGCCTGGGGGAAGAGTACATCATTTTTGACATGGACCAGGCCCAACAGGATGCCCAGGCAGCAGGTTTCTCCGTCATCACTGGGATGCCCCAGGTCCAGGGAGACATAGATGCCACGCATGTTGCCCTCCGCTCAGCGGGCCATCTGGGGGTGCCCTATGTTAACCGAAAGGGGTTCCACTCACTCAATATATAG
The DNA here is from genome assembly GCF_047496885.1 of Scyliorhinus torazame. Classification (NCBI taxonomy): domain Eukaryota; kingdom Metazoa; phylum Chordata; class Chondrichthyes; order Carcharhiniformes; family Scyliorhinidae; genus Scyliorhinus; species Scyliorhinus torazame. The sequence goes on from NC_092721.1 coordinate 105,383,301, forward strand.
CTCATGTGCAACCACCAGTTGCAGATAATGCACGTGCGTGCCTGCTTCCCAGGGAATGTTCATGACAGCTACATCTTGGGGCAGTCGGTCATCCCTACTCTCTTCGAGGAACACCCCAGGATGGACGGCTGCCTCTTAGGGGATAAGGGATATTCGCTGAGGACCTGGCTAATGTTGCCAGTATGGAAGCCGGAGACCGAAGCAGAGACCCGGTACAACAAGGCCCATACAGCCACCCAGACTGTCATTGAGCGGTGCATCGGACTCCTCAAGATGCGGTTCCAGTGCCTCGACCGCTCAGGAGGTGCCCTCCAGTACATCGCCCTGAGGATCGCCCACTTCGCTGTGGTCTGCTGTGTCCTCCACCACCTCGCACAACAGCGGGGCGACGAGATGGAGGTTGGTGACGAGGAACTTGTGGCCACCTCGGAGAAGGAGGAAGAGGGGGACTGGAACGAGGATGAGGAGGAGGCGCCGGACCAGCAGGGGCCTGAGGACGAGGCCGGGGAGGAACCTGAGGCCCAGCCAGAGGCTGCAGGACAGGCGGCACCAGTGAGTGTCTGGCAAGTCTGGAGGGCCAAAAACTGCCTCATACTGGCCTGATTCACCTAGGGCATGGCATGGTCATCATCGCATTCTTACACACCCACCACCCTCATTTCCCACCCTCCCGGGGTATGTGTCACATCACTCCAGTGTAATGGGACTGTGTCGGCACTGGCCGCGGGTCACTGTTGAGGGCAAGTGGGTGATGATAACCCACAGAGAGCTGGGTACTGGTGATCCTCAATCTATGCCATAATCCACCCCCTGCCTATCTGCTGAGTGCTCGCTCACACCCATCACCTGCACAAGGCAATGCATTGCGGAAGAAAGTGACAGATGCTTCCTGCTGGTTGTGCACAAGGGTGTTTATTGTTTAATATATGCCCCCACTCTCCCAATGGAAAGGTAAACCAGAAGACGGACGCCATCTCTACGGGGTCAGCTTCATCGTAAAAACAAATTGGTCAGTCATCTCAAGTAGCCCCCCTGTGGGTTGAGTAAACAACTCATGACCCTACGATTCACGCTGACCCAGAAACAGTACCATCACCACCATCAGTGCATATGCCCCAACCCTAGATGCAACGGACGAGACAAAAGAGGCATTCTACTCCAGCCTCGAACAATCACTGTCTCGCACCCCAAAGGAAGACAAGCTCATTCTCCTCGGTGACTTCAATGCTAGAGTAGGGAAGGACGTAAACCTTTCAAAGGGCGTGTTAGGCAGAAAAGGCATGGGGAAAACAAACAACAGCAGAGTCCTCCGCCTGACAAAATGTTCAGAGCATGAGGAGTCATCACAAACACCCCGAGCTGAATTCTCCGCTGTCGGGATTCTCGTTTGTCTGGCGCCCGGGGGTTTCCCGATGGAATGGGAAACCCATGAACCAGCCAGCGAAACAGAATCCCGATGGCGTGCCGCACCAGAAATCTGGTGGGACAGGACGGAGAACTTCCCCCTGTTCCACCAGAGAGACAAGAAGAAGACCTCATTGCAACATCCCTCCCTCCCACTCGAAGCACTGGCACATAATAGACTATATCATCGCCTGAGCAAAGGTCCGCAAAGACATCCGCATCACCCATACCACGACCGGAGCCCATGACTGCTGGACTGACCATCAACCAATCCGCTCTACCATCTCCATCATCCTGACTCCAAACTGGCACAGGCAGAATAATCTCTGCCGCAGGAGACTGAATGTAGCTGGACTCAAAGGGCCTGAGAAGAAAGAGCTACTCAGTCGGTGTCTCACAGCTAACCTGATGACAACCAATGAGCCAGAGCCACAGAATGCCCCCAGTGCCTGGCCCGCGTTAAAATCCATTATACTCTTTTTTTTTTTAATTCTTTTTTTTTTCTTACTTTTTCTGAATTACAAAGCCAGGGCTCAGAGTGTTGTCAGGGGCAAACCCCTAATCCAGCTCCTCGCCTGCTCCAAAAACCAATTCAAATTCAAATTGAATCCAATTCATGGTCCCCCCACAAGAGAGACATACCAGATCTGAGCCGAAAAGGCAGAGCAGATACTACACTTGATCTTAGCCAAAAGGCCAAGAAGCGATATAATCCATCATGCTCAACACCTGCGAGCAGAAGCTCGGGCTCTCAACCAGGAAACATGAAGACTAGTTTAACTAGATCAATCAGGAGTTCCAGGATCTCCTTGACTTCAAACGCAAGGCGTTCCTGAACTGGCAGCTCCACCAAAAGGTGAGTAAGAGGAAACAAGCCAACAGGCAACTGAAGGCCGAGATGCAACAAAGAACTTGTGACCTTAAGAGCAGATGGTGGGTGGAAAAAGAACAGGAGACTCAGCAACTCGCCAGCAACCATGATGTGCCCAGCTTCTTCAGCACAATCAAAACCTTCTACGGTCCAACTCCCCAGGGACCCACCCCATTGAGAGTCAAAAACAGAGAAGCACTCATAAAAGACAGAGAGAAATAGTGAACGCCCACTGGAGAGAGAACTTCAAAGACCTCCTGAACCAAGACACAGCATTCAACACAAATACCCTCAATGCCATCCCGCAACATGCTACCCACCAACATCTCTACATGAGGTTGAAAAGACCATCCGACAGCTGAAGAACAATAAGGCCTCTGGTGCAGATGGAATCCCTGCAGAAGTATTAAAATGCGGCAGAGAGACACGAGTGACAATATGCCCTGTCCACAGAAAACAGAACAAATATAATCCAGCCAATTACCACCCCAGCAACAAATTGACAGTGCTATCAAGTGGCACTTATTCCCAAATAACCTGCCCACCGATGCCCAATTGAGGTTCTGTCAGGGCTATTCAGCTCCAGACCTCATTACAATTTTAGTCCAACCATGGGCTGAGGGCTGAAGAGTTGAATTCCAGAGGTGATGTGTTCTTCATATCAAAGCAACATTTGACCAAGTGTGGCATTAAGGAGCCCCAATGAAATTGAAGTCAATGGGAATCAGGGAGAAAATGCTCCACTGGCTGGGGTCATTCCAAGCACATAAGAAAATCATTGTGGTTTTTGGGCACAATCATCTCAGCCCAAGGGCATAACTGTTGGAGTTTCTCATGACGGTGTTTAAAGTATAAGCATCTTGAGATCATGTATAGATGAGATCATAGAATCTCTACAGTGTAGAAGGAGGCCATTTGGTCCATCGGGTCTTCACCAACCATCCAAAAGAGCACCCTACCTAGGCCCACTCCCCGCCCTATCTAAATAACCCCACCTAATCTGCCCATCTTTGGACACTAAGGAACAATTTAGCATTGCCAATCTGTCTACCTGCACATCTTTGGACTGTGGGAAGAAACTGGAGCGCCTGGAGGAAACCCACACAGACATGGGGAGAATGTGCAGATTCCAAACAGTCACCCAAGGCCGGAATTGAACTCAGGTCCCTGGTGCTGTGAGGCAAGCAGTGTCAACCACTGTGCCACCATGCCACCCTTCAACTGTTTCATCAATGATCTTTCCTCCAGCATAAGATGAGAATTGGAGATGTTCACTGATGATTTCATAGTGTTTAGTCCCATTCAAGACTCCTCAGTTACTGAAACAACATACAGCAAGCCCTGAACAACATTCAGGCTTGGGCACAGAATGAGAAGCAGCATTTACTCCACACAAATATCAGGTTATGGCCATTTCCAATTAGTGAGAATCTAACCATCTCCCTGATGTGTTGGGTAGGCTGGGTCAATGTGGACTGCACTTAATGCAGTGTAGCGAGAGACAGACCTCCAACACTTTATTAAAATAAAAATAATAAAATCACTTATTGTCTGAAGTAGGCCTCAATGAATGTTATAACCTGCCTACTTACCATTGGCTGGGGACTAATGACTATCCCACAATCCTGTGGGAGTATGAGCTTCCCCAATGAGGGGGGCGGAGAACCATTAGTAAACTCCTAGTATAAATAAAGCTGGCCAGTTCAGGAACCAGCAGGAAGGAGTATGTAGCAAGGGAAGTTACTGCTATGTATATATGTTATAGTAAATAAATGTTATTACTTTGTATCCTTAAAACTCGTGCTGGATTCTTCGTGGCCCTTACAAAAATGAAGTTACTGTGAAAAGCCCCTAGTCGCCACATTCCGGCGCCTGTTCGGGGAGGCTGGTACTTGATAAGATGCAACACGATTTTATTTAACATCTAAACTATTATACATGTTCAACTGTGGGTTGACACTATGCTGACTTGACTGGAGACCTGATACTAGCCTAACCAGACTTACTAGCTATCATATGGTGTTTGCACTGGCCAGCTAACTAACTCTGACTGTAAAACTGGTGCCCTCTGGCTTTATAGTGGTTGTGTCCTGTCTGATGATTGGCTGCTCTGTTCTGTGTGCTTACTGGTCATCCTGTGTGTAAATCACTGCCTGTCTGCACTCCATTGTATGCATAGATGTATATCATGACACTCCCTTTGACTTTCAATGGCAATGCCATTGTGGGTACACGAGCAAGGCAGTGGTTAGATATTCAACAGTGAGTAATCTGCCTGCTGACACCCAAAATCTGTGCACCACCCAACAGATTCAATTCAGGAATGCGATGGAATACTCTCTGCTTGCTCTCCACAGGTGAGTGCAGCACCATTGACACTCAAGAAGCTTGACACAGCAGAACAAACAGCCTGCTAGATTAGCCCATCCACTACCTCAACTATTCACTTCCTCCTACCCTGGTGCATCTGGCTGCAGTGTATATAATCTACAAGATGCACCTGCAGCCACTTGCCAAGCCTCCTTGAACAGAACCTTCTAAATACACCTCGACTGTCTAAAGGATCAAGGGAAATGGGTGGATGGGGACACACAATCTGCAGGTTTCCTTCCAAGTCACAGTCCATCCTGACTTGAAAATATATTGTCATCACTGTCACTGAATCAACATCCTGGAACTCCCTTCCTGACTGTAATGTGGGCGTATAATGGACAGCATGGTAGCACAGTTGCTTCACGGCACCAGGGACCCGGGTTCAATTCCCGGCTTGGGTCACTGTGCGGAGTCTGCTCGTTCTCCGCGTGTCTGCGCAGTTTCCTCCCACAAGTCCCGAATGACATGCTTGTTAGGTGAATTGGGCATTCTGACGTCTCCCTCAGTGTACCCAAACAGGCACCGGAATGTGGCGACTGGGGGGTTGTGAGGCCTTGAGCTCTCCTCAGGATATGATAAGATGCTAAGTTATTGGGCTGTTTGTAAGAGCAGCAACAAACCCGGGGGGCGGGGGCAGATCATCCTGCTTCTGATGTCTAGGGAACGGCCCCTATTACAAAATCACATCCCGTGATGAGTGAGGTTAGAATAGGGCCGAGTTGACAGGGGCGTGTCGATCTCTCACACACCATTAAGGCTGTGATTTTCCTCTTGTCTGTTTTCCAGCCTGTGGGTGGGGGTAAAACCGCAGGTTGCTGAGAGGAGACTTGGAGAACTCTGGCACTGTTGTTTTAGCTCAGACAGCAACTGGTAAAACAACATCCCAGCAAAGGCCAAAAGAGGGGAGGGGACTAAAAGTGCAATTCTAAAATATACTGCAATTGTTGTCTTCTGCCAGGCAGTTGTGTAATTATCACTCCAGCCCACAGGGTGATGCTATCCTGAACTCGGAGGATTTCAGGAAGAGATCGCGAGGCTTGTAGTTTCAAGAGTGGAAATGACATCAATGACAAACGGGGCGGAGTGCTGTTTTGTTAAATAAGCTTTAATCATTTAATTAGATCACTGTTTACTGGCTCTTTCTATTACTGCTGGGTAGAAATAACCAGCAGAGTAAGCAGTAAGAGAGGGAAAGGTAGGCCATGAAACGGATACAATGTTGTACGACTTTGTTCCAAACTTGCAACTTCCGACTTAGCGCCCTGCAGCATCCTTTCGCCCAGAGCTCTGGAAGGTTGTCAAAACGTGGTGAGTGTGACTTTAAAATAAAGAAAAAAGCAGGGGGTTGGCCTGAGATGTCAAAACACTGCCAAATTTATTCCCGTAATTGCGCTGAATGGAATTTTAAAACTTTGTCCTATACCCCTACGCAGCGTCTGTGAATGGGGGTAACAGGTTAGTTGTCCAGGTAACCTTCGGACATACTCTCCTTCCAGTCCTATTAGGTGTTACCATTTCTTTTTTGCCCTGTCCAAAACAGAGTAGAGAACAGGGAGTGGGATCATAGCTGAAAGTCGTGATACTTATTTTGAAAATAATAAAAGTTAGTTTGAGGATAATAGCAGAAAGATGAAAGAGAGTACTTGTTCAAATTATTTCCCATTATCAATTGCAAAATTATAGCCATAAAGACATTAATTGCACTGGGGATGAACCGCTCCCACCAATATGATCACCAGTGATGAGGAGGACCTTACTGTCCTCAACCCTAACCCAGAGCACAGGGTCACAAAAACTGTCATGGTCACCTCCCTATTGCCAGGTCTTAATGGCGGACAATGCACTCCCGAGCTGTGTAATCTATACATCTAAATGTCCAGTATCATAATCTATAATTGCACATATAGATTTATAAGATACAAAAATCGAAATAATGGATGTTACTTTTTTTACCCACAAAGACCCGCATAACTACAGGCAGTTGTAGTTATGGGGCTCATTTTACACGCCAGAATGGCTGCATTCAGAGTTTTTTGCTGTCTAGCCTCGGGAAGTACATGACCAGCTGAACTTGCAGAATACACTGTCATTAGCAGGTACTGCCAGCGCCATTCAGCTGTAGGCAAGTCTCCGACTTCTGCAAAGTTTTGAACCCGTGGGACAATCATTGGACTAGCTTCCTGTTCCTTGAAATGGACAACAGATGGAAGAAGTCAACATTGTGCTATCCATTTTTAATAACCTATTCAGTGTTTTCTTAAAAAGGCAGTGAATCTTTTTTGGGCGGGCTATATTTGATTATCGGTGTGCCATGGAAGTATTTCAAGCAAATCATACTTGCTGTGGGATCTTGTTTACCTTCAGTAACCAATACTGCCATATCATAAAAAGAAGGAAGTCATATAAGGCTTTTATTTAAAAATAATTTGTAATTTACATGTTTTGGATTTTTCTGGAGATTGTCTTGTTGAACACTGGATGAAGTTGATCTATTTTGATTTTTTTTTAGGTTTTTTAACTGCTAACCTCATGCACACTTATGATGTTAGAAATATTGAACTATTGGCTCAGGACCAGAGGAAGATGTGTTTTGATACTCATGCTCTAGTTCTGGAGCTCCAGAATAATGGTGAGAAGAAAGCAACATTTTCTTTGAGTTGAATTGTATCCAGTATGTTGCTGAAGGTGTTGCTAACTTTTGGTTGGCTCTTAAATGTTGCCCGTTGTATCTTTGCTTAATTTGCTCTTTTTCTATAACCTTTGCTCTAGAGTCGCCAGGTATCTTTGTGATACTGCCACGAGGTTCAAGTTCAAGTACTGATCAATAACTCAGCACACCAATTAGTAAGATTCAAATCAAAACACATTTATTATACACAGTAAATCACTACTCATGCATAAACTCTACTTTCTAGACTATTCTCTATCACTAAAAGGCCTATACTTAGCTTCGGAATTGGCCCACCAGGTCAGGGGAACACATGGCCTTTCGTTCAATCTGAGTCTGCAGGATTCAAAAGCTGGTATGAACTGGTAGCTAGGAGCGCCTATCTCGTAGCGCGCGTTGACTGGAGACTTACTTGGTTGATGCGGCAGCTTAGACAGTTCACTCTCACGGGTTGATTCGAGTTGCTGAGTGACCCTGCCAAGAAGGATGATTTGAACTTGGGGACTCTATTTTATAGTCCCCAGGGGCGGACCGCGTACCTGGTTCCAAGTGATTGGACTACGTTCCGATCACTTGGATCGGAGTCGTTCCCTGATCGCTGGGCGGTCCCTAGGTGTCTGTTGGCCTTCCTTTGTCTTGGCTCCTGCTGGCGACGAGGAGTCTGGCTTGGCCTTATTCATCTTAAATGTTTCGATCACTCATTAGTATGCAGATGGCTGTGAGTTTCAGTGCTGTCTGGGCTTTTGCAAGTTCTAATACACAGGATTTCTGCACTTGCTAGTTTTTGCCTGTGTTGGCTGAATTTTCCTGTAGTCTTTGTGGACCTCCATTTTAAATCGGGAAGTGGCCAACCCAGGTGGCTACAAAGGTCAATGCATAAAAATACATTGCTTCATTTTGTGCCGATGGGACTGACATTATGTCTCTGTTGATGTGTTTTTAAAATGACAAGAAGTTAAATTATCTCAAAATCATATTTTAACTTTAATTTTGGTGTTTTTAATTTTCTACTTTCTGGGCAGAAAGTGGAAGAATTCCACCAACTTATTCCTTTGTAATGAGCTTATCATGTGTTCAACAACCTCCTCCTATACATTTTTATTTCCATTTCACACTGAGGTCAAGTTTTTGCCATCTCCTTGATCTTCTGGAACAAGAGTAGTGTTTCCATATTTAATTTGTCCATTCCTTTATTCTATGTCCCTCTTAACCTTTCTAATCCTTGAGGTGCATTTCTGTATTCTGCTTTTTCTTTTGCATAATTTGTCCTAGCTTTGTCAGATTTTAAAAATAATAATTTTAATTATTAGCCATGCAAGGAGACTTTAATACACACCCTTTAATTCCTGTTCAATAAATCCAGGTTGTACTCTAACCATCTACTTGAAAATTACCCAAGTTGTCCAATGCCTGCTGCACTATAGAATCCCGACAGTGCAGAAGGAGGCCACTCGGCCCATCACATCTCCACCGACCCTCCAAAAGAGCACCGTACGTAGGCTCTAACCTCCCTAACCTGCATTTCTTTGGGCACACGAAGGGGCAAATCTATCATGGCCAATCCACCTAATCTGCACCTATTTGGACTGTGGGAGGAAACCAAAGCACCTGAAAGAAACCTACGCAGACAAAGGGAGAACGTGGAAACTCCACACAGACAGTCACCTAAGGCGGGAATAGAACCTGGGTCCCTGCCACTGTGAGACAGCACTGTGCCACCATGCCACCCCATTTGCTTTTCGTCCAGTTTATCCACTAGTTCCCTTGGAATCACATTGAAATTTGTTGGGTTTTTTCCCCCACCCCTTCCTAGACAGCAATGATTTATATTTATTCCCACTCTACATTTATTTTTAAATTGAACCTATGCTCACTGTTTCCCTATCCCTGACTATGTATTCCACCTCACTTCAGGCTAGATCCATTACTCCTCTTCTTTGTTACATTACTAGTACCAAAACTGAAAACCAATCCTAAACACATTTTGAACACTCATCTCTCACTTTGCTACTTGCGTTGCATTTACCACACACTTTGGATAAATAAAGCCACCTTTCTGGACGGCTGATCGTCTGCACTTTTCTCTAATTTTTCTACTTCCCTCTCTCTTTCCTTTCCAGTGGGTTGTGATAGACCCCTAAAGGTGTAAAGTCCCTCCTTAGTCCTTAACAAGCCAAGTAGATTCATCGTTTTTCACGATCTCACGTATATCATTTTATTGCTGAAATTGCTGATGAAATCTGGACGCCACCTGTTTCCTACTCTATTTTCCTGCTTTTCTTTCGTACCAGCTGTCTAGCTCATCTACCATGCCCTATTCTAAGCTATGTGCCTGTTGCTGCTGTGATATCACTTCATCTCCATAGCAATTTGCGATTTGACTTCGGCTGTGTTCACAATGCTTTGTTCATCAATGTACATAATACATGGCCTGCCTCTGTCGATTTAGCAACTTTGTAAGAAATTCCACAGATATGTCATTCTCATGATAATTTAACAGAACTAGATGTTAAATCGTACATTGTTCACAAAATTAAGCTTAAGCACACAAAGGCAGCTCAAAAAGAATATAAGAAATAGGAGCAGGAGTAGACCGTACAGCCTGTCGAACGCGTTTTCCCTATTCATTAAGATAATGGCTGATCTTCAGCTTCAACTCGACTTTCTCACCTGCTCCACGTATCCCCTGCTTCCTGGAAAGACCAAAGATCTGTCTATCTCAGGGTGGCACAGTGGTTAGCATTGCTGCCTTACAGAGCCAGGGACCCGGGTTTGATTCCGACCTTGGGTGACTGTTTATGTGGATCTTGCACAGTCTCCCCATGTCTGCGTGAGTTTCCTCCGGGTGCTCCGGTTTCCTCCCACAGTCCAAAATTGTGCAGGTTAGATGGATTGGCCGTGATAAAATTGCCCCTCAGCATCTAGGGATATGCAGGTTAGGTGGGGTTACCGTGATAGAGCGGGGGAGTAGGTAGGGTGCTCTTTCAGAGGGTCAGTGCAGACTTGATGGGCTGAATGGCCTCCTTCTGCACTATAGAGATTCTACGGTTAAGCATATTCAACGTTGGAGTATCCGCAACTTTCTGGGGTAGTGAATTCAAGATTCGCAGCCCTTTGTGTCAAGAAATTTCTCCTCAACTCAATCCAACATGATCGGCCCCTTATTCTTGACGACGACAACAATCTCTTTCCTCAATGTCAGCAAAACTAAAGAGCTGGTCATCGACTTCAGGAAGTTAAGTGTCATACACACCCCTGTCTACATCAATGGTGCTGAGGTGGAGATGGTTACGTGTCATACACACCCCTGTCTACATCAATGGTGCCGAGGTGGAGATGGTTGACCGCTTCAAATTTCAAGGTGTGCATATCACCAACAATCTGTCCTGGTCCACCCAAGTCAACACTACGACCGAGAAAGCGCCTATGCTTCCTCAGGAAACTTAGGAAATTTTTCATGTTCACATCGCCTCGTAGTAATTTTTGCAGATGCACCAACTTATCTGGATGCATCACAGCCTGGTATAGTTACTGCTCGTCCCACGACCGTAAGAAACTCTAGAAAGGAGCAGCACGGTGGCACAATGGTTAGCACTGCTGCCTCACAGCGTCAAGTACCAGGTTCGATCCTGGCTTTAGGTCACTGTCCGTGTGGAGTTTGCACATTCTCCCCGTGTTTGCATGGGATTCACCCCCACAACCCAAAAGGTGTGCAGGGTAGGTGGATTGGCCAGGCTAAATTGCCCCTTTTAATTGGGAAAAATGAATTGGGTTCTCTAAATTTATTTAAAAAAAGAAACTAGAGAGTTGCGAACACAGCCCTTTCCATCACGCGAACCAGCCTCCCATCCATTGACTCTGTCTGCATCTCCCGCTGCCTTGGGAAAGTGGGCAGTGTTATTCTCTCTTTCAACCTCTTCTATCAAGCAGAAGATACAAAACACACACTAACAGATTCAAAAACAGCTTCTTCCCCGCTGTTACCAGACTCCTTAATGGCCCTTGTATGGATTGAACTGATCTCTCTATGCATCTTCTCTACTGTTGTAGCACTCTACTCCACATGCTTTTTAAAATAATCTTTATTGTCATAAATAGGCATACATTAACACTGCAATGAAGTTACTGTGAAAAGCCCTTAGTCGCTACATTCCGGCACCTGTTCGGGTACACAGAGGGAGAATACAGAATGTCCAAATTACCTGACAGCATGTATTTCGGGACTTGTGGGAGGAAACCGGAGCACCCGGAGGAAACCCACGCAGACATGGAGAGAACGTGCAGACTCCACACAGACAGTGACCCAAGTCGGGAGTCGAACTTGGGACCCTGGCGCTGTGAAGCAACTCTGCTACCGTGCATGCTTCACCCAATGTCCATGTCTATGTATTTATAGTGTGTATTTATCGTATGTCCTATGCTTTTCATGTATGGAACGATCTGCCTGGATTGTACGTTGAACAATACTTTTCACTTTACCTTGGTACATGGGACAATAAATCTAAATCTAATTGAATCTAATCACTGCTCCCATGTTCTAGATTCCAGAACCAAGGGAAACACCTCAATATCTATCTGATAAAGCCCCTTCAGAACTTGTATCCCTCTCTCCAGAGAGTGTAGGTACAATTTATTCAGCCTCCCATCATTGGATAACTCTCTCGTCCTAGGGACTAATCTAGTGAACCTTTGCTGTACTGCCTCCCAAATATGGAGACCAAACTGTTCATAGTGTTCCAAATATTTTTACAACTAAGCCAGTTAAATTTTGCACGGACCGTCTGTGAGTAATTATTGCACATCATTTTACATGTTCTAAGATTGCTGTACAGAGCAGAGCTGTGACTGCACTATAACCTTTCAAATCAGATCAGCCACTTCGCTTCCACTCTGAAATGTGTGACCATCCGATTCAATTTGCACATTGAGAAAATCTGATGTTCCACTAATGACATTTGCTGGTCAAATGTCATGTGTATTTATTAACAACCCATGACTGTTCTCTTGAGAATTCATGGTGTATTTTTAAGACAATTCCCATTCAGTGGAAATCTTTTGCCAGCACTGCCTCAAGTATTTACATATTGCAGTACCCAAGAGAAACCCAGTACTGTTCCTGCATTTCTATTTCATGGAGCATCTGTAGTGTGGGTTGCGAACACTGCTTGACTCTTGTTGGCAGTTACATTATCCCACAGAACTGGGAGGAAGTTGCCTGCAGTGTCCTAACAGTCCGATAAGTTTCTGGAAGGAGCCAAGCATGTTGTATGGCCGAAACTGAGCTGATCATCTTAAAGTTGCTGTAAATCACTCTGATTAGCAACTTTAAAATGTTTTGAATTGCAGTACATTAATGGTTCTGTATGATGGGAATGCCCAAGACATTTTTCAACATGTAAAAAGATTGTAAAAATATTACTCGTTTATAAGCAAGGAGAGGAGAGGAACATTTCCGTTTTGGTTGTACACACCTTCTGCTATGTCTCTCAGCATCTTCAGAAGTAATTCAACACTTTTAAAAATCTCTTTCACATTGAGTGCTAATTTCCACAGTAACCAAACAGTTCATATAAAAATAATTGGTTAATTTATAAAAAACATTGAGCCTGGCATAGTGTATTTGGTTTCCAGTGTAATGAAAAAATGTTGTATAACTCTTTGCCTCATATTTCCATTTTGCCTTCACTCCTTCCACACTGTCCAGTGTATATAAAAAAATTTAAAAAAAATTCTGTTCTACGTCCACAGCTTCAATTGGACCCTCCAATGCCCCATTGTTGGAATGAAATAGTGCAGGTTTCAACTCTGTTCCTTGACCCAAGACTGGCAAAATAAACTAATTATGGCTGTAATAATAGATACCTTGGGTGATATCTAACATGTGTTTTGCCTTCCTTTAGTATCAGTAACAAACAGTTCTAATGCCAGTATTGAACTCGAGTGTCTGTATTTTTGACTTTTGGGACCTGATTTTCGTGAAGAAGATGGGAAGTTTTGAGTCGGGTAAGTCCCTGATTCTGCAAACCTGTCTCCGTTAAGGAGACCCCCATCCACCATATTTTTGTTCCAGTGAGGCTGGGATGGAATGATCTACCACCTTTGGAAGTTGGCCCAAGATGGCAATAGAAGCAGATGGATGGCAGGCTAGAAGATGGATGGCAGGCAAGAAGGCCTGACTTCATTTACTAGTTGTAATCATGGTCTTCTGTAATTGTGTCTACAGAAGCAGTTAGAACACATGGTCAGCCATCCGTTCTTGCAGATGGCCTCAAGAATGCTCGCCTGTGCTCCAAGAATAGATAATACAATATAGACAATGTTGAAATAGCCTGCAGGAAAATAACTTTGTTTGATTGACATCTTTATTACCATGTAATAACCTGGGATGGGATTCTCCCCTACCCGGCGGGATGGAGCGGTGTGAACCACTCCGGCATCGGGCCGCCACAAATGTGCGGATTTCTCCAAACCTTTAGGGGCCAAGCCTTCACCTTTTAGGGGCCAGGCCCGCGCCCGAGTGGTTGCCGTCCCGCCGGCTGGTGTGGAAGGCCTTTGGCACCACGCTAGTCGGGGCCGAAGGGACTCCGCCGGTCAGCGAAAATCCACACATGCGCGGGAGCGTCAGCGGCTGCTGACGTCATCCCCGCGCGTGCCCGGGGGTGGGTCACCTACGCGTCAGCCATCGCGGAGACCTACACGGCCGATGCGTAGTAAAAGAGTGCCCCCACGGCACAGAACCCCCCCCCCCCCCCGGGGCCAGATCGCCCCGTGTCCCCCCCAGGACCCGGGAGCCCACCAGTCCCGCCGGTAAGAGAGTGGCTTAATTCCCGCCAGCGGGACTGGCATGACAGCAGCAGGAGTTCGGCCCACTGCGGGCCGGAGAATCGCGGGGGGGGGGGGGGGGGGGGGCGACCGGCGCGGCACGATTCCTGCCCCCGCCGAATCTCTGGTGCCGGAGAATTCGGCGGCCAGCAGGGGTGGGATTCACGCCGCCCCTCCCTCCGGCGATTCTCCGACCCAGCGGGAGGTTGGAGAATCCCGCCCCTGATCTTTCAGGGGTTTTCTTCAATGTCTGTGTTTATTTACATATGATTAAAGAGATGTGAAGTGGCTAATGACTGTTTGACATTGATACCATGAATGATTGTGATTAATTGACTGCTTTATGAGAACGTATGGGGGCATTTCATTCCCCTTTCTTTCCAAAATAATCCCAAAGAGAATGTTAAATGGCTTTTCTTTTTGGTTCCTGATTCAAGTCTAGGGTTTCACTGTGGTTCACAAAACTTCTGAGGTGCCATGAACCATGTTCACTAACAGAACAGGCTCAACTCTATCAAAATTGCAGGGGTGTTTGAAATGCCCACCTCTGTAATTGAGCTGGCAAGGGCAGAATTGCTGCATATGAGCACAAAGCCATACCCTTATCCTACACTAGCAGAAATACAAGAAATGAGAATCATAGAATTTACAGTGCAGAAGGAGGCCATTTGGCCCATCGAGTCTGCACCGGCCCTTTGACAGAGCACCCTACCCAAGCCCACACCCCCACCCTATCCCCATAATGGAGGTGGGAACCCAATAATTATATCATGCCACTATTTTATAGGCTTCCCACCTCAGCCTGGTCCCGCATAAATCAAGGCCTTAATGTTTATCCGATCTGTGAATACTTGTGATATCTGTTACTTATGTTCTCGCACTAATTTCCATTGACCAGTTACCTCTTCGCTTGCTGTTATACATCGGCTGCCAGTTCGCAAACACTCAACTTTAAAATTCTAATCCTTGTATTCATGGTATTATTCACCCCTATCTCTATATGGCCCTTTGAGAACTTTGTATTCATTTTGTCCATCAAGCACATCTTTCACCCCACTATTAGCAGCTGTGCCGTCATCTGTTCATGTGTTGAGCTCTGGAGTTTCCTCCTTAAACCTCTCTGCTTCTTGAGATATTTTATTCTGTTACAACACCTTTTGACTAAGCTTTTGGTAACCTGTCCTAAGGTCTCTTCCTTTGGCTCAGTGTGAGTTTTTGTCCGAACTTAAGCTCCTGTGAACATCTTTGGATATTTTACTAAATGTGAATTGTGTGCTTTGATGCCAGTATCTACATGAACAAATTGTAATCCAAAACAAGAAAGCTAAAGATATGGGCTTAGCGGGATGGAAAATTTGGCAAACCAGCAAAAGGTCCATAGACTTTGGCCATGGTCTTTACCAACATCCGCCAGGGCACTCCATATAAGTATGATTCATCAATCGTGTTTCACACCCAACCCATGTGATTTGCTGGTCTGTCCTCCCCAAGTATATTGAGAGGCTCTTATCTGTGGGTTCTTTGAGTCTAAGAACCTGTTGAAGCTGAAATACAATTGGGAGCCTGGTGCTCGATCTGAATCATTATGCTGTTCCCAAGTTTAAAAGAAATGTTGTGGCAAATGTATTTGATCTCCTATCTATGGTGTCTGGCCAAGACGGTTGACAGTCGAGCAACTCTCACGGTTTATCTCTGGCATTCTATAACCAGCTGTGACTAGCCCAGGACATATGGCCACCTATCTTTCTCTTTCCCAGCTCCTTGTTAAGGAATGATTAGCCTCCACTCTACAGCTATGTGCTACAGATAGGCCCTTGGTGTAATGTCAGGTGGATGTTACATGAAACTCGGGCACTAATTGATCAAGAACTTCCTGGTGTCCTGATCAATTTTTATTCCTTAACCAACACCAATGAACCAATTATCTAATCATTATCACATTGCTGTTTGTGGAACCTTCCTGTGCACAAGTTGGCTGCTGCATTTCCTACACAACAACAGTGAGTATACATCAAAAGTTCTACATCGGCAGTAAAGCACTTTAGGACATCCTGAGAGTTTGTAAGAAGCTGTATAAATGCAAGTCTGTTTTTTACCTGCCGACGCCGTTCAGACTAGGAGCTTATGATGAGAAGTCGCAGGCAGCAAGAGAGGAAGTAGGTGCGTTAGAGAAGTCGTTGTTTTAACAGTCTCTTTCTTTACTTTTAAATTTTTGTGATCAGGTTTTCCGAAAGAGCAAGCAGAGGCTATAGTTGCAATAATATCAAATTTAACCTGCGCTAATATGGAGTCCACATACAGGGATATGGTCACTAAAGCACAGCAGGTAGGTACAGTTTTTGAGCGTGTACCAGGAACTGGCCTCTCAATGTTTTCTGATAATATTCAAAGGAATTCTGAACAATAATATCGGAACTGTTATAGTTAAATTTGCCTCTGAATATTTGAAGAAAGGAAAAGGAGTTATCCAAATTTGTTGAAAGAATTTGATATAAATGCACATTTTAACATAGCAGCAGTAAAACATTCCTGGGGCAAGAGTCGTGGAAATCAGTGGTTTAAATAACTAAACTACGTTGAGCTGCTCCTTTTTAGAAACTCCAATTCCGAGGCAGTAACTCTCTGTCTAATCTAATCTTTCCCTTTTTCCTGCTTTGTTTTTCCTTCGTACATTATCTTCAAAAGTGTTTTTTGCATTTTAAGGTATAAAATTATCAGCAAGCAAACTCCACTTCTGACTTTATAAACAAAAGAACGCGATTGATAAAACAGCTGAAGATGGTTGGCCCAAGGACAATGTCCTGAGGAAGATCTGCAGCAGTGCACTAGGACAACAATTGACCACAAGCACTATCTTATTATATGTCAGGTGTGACCGAGCCACCACAAGGTTATCCTATTGATCCCCATTAAGCTCTGTTTTCCTCGGAGTCCTTGGTGCCATACTCAATTGAATGCTGCCATGATATCGAAGGCTGCTTTAGATGCGCCACTCCTCGGGTATTCCTTTCTGGCATCCATGTCTGGATCAAGGCTGTGGCTCGGTCTTGCGTGGTTTCCATGGCTATACTGATGTTCGGGAGAAGGTCGAATCTTTCCACCTCCTCACCAACAACAGGCCGAGTTGAGGAGAGTGAGAGTTGCCTGTAAATAAAAGCGAGTGGCAGTGGCAGAGGTGAGAAGGTGTGGGGGCAGGGCAGGGTAATTTTCTTCAAGCCATCCAGAATGTAGAAGCACTCTCTATTTCCCTTCTCTCCCAATATGCAGTGCAAAGCTAATCAAAGGAAAGGATATATATGTTGAATAAAGAGATTTTCTGTGATTCATTTTGACTCTACATTATATAATTTGCCAGTAAGTTTTTTTTTAAACATGTGTTCCATTTTACAAAATTAGAAAATCAATATATTTTGAATACTGAGAGGGAAACAGACTTTTAACCTGGACAGAGCTGACTAACATGTACAGGACAAAGCAGGGAACAATAACAGGGAGCCCTCGTTCTGCAGAATTAAAAAATTATGTTTATGTCTTGGGATAACTGTTTCTTTCAGGAAATAATGATGCAGCAAATCATGGCCCACCTAGACTCGATAAGAAAGGATATGGTTATTCTGGAGAAAAGTGAATTTTCAAATCTGAGGATGGAAAATGAGGTATGACTCCAAACGACACCGCAATAACAGAAGTACCTAATGGAATTAGACCGCTTAGGGGGCTAAATTGGGTAGCTCCTGAAACATGGACACAGTAATTGCAATGTGTGTTTAACCCACACCCATTCAATGTGGTAAAGACAGCATGTTGTCTCCCTACTGCTTGGTGGTTAGAAAGATTTCTGCGTGCAGTCTGCGCTAACTGTGCTCGTCATTAACTGCACTCACCTGTAGGGGACCCACAAACCATAACATCCTCACATTACTTGAAGCTAGTTGCAGGGGGGGATGAACCACGACGAGTAGGTCATGCAGGAACTCACTCTGACTTGGGGAAACAGTGAAGAATTGTAGGTTCCAGGTTTTCTACCACTGCGCTGGAGGCCTTGAATGGAGGAAGTGGAAAGCAGGAGATGATGTTCAATGTGGAAAAATATGAAGTGATTCATTTTTGTAGGAAGGACACGGAGAAGAACACCGTTAAAAAGGCATATGGGAGATTTTCATTTGTTAGCTGAGGAATTGAATATAAGAGCAAGGAAAGTATGCGACGCCTGTTTATAAAACACCAGTTAGACCACAACTAGAGCACTGCAACTAGAGTGCTCATCGCTGCATTATAGGAAGAATGTGATTATACCAGAGAGGGTACAGGGGAGATTTATGACTGTTACCTGGAATGGCGAATTTCCACTTTGAGCATAAATTGGAATTGTTTTAATTTAAAACATGAAAAAAAACATGAAAGTAACGGCGAGATTTAATTAGAATATATAAAATTATGAGGGGATCTAGGTAGAGTGCGGACAGGAAAGATTTACTTCCCTTAGCAGAGAGTTCAATAGCCAAGGGGCATAGATTTAAAGTGATTGGCAGAATGCTTAGGGGAGTTGAAAAATTCTTTCACACAGAGGGGTGGTGGGGGTCTTGAACTCACTGCCTGTAAGGATGATGGAGGCTGCATCCCTCATTGCGTTTATGAATTACTCGGATATGCACTTGAAGTGTCCTGAGCTACAGAGCTACTAACCAAGAGCTTGATGGTAGGATACTGCTTTTTGTGACCCCCCCCCTTCCCCCCCCCCCCCCTCCAAATTGGCCAAATGATCTCCTTCAAACTAAAATTCTGTTTCTCATGTTCCTGTTCTTCCTTCTGATAGAATCATAAAGTTTTAGAGCATGGAAGAGACCCTTCAGCCCATGCTGTCCATCAAGCACCAAACTATTCTAATCCCATTTTGTCTTGGATCCCACATGCTCTTACCATCTTCATCAGCCTCCCATCTGTTACCTTGTCAAAAGCTTTACTAAAGTCCATGTAGACTACATCAAACACACTACCCTCATCTACACACCTCATTACCACCTGAAAAAGTTCAATCAAATTTGTAAGACCTGATCTCCCTTTAACATAACCATGCTGACTATCCTTGTTTGATCCTCACCAAGTGGAGATTATTTCTGGCCCTCAGAATTTTTTTCCAGTAGTTTCCCTCAGTCCAAAAATGCCACTGGCGTTTTCGAGTTGATGTTGGATTTCGTCATCAATGTCTGCTCGCACCGAGAGGAGGTTCCTGAGGTATGGGAAATGATCCACATTGTCCAAGGGTTCACCGTAGATCTTCATGGTTGGGGGGCAGTTTTGTGTGGCAGAATCGAGCTGGTAGAGAACCTTTGTTTTCCGGATGTTTAGTCTGAGGCCCACTCCCTCGTATGCCTTGGTGAACGTGTGACAACGGTTTGTAGCTCGGCCTCTGAACGTGTGCATTCACGGGTGTCATCTGCGTACTGCAGCTCGATGACAGAGGTTGGGCTGGTCTTGGAGGTGTTGGACGTTGAACAGTTTCCTGTTTGTCTGGTAGATTAGCTTCACTCCAGCAGGGAGCTTTAGGGTGACGGTGTGGAGTGTTGCTGCGAGGAAGATGGGGAAGAGCATTGGTGCGATGACGCAGCCCTGTTTGACCCCAGTTTGCACAAGTATTGCGTCTGATGGTTCTGTTGGTGAGGATCACGGCTTGTATGTCATCATGGAGCAGGCGTCGAATGGTCATAAATTTCTGTTGGCAGCCGAATTTATATATTTCTTTTAAATAAATTTAGAGTACCCAATTCTTTTTTCCAATTAAGGGGCAATTTAGTGTGGCCAATACGCCTACCCTGCACACCTTTTTGGATTAGGGGGGTCACACCCACGCAGACACAGGGAGAATGTGCAAACTCCACATGGACAGTGACCCGGGGCCGGGATCAAACCCGGGTCCTTGCGGCGCCGTGATGCAGCAGTGCTAACCACAGGCAACTGAATTTGAGGAGGATGTTACACAATCCCTCACGGTTGACAAAGTCAAAGGCTTTTGCGAGATTGAAGAAGGCCATGTACAGAGGTTGGTGCTGCTCCCTGCACTTTTCCTGGATTTGCCACGCACTTAAGATGATATGTGTTGAGCGTCTTGATGGGTGGAAGCCTCACTGAGAATTGGGAAGGAGCTCTTCAGCCACTGGGAGGAGGCAGTTGAGGAGTATTCTCAAGAATACCTTGCCCTTGGCGGAGACTAGGGAAATCCCTCTGTACTTTCTGCAGTTGAACTCGCTTTTCCCAAAGATGGTCACAATTAAGGAATCTCTTAGATTATCCGGCAAGTTCTTTTCCAGACAAGGGTGATGAGGTTGTAGGCTCTTGTCAAGAGTACCTCTCCGCTCATTTTAATACTTCTGTGGGAATTCCATCTGCGCCAAAGGTCTTGTTCTTTTTCAGCTGTCAGGTGGCCTTTTCGCCATCATGGCAAATTGGGATTGTGCTGAGATGGTGGTGGGTAGCGTGTTGCGGAGGTGGTGGGTAGCGTGTTGCGGAGTTGGTGGGTAGCGTGTTGCGGAGGTGGTGGGTAGCGTGTTGCGGAATTGTGTCGAGGGCACTTTTGTCAAAGACTGTGTCTTGGTTGAGGAGGTCCTCGAAGTGCTCTCTCCAGCGGGCATTGACTCTCTGTCTTTGATGAGTATTTGGCTTTCAACGGGGTGGGTCGCTGGGCAATCAGACCGTAGATGGTTTTGATTGCGCTGAAGAAGCCTTGCACACCATAATTGTCAGCAAGTTGCTGAATCCTCTATCTCTTTCCAACCAAATGTATCTATCAAGCAATGCCAGTAAAACAGATTCTGATCATTTATCTCATCGTGCTACATTCCTGTCAATATGGAAAAGCCGCTTTTGTTGGGCTCAACGTTCTTCAAGTGAATAGAAATCTAGTTTACTGTGAAATGTTTAGAATTGTGTGGCTGACGGATTGAAATCGGAGACCTCCAGTGGAAGAAGTAGAATACTGCGTGTCTTTTATCAAATAAAATTTTCACCTGTTGCAGTTCTCACTGATCAACATTGATGCAACGTTTACAAGTTAATGTACAGTTATTCAAACAAAGAAAATAGGAGCAGGAGAAATCATTCGGCCCTTCAAGCCTGCTCCGCCATCCGTGGGGCAGCAGGGTGGCACAGTGGTTAGCATGCTGCCGCACAGGTCCAGGGACCTGGGTTCAATTCTGGCCTCTGGTGACTATCTGCGTGGAGTTTGCATTTCCTCCCCGTATCTGGGTGGGTTTCCTCCCGAGTGCTCCTCCCACAGTCCAATGATGTGTAGGTTAGGTGGATTGGCTGTGCTAAATCGCCTCTTTATTGTCCAAAAGGTTAGGTGGGGTTACGGGGATAGGCTGGAGACATGGGCTTAAGTAGGGTGCTCGTTCCAAGGGCCGGTGAATACTCAATGGGCCGAATGGCCTCCTGCACTGTACATTCTATGGGCGCAATTCTCCCAAAGAATTTCCCAAGTTAATTTGTGGAGCATTTTTCAGGGATTTTCCCGCTTCCTCACCGCTACTCAATGACACTTCGTCACTTATTTTGGCCCTGGGAAGTTTATAACTGGTTCAGCCCACACTTGGAATTTTTTTAGCACTGGGGAGCTGAACTCCGAGATCGGGCCGCCATTTTGAAAGGGTGCCCCGACTTCTAAGTTGGCTTGTAGGCCCACACCCACCCATGGGCAGTGTCATCCCCCACTCACATGGACACTACCCCACGCCCCCCAAGTGAGGATACCACGCTAAGGAGTTCCAGGGGATTCCGCCTCTTCAGACGCCACCTTACAGCACCCCCTTCCTTCTAGGACCCCCACCAACCTCCCAGAGGCCCCAAAACCCTGCCCTGCACTCCCCCACCCTTCAACAACCCTCCCCCTCCACCCTCATTCCATGGGCATGGCCCCCCTCACCCCCTAGCCCTTGGCAGTGGCACTCTGGCATCCTTGCACTGGCACCCAGGCAGTGTTCCTGCTGGCTTGGCAGTGACATCTGGGCACCTTGACAGTGCCAAGGTGCCCATGTTCCAGGATGCCACCCTGCACTTATCCCGACCACCCAGTAGTCTCCAATGGCCCGGGAGAGCCCTGGGTGCCGTTCCGCCTGGTCCACGCTTGTGCGGACCAGCACTGATCAGCGCCCGGCTGCAGCCTCCCTGTGGAGCCCGACGAATCGAGGGAGGCCGGAGGATCCCGCACGGGTAGGTTGTAAGTAGGTTTACGACCTACATCTGCGAGCGTCATTTGGTCCTGCCCATTTGGGGCGGGGTTCTGACTCTGACGTCTCGTGGGACTCCGGAGAAACCTGGGAGGCATGGAGCCTGTCAGGAGGCTCACTGCAAGCCTCTCCCGGCATCCTCTGACCGCGTTGCGCTCAAGTGGGAGCACAACGCAGACGGAGGATCGCGCCCAATGATTCTATGATCATGGCTGATCATCCAAATCAGTAACCTGTTCCCTCTTTCTGCTCATATCCTTTGATCCCTTTAGGCCAAAAGTTATATCTAACTCCTTCTTGAAAACATACTATCTTCCGGAAAAACTTCCATGTGCTGCGAGTTTCCAGGCCGGCAACTCTATTCAACGTTAATTGGTCCACTTAACAAGGCCTCACGGGCTTCCTGATCGCTCACGGGAATACGGCTCAGCAGCTGATTCACCAGGACCGCTATCTTTCCCCCCCCCCCCCCCTCCCCCAACAAGTTCAAGCAGCACTTAGGTTGCACCTGCTCAGCCAACACCAGCCAGCTCGCAACAATAGCGCCGAGGAGCACAGCCCCAAGATTTGGGCGTGCTGCCCTGGGGAGGTTCCTGGACGCGGTGGAGGCCAGGAGGGAAGTCCTGTTCCCCCGAGGGTCCCGGAGGGTGAGCCACAAGGCAGCCAGTGCTGCCTGGGATGAGGTGGCGGCAGCTGTTAGCTCGGGCAGTGTGACCAGGAGGACTGGCCTCCAGCATCATAAGAAGATCAACAACCTACACCGGACAGCCAGAGTGTAGGCACCAACGTCTCTTCCCCCCCCCCCCCCCCCACAACTGTGAGCCACGTGTGTGGCCAACAATATCCTCTCTGTGTCCCTGCAGGAAAAGCTCTCCCATAATCAGTGAGAGAGGACCCAGACTGGCAGTAGGGAGCCGGAACTCGCCTCCTATGAGGAGCGGGACCTGGAGGTGTCCGGTGTCACCAAGGACAGGATGGTCACACATGGGGAGGCCAGCAGCCACCACAGAGATTCCACCCGGAGGACATGTCAAACATGAGTTGTTAATAACTGATCCATCCCTCCCACTGACCACATGTCCATTCCCCCGCAGGCCCTCCAGCCGACAGCGCCGGCCCATCCCTGGACGGCATCCTCTCCTGACTCCGAGGATAACACCTTGGAGGGGAGCTCCAATGATGCTACCGTGGTCACAGCACAGCTGTCATCCCCACCCTCCACCAGCGCAGATACACGCACCTCGGTGGGACAAGCTAGTGGACAGGTTTCTGGGGCACAAGCTGGTCTGCTGGATCCCAGGACCCAGCTGGACCCCAGCCTGATGTTGCGCCCCTGGTACAGAGTTTCCTGGAGCTGATGGAGGCGATAGTGAATGGCTGATGGATGCGTTGGTGAGTGGCCGGGACACTCAGAGGGAGATGTCAGGGTCACTCCAGCAGATCCACAGCCAATTGGAGGAGTCCCACAGGCTATGGGTGCAGGTGATGGCGCCGGCAATGAGAGGCACCGAGGCCAACACTGCCATCATGACGACAGAAACAGAGAGCCTGGTGCATGACGTCAGCATCAGAGTGAAGGTGTCCAAGGCGTCGTTCAGTCGGTGACAGGCATGGCGGAGGGTCTGGACAGTATGTCTGCCACACTGGGAGATATCACCCAGTACCAGGCCGACCTTGATGGGCTTCTGTGGGACATGTCCCGCCCTCCTATGGGAATGGCCGAGTTTCAGAGCTTGTCCCAGTCGCAGGTGGGCATGGCTGAGGCACTGCAGAGTTTGGCCCAATCTCTGGAGGATGTGTTCCAGTCTCTGAGGGGCATCGACATGATGGTGCAGACTATGGGGAACCGCCAGGGCTGGCAGAGTCAGATGATGCAGGGACAGCCAATGCCCGAACCAGCAGCCCTTCCATCCCAAGGTGAACCCCAGGGCCCTATGGGCACTGGCCTGGAGGAGGGGGCGCTGAGTGCCAATCCCGGCCAGTCTCATGGGGCGGTGACAGTGGCCACCAGTTCTCCTGAGTTCCACCCCTCTGATGAGGCCATGTCTCAGGTTCATCACACCAGACAGGGCGGCACAGGTGTGTATGTGCCGCCGACAAGTGAGCCGTGGCCCTCCGTCCCCAGAGGACGCCCGCTACGGACATCGAAGGCCACGGGACGAGGTAAGCAGCTGGATGCCCCCATCGCAGATGTGCATCCTGGGGAAACGCCAAGATGTAGTGGTAGATCTAGGAGGGCCAAGCACATTAAGGATCACCTGAGGCCACCGGGTTAGGTTGGGGGCAGGGAGGGGTTGGTTGGGGGGGGGGGGGGGGGGGGGGGGGAGGTGGATATGGCACAATCGAGAATGGGGTTTTGTTCAAAACATTGAACAACTTTTTGCACAAACATTATGATGCCTCTGTCACTTCCGCGATGCAGGATGACCCCCGGACCATTTGCCTGTCTCTCCAGGCGACCCCCTTCGCCATGGCATCAACCCACCCTCCGGCCATGGTCGTGTCCCAGGACCTGTGCCCCATCCCCTGGGTGTTCGGATGTTGGCTGCTGCATGCGTGGTGCTGACTCCCACAAAGTGTCCAGGCATCAAGGTTTGATTGGAGTGCTAGGCAATGACTGCCACGTGCTACATGACCCGCAGACCCACGGAATCCACTTGGCATGTGTCAAGTGCTCATTTAACCACAATTCCCTATTAGCGATTGCCTTCAGCCATGCAGCCCGAGGCCTCAGCAGATTGTGTGGGTTGTGGGTGATTGGTGGGGCAGATGGGCCTGGGATCCAAGGGTTGGCAAGGTGTGATGCAAGCATTTGCTCCTCCCATGGAGTCCCACCCCAGCTGAGGGTCCCTCACCCCAGCCGAGCAGTGGGTTGGCAAGGCCATCAACCCCCAAGCTCTTTGCCTGTGAGCAAAGATGTCTACTCCCCTCCTCGGCTCGCCACAGAAGCCCTTCCGTCAGGTTCACGTTTTTAAGAGGAGTACCGATCGGTGCCAACTTGAGCACTTGCTGGGGAGGCCGGTGAATGACAGGAGGCCGTTGGATAACGGGTGGCTCTCGTTAATTGCATGGAAATCGGCCTGAAGTGAGGATACGTCACACTACCGCGAGATTCCGAATTCACCTATGGCAGCATCGCAAACTGTTTGGCGCCTGACGCGGTTCCCGTTTTTGGCCTCTCCCGATATTCACCGGCCTCGTTACGCTTGAGCGCAACAACGTGGGAAGATCACACCCACAATGTGTTGGTCTTAACTACTCCTTTGGTCGCGAATTTCATAGGCTCTGGGTGAAGAAATTTCTCCGCCCCTCAGTTCTAAAAGATTTACCCCGTATCCTTAGACTATGACAGCTGGTTGTAGACATCCTCATCATCGGGAACATTTTTCCTGCTTCTACCCTGTCTAGAATTTTTAAGTTTCTATGAGATCCCCCCCCTCATTCATCTAAACTCCATCGAATATAATCCTAACCAACTCGATCTCCCCTCGTATGTCAATTTCGCCATACCAGGAATCCGACTTGTAAACCTTCTCTGCACTCCCTCTACCAAGAGCATTCTTCCTCCAATAGGGAGACCAAAACTGCGCACAATATTCCAGGTGTGGCTTCGCCAAGGCCCTGTATAATTGCAACAAGACATTTTGCTCCTGTACTCATCCTGTTACTATGAAGGCCAACATACCATTTGCCTCCTTTACCGCCTGCTGTACCTGCATGCTTGCCTTCAGCAACTGGTGTACGAAGACACCAGTTGCACATTCCCCGCTCTTAATTTATAGCCAATCAGATAATAGTCTGCCTTCCTATTTTTTTGCTCCCAAAGTGGATAACCTCACATTTATCCACATTATACTGTATCTGCCATGCATTTGCCCACTCACTTAACTTGTCCAAATCACACTGAAGAATCTCTGCATTCTCCTCACAACTCATACTCCCACCCAGCTTTGTCATCTGCAAATTTGGAGTTACTACATTTAGTTCCCTCATCTAAATCATTAATATATGTTGTGAATAATTGGGGTCCCAGCACCGATACCTGCAGTACCCCACTAGACATTACCTGCCATTTTGAAAAAGGCCCGGTTATTCCTACACTTTGTTTCCTGTCTGTTAATCAGTTTTCTATCTCTGTCCACTACCCCCAACCCCATGCACTTTAATTTTACACATTCATCTCTTTTTTGGGACTTTGTTGAAAGCCTTCTGAAAGCCCAAATAAACCACATCCACTGGCTCCCCCTCAACAACTCTACTAGTTACATCCTCAAAGAATTCCAGTAGATTTCTTAAGTACGATTTCCCTTTTGTAAATCTATGCTGACTCTGTCCGAATCTACCACCATTTTCCAAGTGCTCTGCTATAGAATCTTCGATAATGGATTCTAGAATCTTCCCCACTACCAACATCAGGCTGACTGGTCTATAATCCCCTGTTTTCTCTTTACCTCCCATTTTAAATAATGGGGTTAAAATAGCTACCCTCCAATCTGTAGGAACTGCTCCAGAGACTATAGGGAGGGAGGCAAAAAGTGGGTAACTATAGGCCAATTAGCCTAACGTCTATTGTTGGAATCAATTATTAAGGAAGTAATGCAGCATGCAGCACATGTGGAAAATCATAATCTAATCCAGCAGGGGCATCTTGACAAATACATCAATAGGATGGGAATAGAGGCATACAGACCCCGGAAGTGTAGAAGATTTTAGTTTAGACGGGCAGCATGGTCGGCGCAGGCTTGGAGGGCCGAAGGGCCTGTTCCTGTTCTGCACTTTTCTTTGTTCTTTGAGTCAGCATGGCTTCATGAAAGGAAAATCGTATCTGACTAATTTATTAGAGTATTTCAAGGACAATAGAGGGGAGCCAATAGATGTGTTGGATTTTCAGAAGGCATTCAAGCAGGTACCTCCAAAAGGAAGTCATAAGAAAGAGCCCATGGTAGGGATGGCATGGTGGACAAGTGGTTAGCACCGCTCCCTCACGGTGCTGAGGACCTGGGTTTGATCCTGGCACTGGATCATTGTCTGTGTGGAGTTTGCACATTCTCCCCGTGTCTGCGTGGGTCTCTTCCCCGCCCCCCCCCCCCCACACACACACACACACACAACCCAAAAATGTGCAGGGTAGGTGGATTGACCATGCTAAATTGCTCTTTAATTGGAAACAAAAATTGGGTACTCTAAATTTTTAAAGAAAGAAAGAGCCCATGGTGTTGGAGTAGTATATTAGCATGGATAGAGAATTGACTAATGGGCAGGAAACGGCGAGTGGGGATAAAGGATTCTTTTTCAGGTTGGTGACCTGTAACCAGTGGGGTTCCAAGGGGATCAGTGCTGGGATGGAACTGTTTACAATATATATTTCTGACTTGGAGGAAGGAGATGAATGTACTGTAGCCAAATTTGCAGACATCACAAAAATAGGTGGAAGGCAAGATGTGAGAGGGATACAAACAGTTTGCAAAGAGATATTGTAGTAAGAGGGCAAAAAGTTGGCAAATGGAGTATAATGTGGGAAATTGTGAAGTTCATTTTGGAAGGACAAACAAAAGAACAGAGTATTATTTAAATGGGGGGAAACTGCAGCAAGCTCCAACACAAAGCGACTTGGGGTACCTGTGCACGAAACACAAAGCTCGTACAGAGGTATAAAGATGTGCAGGTGCAAAGTTTAGGTAGCTTGGCCATGCTAAATTTCACCTTCGTATCCAAAGGTTAGATGGGGTTACAGGGTTGCGGGGGAGGAGGCCTGGGTAGGGTGCTCTTTCAGAGGGTCAGTGCAGACTCAATGGGCTGAATGGCCTCCTTCTGCACTGTAGGAATTGTATGGAGGTGCAGCAGGCAATCAGCAAGGCTAATGGAATGTTATTTCAAGGTGGTTGGAGTATAAGATCGGGATGCCTTGCTGCAACTGTACAAGGTACAGCAGAGGCCACGTCGGGAGTACTGTGAGCAGTTTTGGTCCCCTTATTTAAGGAAGGATATTATTTCATTGGAGGTAGCTCAGAGAAGGTTGTTTTGTGAATAAAGATTAAACATGATGTGGAGATGCCGGCGTTGGACTGGGGTGAGCACAGTAAGAAGTCTTACAACATCAGGTTAAAGTCCAACAGGTTTGGTTCGATGTCACTAGCTTTCGGAGCGCTGCTCACCTGAGGAAGGGGCAGCGCTCCGAAAGCTAGTGACATCGAAACAAACCTGTTGGACTTTAACCTGGTGTACAAAGATTAAACAGGTTGGGATTCTATTCCTTGGAATTTAGAAGAATGAGAGGTGATCTCATTGAAACATAAGGGGCTTGACAGGCTAAATACTGAGGGAATGTTTCCCCTCGGAGAGTCCAGGAACTGAGGGTATAGTCTCAGAATAAAGGAGTGCCAATTTAAGACTGAGATGAGGAGGAGTTTCTTTTGAGGGTTGTGAGTCTTTGAAACTCCTTGCCACACAGCTGTGGGGCAGATTGCTTGTGTATATTTAAGGCTGAGATAGATAGATTCTGGATCAGTAAGGGAATCAAGGGTTACGGGGAAAGGGCAGGAAAGTGGACATGAAGAATGTTGGATCCTATTGAATGGCGGAGCAGGCTCAAGGGGCCACCTCCTGTTTCTTATGGTCTTGTGGTCTACAGAATCTTGGAAGATGACCACCAATGCATACTATTTCTAGGGACACTTCCTAAGTACTCTGTGATGTATATTGTCAGGACCTGGGATTTATCAGCCTTCAATTTCCCCAACATCATTTCTCTACTAATACTGATTTCCTTTGGCTCCTCCCTCTCATTAAACCCTATGTTCCTTTTCATTTCTGGTATCTTATGTGTGTCCTCCTTTGTGAAGACAGAACCACAGTATTTAGTTGTTCAGCCATTTCTTGTTCCCCATTATAAATTCCCTTGTTTCATAGAATTTTACAGTGCAGCGGGAGGCCATTCGTCCCATCGAGTCTGCACCGGCTCTTGGAAAGAGCACCCTGCCCAAGGTCAACAGCTCCACCCTATCCCCATAACCCAGTAACCCCACCCAACACTACGGGCAATTTTGGACACTTAAGGGCAATTTATCATGGCCAATCCACTTAACCTGCACATCTTTGGACTGTGGGAGGAAACCGGAGCACCCGGAGGAAACCCACGCACACACGGGGAGGATGTGCAGACTCCGCACAGACAGTGACCCAAGCCGGAATCGAACCTGGGACCCTGGAGCTGTGAAGCAATTGTGCTATCCACAATGCTACCGTGCTGCCCTGTAAGGGCCCTGTTTCTGACTGTAAGGGAACAACATTTGTCTTTATCAGTCTTTTTCTCTTCAAATATCTATAGAAAAGTTTACAATCAGTTTTTCTGTTAGCTGCAAGCTTACTCTCATTCTATTTTCCCCTTCTCCATCAATTCCTTGGTCCTCATTTGCTGAATTCTGAACTGCTCCCAATTCTCATGTCTGTTATTTTTCCTGGCTAATTTGTACACCTCGCCCTTGGATGTAATACTACTTCTCCCTTGGATTTAATACTATCTTTAATTACTCTTCTAAACCATGATTTGGCCAACTTTCCCATTTTACTTTTGCGTCAGACAGGAATAAACAATTGTTAAAGTTCACTCATGCACTTTTTGAATGTTTGCCATTGCCTATCCACTGTCATCCTTTTAAGTAACATTTCCCAGTCCATCATAGCCAACTCATGTCTCATACCATCATAGTTTCCTTTATTAAGATTCAGGACCCTTATGTTGCTAACTTTTGGTTGGCTCTTAAATGTTGCACGTTGTATCTTTTACTGAATTTGCTCTGTTTCTATAACCTTTGCTCTAGAGTTGCCAGGTGTCTTTATGATACCGCCACGAGGTTCAAGTTCAAGTACTGATCAATAACTCAACACACCAATTAGTAAGATTCAAATCAAAACACATTCATTATACACAGTAAATCACTACTCATGCATAAACTCTACTTTCTAGACTATTCTCTATCACTAAAAGGCCTATACATGGCTTCGGAACTGGCCCACCAGGTCAGGGGAACAAATGGCCTTTCGTTCGATCCTGAGTCTGCAGGATTCAAAAGCTGGTATGGACTGGTAGCTAGGAGCGCCTATCTCGTAGCGAGCGTTGACTGGAGACTTATTTGGTTGTTGCGACAGCTTAGCAGTTCACTCTCAGAGGTTGATTCGAGTTGCTGAGTGAACCTACCAAGAAGGACGATTTGAACTTGGGGACTCTATTTATAGTCCCCAGGTGCTTCCCACCCTTCGGGGCAGACCCCGTACCTGGTTCCAAATGATTGGACTGCGTTCCGATCACTTGGATCGATTTCTCCAATACTGGAGTTGTTCCCTGATCGCTGGGCAGTCCCTAAATGTCCGTTGGCCTTCCTTTGTCTTGGCTCCTGCTCGCGCCGAGGAGTCTGGCTTGGCCTTACTCACCTGATGTGTATCAATTGTGACTGGGAATCGCTCATTACTATGCAGGTGGCTGCTGGTTTCAGTGCTGTCTGGTTTTTGCAAGTTCCAATACACAGGGGGCGCGATTCTCCACTCCCACTCCGGTTGGGAGAATCGCCTGGGCCGCCAAAATTTACGGGGACGCCGGTCCGACGCCCTCCTGCGATTCTCCCAAGCGGCGGGAACGGCCCAGTCGCGTTTCGCGGGCCGGAGAATCGCCGGAGACACCGAAAATGGCGATTCTCCGGCACCCCCTCTATTCTGAGGCCTGGATGGGCCGAGCGGCCAGGCCAAAACGGCGGGTTCCCCCCAGCGCCGTCCACACCTGGTCGCTACAGTAGTGGGCGGTGCGTGAACGCTGGTGCGCCGGCCTGTGGGGGGGCGAGGGGGGATCCTGCACCGGGGGGTACCTTAAATGTGGGGTGGCCCGCAATCGGTGCCCACCGATCGTCGGGCCGTCCTCTCTGAAGGAGGACCTCCTTCCTTCTGCCGCCCCGCAAGGTCCGTCCCCCATCTACTTGTGGGGCGGATTTGGACAGGACGGCAACCACGCATGCGCGGGTTGGTGTCCGTTATGCGGCGCCGGCCGCGTCATCTATGCGGCGCTGCTTTTACGCGGGCGACAAGGCCTGGTGCGGGTAGATGATGCGGCCCCGATACTGGCCCATTGTCAGGGCCTGAATCGGTCGGGACCAGGGCCGTTCCGCGCCGTCGTGAACCTCGACGGCGTTCACGACGACGCGGCCACTTCGGCGTGGGGGTGGAGAATCCCGCCCAGGATTTCTGCACTTGCTTGTTTTTGCCTGTGTTGGCTGAATTTCCCTTTAGTCTTTGCGGTTCTCCATTTTAAGTCGGGAAGTGGCCAACCCAGGTGGCTACACTTGTCTCAGACAGAATCAACCACGTCACTTTCCTCCTTGATAAAGGATTCTATCATATTGTGGCTCAAACCCAAGGGGTCTCGTGCAACTAGATTGCCAAGTATTCCTTTTTCATTACACAATACCCAGTCTAGAATGGCCTGTTCTCTAGTTGGTTCCTCAACATTTTGGTCCAGAAAACCATCCTGTGTACAGTCCAGGAATTATTATTCGATTGGTATAATAAATTTGATTTGCCCAATCTATATGCAGATTAAAGTCACCCATAATTACAGATGTTCCTTTATCACAAGTGTCTCTAACTTCCTATTTAATGTAATTCCCAACATTAACACTACAGTTTGGGGGTCTATATACAACCCCACTAATGTGTTTTTTCCCCCTTGTGTTTCTCAGCTTTACACATACAGATTTTACATCATCAGAGCTAATATCTTTCCTCACTATTGTGTTTATTTCCTCTTTAACCAGAAATGCAACTTCACCACCTTTTCCTTTTTGTCTTTCCTTCCTAGATACTGAATACCCATAGATGTTCAATTCCCATCCCTGTTCACCTTGCAGCCATGTCTCTGTAATCCCGAATATATTATACCAGTTTACATCTATTTGCACAATTAATTCATTCACTTTCTTATGAATGCCCCTTAAGGCCATAAGGCTTGTCTTTTTAACATTACTTGTCCCGTTCCCACTATTTTTCACTGTGGCCATTTGATTCTGGCCCTCAATTGCTTTGCCTATCACTTTTCTTATTCCCCTTTCTGTCTTTTGGTCTTGTCCTTGATTTCCCCCCCCTCCTCTGACTCCTTGCATAGGTTCCCATCCCCCTGCCATTTTCATTTAAATCCTCCCCAACCACTCTAGCAAACACTCTCCTTGGGACATCATTTCGGTCCTGCCCTGGTGTAACCCAACCAGTTTGTTCTGGTACCACTGCCCCAGGACCAGTCCCAGGAATCTGAAACACTCCCCTTCACAACATCTCTTCAGCCATGTGTCCATTCGCTATATCTTGCTATTTCAATCCTGACTAGCACATGGCACTGGTAGTAATCCTGAGACCTTTTCTTTCTAACTCTCTATATTCTGTTCTAGGACCTCATCCCATTTTTTAAAACCTATGTCGTCTGTACCAACTGATTTCCTTTCTTTAATACATTCCTAGGCATCACTGGCAAGGCCAATTTATTCCCATTCTGAATTGCCCTTGAGAAAGTCGTGGTAGGTTGCTTTTTTTAAACTTCTGCAATCTGTGTGGTGTAGGTACATACTCAATGGTCTTAGTTCCTGGGTATTGACCCAGTGACAATGTAAGTATGGCGATCTATTTTCAAGTCAGGATGGTATGTGACTTGGAGAGGAACTTGTTGCTGAGGGTGTTTTCATTTTCTTGCTGTCCTTGGTCTTCTTGGTCAGCATTTTTCAAACTTTTTTTTCCAGCGACCCACGTTTACAGAATGGCCGACGTATCGCAACCCACGCCACATTCACAAAAGCTTCTCCATAATTTCTGTTAAAAACATCACATTCACTGTTGGCACTTCTGATTTATTGAATGTAAACTTTGTAAATTGAGCTGCTGTTTCACCTTAAAAGGACAACTCCACCCTGACACCTTGCTAAAGGGTGTAACTCAGGATTATTTAATTATTTTATATCTTCACACCCATTGTTAACATGTGGAAAATTGGGTGCAAACGCTGGAAAGATTAACAAGCTCAATATTGCACAGTTTTAAACACGTCATGATCACGCATTCAAAACCTAACACGACCTCGGATAGGAAATTAAACTCAAAACTTGCACTTCAGAAACAGGAGCCCTAACGGCTGAACTAAAAACACGGTCTGACCGAATGTCACGGGACGCCTGTCGGCACTGTTTCCCAAATAATTATGTAACAGACTGAAAACATGCTTAAAAAATCACAATGCTGGGTCCAGTTCAGCAGACCAATGTGCAAAATGTGCAGGCACATTCCATTCCATACACCTGCAACATTTCACCAGCTCATGTATACATGAGTGTAGTTTAGTTGCCAGCTAATGCCATCCTTGGCGAACCATTGAAGCCCCGATAAAGGTAGATGCAAAGGTCCTTGTGGTAGAGGAGCGGATTCAGCTTATGGAGTCCATGTAGCCACACGGCAGAGACAGATGCTTGGGGACGAGTACCTGGGAAGAGGGGGTGGATAGCGGCAGGGGTTTTGAAAAAAAGAAGCGTCCTTGAAAGACAAGAGCCCCGGTGTGGACAGACAATTCGGAAGTGAAAAGAGTGGATGTAGGGGCTTGTAAGGGTGAAGGAGGCTGTTTGTCCAGGTTAACTGAGAGAATGATAACGCACAGGGTTTGTTAGTGACACACTGAACTCAAGAAATAATACAGATCCTAAGGCAGCACGGTGGCGCAGTGGGTTAGCCCTGCAGCCTCACGGCACCGAGGTCCCAGGTTTGATCCCGGCTCTGGGTCACTGTCCGTGTGGAGTTTGCACATTCTCCCCGTGTTTGCGTGGGTTTCGCCCCCACAACCCAAAGATGTGTAGAGTAGGTGGATTGGCCACGCTAAATTACCCCTTAATTGGAAAAAATGAATTGAGTACTCTAAATTTAAAAAAAAAAAAGAAATTTTAAAAAAAAAGAAATAATACAGAATCTGACGCTGAACACAGTAGCAGAAAATGCCAGCCAAAGAAAATTTTACAGGTCTCTGACTGCAAACTTCCCAACTACACTCTGCCCAGAGAGGCAAGGAGGTCCACAGCACTGGCTTCTGCATCAGCCTCATGTGGTCATGCACTGTACTGCAGTGAGAATTTACCTGGAGAGAAAACGGTAATCATGGTCAGACGATCTTTAGGGATCATTTTGGTGACCTTTTGGCGACCCCATTTGACACCATCCCACGACCCATCCGCAGGTCGCGACCCCCAATTTGAAAATCACCGTTCTAGGTGGTAGAAGTTGCAGGTTTGGAAGGTGCTGTCAAAGAACCCTCAGCACGTTGCTGAATTGCATTTTCTAAATGGAACACATTGCTTCCCCTGTACGGCAGTGGTGGAGGGAGTAAAAGGTGGGGGGTGGGGTGGCAATCAATTCGCCTGCTTTGTCATGGATTGTGTTGAGCTTCTTGAGTGTTGGAGCTGCACTCATCCAGGCAAGTGGAGAGTGTTCCATTGCACTCCTGACTTGTGCCTTGCAGATGGACAGGCTTTGGAGAGTCAGAAATTGAGTTACTGGTTGCAGCTACCTAACCTGTGACATGCTCTTGTATCCACAATATTTATGTGGCTGGTCCAATTAATTTTATAATCCATGCTGATCCTCAGAATATTGCTGACTCAGCAGCATTTTTGGCTCCAAGTCAGAAGTTGGTTATTTCAAACCCTTTGTGCTAGAATCTAGGGTAACACTTCAGTGTAGTTCTGGGGAAGTGCTAGATTGGCAAAACCATTATTCAGATGAGACGTTAAACTTTTGCCTATTCAAATGAAAGTCTAATGTTCTGTGGCATCAACAGGGCATTTTGCACAGCCACCTTCCTAACCTGGGGCGGGATTCTCCGAACCCCCCTCCCCCACCCGCCAGGTCGGAGAATCGCTGGGGGTGTGACGTAAATCCCGCCCCCGCCAGTCGCCGAATTCTCTGGCACCGAAAATTCGGCGGGGGTGGGAATTGGCGATTCTCCAGGCGATTCTCCAGCCCGTGATGGGCCGAAGTCCCGCTGCTGTAATGACGGTCCCGCCAGCGTGAATCAAACCACCTCCCTTATCGGCAGGAGCAGGCGGCACGGGCGGGCTCCGGAGTCCTGGGGGGGGGGGCGAGGGGCGATCTGGCCCCAGGGGGTGCCCCCACAGTGGCCTGACCCGCGATCGGGGCCACCGATCCGCGGGCGGGCCTGTGCCATGGGGGCACACTTTTCTTTCCGCGTCGGCCTTAGCCTCCCAATGGCCGACGCAGAAGTGACCCCCCCCCATGCGCATGCAGCCGCTGACACTCCCGCGCATGCACGGATTTCCGCCATCCGGCGAAGTCCCTTCGGCCCCGGCTGGCGTGGCAGCAAAGGCCTTTCCCGCCAGCTAGTGGCGCGCCAACCACTCCGGCGCGGGCCTTGCCCCTCAAGGTGAGGGCTTGGCCCCTAAAAGTGCGGAGAAATCCGCACCTTTGGGGCGGCCCGACACCGGAGTGGTTCCCGCCACTCCATCCCACCGGGACCCCCCGCCCCGCCGGGTAGGGGAGAATCCCGGCCCTGGTCTCAAGGTGTATGAATGATGAACCGTGTTTAAATGTTGCAATGAGATGTTAAATCAACAGCATCTTTACATTCCCAGGAACAAAAAGGATTGAATGTTGACTTACCTGTCATTGCTGTAGATGCTTCCAATTGCACACCGGGTGGGGTGCCACCAATTTCTATGTTTTTTAAAATAAAATCAGTGTTTTGATTATACTTTTAGCATTTGAGTATTTTACCTCAGTTCTTCGTTCTTTTTTAGAAAATTAAAATTGAATTGGAGCATCTAAAACAACAGCTTTTGGTAAGTTGCTCTGTAGACTGATTTATCACAGGCACATCCTGTTAAGTACCTTCCCAAATTCATTTGAGCTGATGGGGCATCATTGTATTCTTGGTTTTGTAGGATGAAGTTAAGAAGATCAGAAATGATACAAAACTGGACATGAACTTGGAAAAGAGCAGAATTATGGACATGGTAATTTATTGTGATATTTCTGCAAGCTTGTTGCTAGTTTATGTCTTGCCAGCTTTGCTAAAAATTCCTTTTAAATTGAATTATTTGGTTTTTCGCAGTGTTGTGCATGAGAGAAGTGCAATATTAAGCAGAGTTAGACGTAGGGGGACAATGTAACAAGATGAGAGTAAGAAGTCAGATGGACAGAGGGGGAAAGGATAGGGTAACTAACCAGGTTAAATAACTCCAAGCAAGGGGAACAAATTGGCTGTGGGTGAGAAACATATCAGCAGGAGACAATTGTATAATTTAGTGGGAGGGAGGCATGGGAAACAATCTCGTGTTGGGTGAGGGTCAACTTTCCAGAATATCTGCAGTTATCGTGGGTTCAAAGTATTTTTGAAATTTCCATTAATGGAACTTGATCAGCAGAAAAAATGGGAAATGGCTTCTTCCCGACAATGGTGGATGTAAAATGGCTTTTAAATGGTCTGGGTGTTGAATTCAAATGTACTATTATGTGAAGGACACTAACTTCACAAGAATCTCTGCAAAAAAACTATGGGCAATTAAGACATTATGTGGGGCCAAGTTCTGAGAGCCAAGTAAGTAATTACTGAGATGGTGAAGAGCTTTTCGATCAAGAAACAGGAATTTTAAAGTAATCTTATTTTATTACTCGCAATCAATGTGATTGAAAAACACTTCTATTTCTGTTCAGACATCAGATAAACTGAAAATATTGCTGTAGAATCACCTGATGACTGTATGCAGACTTAAAGTACCACTGAACAATGTAAATAATTGCCTCAAATAATGATCGTGTGATGGTTAATATCGAAACCACCTATCCCAGTCAGCTGGCTGTGTACAAATACTATTGGGATGGAAAATCCTTCAAGGTGTAGTTACAAAGTGATCTTTATGCATTTTCAAATGGAATAAACCTATCAGTTTAAATGTATTATGGAATTTCCTCAAATATGAAATAGAATTTTCTTAATGTGATCAGCTTATCAAATCATTTTATTGAGCAAGTGTTAATACTTCACATCTATAATCATTTAATTTTTCATTAGTTTAGAGAAAGAGAGAAGCAGTTAATGACGTCTAGAAATGAATTTACTGAATTGGTAAGTTTTTAAGATGACTGATTAATATGAATGCAAATTTTTTGTTTCTGATAAAGAAATCTGGATTATCATTCAATCCTACAATGATGATGATCCAATATTTTGTTGCGAAGGCTCTCACACTTCCAGCAATATGATAATGACTAGCTATTCTGTTTTGGTGATGCTTATTGCCTACTATGATCTACTCTGCTCATGAGAGCACAGCAATGTGACCTCTTGCAAACGCAATAGTGCCACTCTTTGCAGATTTACTTATTGTGATTGATGTGGATCCTTTTCAGAACTCAGGAACAGACCGTGCCATAACAGAAACAAACAAAAAAATTGACACAGATGTTGCTTCACTCAAGACCATGTTGGAATCTCTTAAACTGGAAACAATGAGGTATCTTGCAGGTAAGATTGTGGAAGAGATGCGGGGGGGGGGGAGGGGGGTTGGATTTATGAAATAGAATTACTACCGTTTTGTTTATCTTCTGTTGAGAGAAAGAGGGGAGTAGAGAATAATTGTTAACAGTGTTTCCGTTACAGATCAGGGATAATACACTGGTGGAAATTGCATCATTGAATTGCAATATATTGGCAAAGGACTAGAAAGAGCAACATATTTTTCAATGAAGAGAATACCCTTTTACTAGTTTTTGAGAGTTTGATTTCATCGTTTTGCATGTGGTGGTAGAGTCAAAATATGTAACAAACAGCTGGTCTTTCCTCTATATACTTTTATAAATTTCTCACTGGCTGGTACATTCAGATTATTTTAGTTTGATATGTGAGGAAGAGGGATATGCAATTTTCTCCCGTTTGAAAAACTGAATATAGTGTACAGTAGGGTTAAAAATCCACAAGCTGCATCTCTTGTTGATAGCTCAGATAAAATAATTAACCAGATTTTATAGAACTGAAATGGAATAAACCATTGTCAGCATATTGTATTACATCTGTATATAATAATCGGTGTGCGTCCTGGTTGAAGAATTTCATTGACAAACAATAGTTGTTCTTTCCCAATATTAATATTTCCCTTTGTGCATTGCCAATAGTGACCGTGTGACCCTTAATGCTTCCAGCAATCTGACTGCTTAGTTAATCTGTTTGATAGGATCAATGAGGATAGAGAATTCATGTGGGACAGACATTCATTTTGCACTGGTCTGTGGTAACTGCCGTGCACTGATTTTGAGTGTTCCCATGGACTAATCCGAGCACTGTGACTGAAAATATTGTCTGTCATTAGTCCCTGGTGACTGTAAAAGTACATTACATCATGAAGAAACTTCAGGGCTCTTTTCTGCTGCTAAAATTCAATTTAAGAGTGTCCGTCATATAAGTAGAATATGCATCAATTAAAAGGGAAGGATTTGTGGAAATTAAGATGAAGGTAGATTTAATGTTTCGGCATAAACCTTTCCCAAGAGTCTAATTAACTTATTTTTGGCAGACTTCTGGTAGGAATTTTCATCTGGAAGAAGCCCAGATGTTATGTGTTGACCCCAGCAGCAGGGCAAGAAATGTATGTGGTAATACTGATAAAACGAAGAACTACTTTTTGTAAATTTGTTTCTCATCTGGGCAGAATCTTCCCCTCAGTGCACACGCGGTGACTGGTAAACCAGCGTGCAGCTCTCCATTTATCCGTGTTTTCTCTCCAGATTTTAGTGCACTCTTGTGCAAATAAAAAATCTGGGGCCGTGATTTTCACCATCACTGTGGTGGGGCAGGCGTGATAAAGCCAGCAACGCCAGCGCCACGAAGATGGGGGTGCCATCTTTAAAGGGCATCCCGACCTGCGATATAAATAAAGCCCCCTCCACAAGGAGTGGGGTGACCCCCAGCTCAGATAAGGGGAATCCCCTCCAATGGGGCTCCCCAAAAGGCCCAACCCTGACACTGCCAGAGGGCAGTGTATTCTCATCATTTCCTGACTCGCGCAAGATTTTAGGGTCTCATCGCCGTTTACACTGACAGCTAACTTGGACTCAGAATCCCTCCCATTAAATCAGTTGCTCAGAACATAAAGTCAAGCAATAGAAAAGACCTATTGAGGTTTATCCCTTGGGTTGATAGTGGCAATTAGTTACTTTATTAAATATTACTAATGTCCTTTGCCTGCATTGTGATTATTCTACATTTTGATAATTTTTGTCAAAAAACTGATTAATTCTGGGTGGATATTTAGAAATCTATGGTGGTGTATATTTTTCAATAATTAAAACTTGCTTTTATATATCTATTGCACTTCTAACTTTTTAAATACATCACTTTTATTGGAAATTTGAGTTAATTTCAAAATACCAATATTAGGTATGGCTCTTTTGTATCTACCCCAAGTTTCTCTATTTTCTTTCTCAAGTCTCCTGGCCGGCCTTCCATCCTTTAGTTAATTTCATCCAAAACTTTTCCCATATCCTAACTCATATCATGATCCTTTCTCTGAGTACTCCCATTCTCACTGGCCTATATTGGTAGAAGATCCAGCAATGCTTCAAATTTAAAATTATCAGCCTTCTTTTCTTTTCAAATTCTTTCACTATCTCTGTAACCTCCTTTAGCTTGACAACATTCTAAGATCTCTGTGCTTTTTGTTTTGATAAATTGTACCTAATTATTTTTTTTCCAATTGAGGGGCAATTTAGCCTGGTCAATCCATCTTCCCTGCACATCTTTGGGTGGGAGTGAGACCCACGCAGACACTGGTAGAATGTGCAAACTCCACACGGACAGTGACCCGGGACCGGGATCAAACCCGGGTCCTCGGCGCCATAAGGCAGCAGTGCTAACCACTGCGCCACCGCGCCGCCCTCCATCCCCAATTTTAATCGCGCCACTATTGGTGGCCATGCACTGAGCTGCCAGAACCCTAAGCTTTGGAACACCCTTCCAAACCCCTCCATCTGTCTTATCTATCTCTCTCCTAAGTGTTATTTCTTTAACCAAGTTTTTGATCACTTCCTTACTTATAACCATTACTTATTATTTACCTATGTGACTCGGTGTCAAATTTTGTTTCGTAATGGTGCTGTGAGGTGCCTTGAGATGTGTATCTCAAAGGTGCGATATAAATAAATTGGAGAATCTGAGCCAATAGGAATAAATAGGCCATTGGATCCAGTATATTGCTGGGCCAGACGAATAATTAATGGTGTTGATGGCATTAAGGGATGAGAGGGGGAAACAAAACAATTGTACCTGAATCAGCAGACTGAGTGGACACAGCATGGCCACAGTGCGAAAGCCAAAGTGTGCAGAAAAACCATAAATGTCTGGGCCAATGGGACCTATCAGGATTGAGATTAAAGTTTAAAAATGTGAAATTGAAACTTGAACTCCAATCTCCCTGCAGTAACACTGGACCCAATATGGAAGCATTGACAAACAGAAAAGGAATTAAGCCAATGCAGCACAACACCTCTCAGCTTTTTGCTAATCTCAGACTAGGAGTGGTGAATGGGGAATAGAAAAGACTGAGATTTGACTTCAAGGTTATATTCCAAGGACTGGTTCAGCCAAGATCTGAAACTATGGCGCGATTCTCTGGCCATGTTGTGCTCAAGCGAGAGCACAACACGGCCGGAGAATTCCAGGAAAACCCTCTCGCGGGTTCCCCGGCAGCCTCTGCTGATTCAGGCAAGTCCCGCGAGGTGTCAGATTCGGAACTCCACCCAAAAGGGACGGGACCACACTATGCTCGCAGAAGTAGGTCGTAAGCCTACTCACCCAGGATACATCGATCCCCGTTGATTCTCCAGCCTCCCGAGGGAGTCTGCAGCCAGGCATTGATCAATACTGGTCCACAAGAACGGGGATAGTGCAGGGTCGCCCCCACTGGACTTGGCACTGCCCAGCTGGCACCTTGGCACTGGCAGCCTGATACTGCTAAGGTCCTGGGTGTCACCACCAAGCTGACTGGAGCACTGCCCAGGTGCCAATGCAAGGTGCCCAGGTGCCAGAATGGCACTGCCAAGGGTCAGGGCCCAATGGGGGGGCATGCCCATGAAAGGATTTGAAGGGTGGGGTTGTGAAGCCCATATGTGTGGGGGGTGACATTGCCCAGGGGTGGGGGGGGGGGGTAAATTGCTGGCGTTTCACGCCAGACTTTCCATTTAAAAAATTTACAGCGATTCTCCTACCTGCAGGGGGCTGGCAGGGCCCCGGAGTGTTTCTCGCAGCTTCAGCTGCGCGAATGGGTCCCCTCACTTCAGGTTGCGAGTCCGTGCATGTGCACAGCGGCGGCCTGCAGCGGCCCGCTGAACGCGATGGTGGACTCAAGCCGGCGGACCTGGACCAACAAAGAAGGTCCCAACGATCTGCGCCGGCACCGCTCGATCTATCCTGCCCAATTGCTTCCCCAGCTGCCCATAAGGCCCCCCCCCACCATGGTATTTGATTCCCCCACGCCCCAACAGGGTGCCACAAACGAGTCCCGACTGGCCAGACCATGCCGTCGGGAGTTTGGCCGGTCGGGACCGGAGCATCGCTGGGAGGGCCTCTGGGCGATGGCCCCCCAACCGTGCCGCGTAATTCGCGCAGGAGCAATTCTCCGGGGACCGGAGAATCGTGGGAGCAGCGCCGGTACCGATTCTGTCGTAAATGTGGATTCTCCTCCCCCGCGCCAATCACGATTTTGTCGCGGGGCTGCGGAGAATCCAGCCCCTGGTCTGGTCAGCTCTGTGTGCATTCTGAAATTATATAGTTTGGAGTTCAGTTTTATAGAAAAGTATAAATGTATCTAATTTTGTTTTCTGTTTTATTGTTCTACAGCGTCCGTCTTTACCTGCCTAGCAATAGCATTAGGGTTTTATCGGTTGTGGCAAAAATAGAAAATGAAAGATGACCTTCAGCAACAAGCAATGAGAACCTCTGGAATTTAATGATCTTTATATTGATAAAATATTAGGATTTTCCTGGGAAGAACAGATTGTTGATCTGCTATACAACTGTTCTGCCGTGTTTTGGGGAAATCTAGTTCTGGTGCATTAATGTTAATGATTTTTATAAATTATTCTAAAAGCTGGCTAGTGAGATGGGAGATCATCCTGCTCCTTATTGGCTGCAAGGTTCTCATGTGAACTGAACTTTGTTGATTTTAACCTATAGCTGGTGAGCGGGGTCACAGCACAAAACCTGTAATTTAGCAGCCTCTGAGCGCTTAGAATGGGTTATGAGATTTCATATTGGCTGCTGTGTTGAAGCTGGGGGACTTTTGTGCACTTTGAGCAGAGCTGGATGTTGATACTTGGTTGCTCAACAACAGCATCTTCACTTGAACGCATGTTTTTACTTGCTTTTTTACCTTCGGTTTAAATCAATGTTGCAGTTTGGACTGACAGGCCAGTGTGTGGCAATAGTTTCCAGCTAATTACGGAAAGTTAAAATGTATCTATGGAACCAAATAGATCTATCTTGCTACAAAGTACTGTTTCATTCAATGTATTATTGTTACTGTTAAAAGCAACTAAACCATGTATTGTTTAGAGAATTGGAATAAAATCAGTATCTAAAAGCCTTCAAATAACAGCAAGTGAAATCTATTTGAATAATTGTCATATAACCATCATTGATAATGACGTCACCAAAGATGAACATTCCATTTTTTTAAAAAGTTAACTTATTTAATACCAATACTATATGTTCATAAAAATGCAGGGGTTATAGGCAGTAACTTCAGTGTCTATACCCATCCATATGGGTAGTGTTGTAGGAGCTTGCACAAACCATTCTCAAGCTATGAAAATCTGAAAGTAACCGCCCCAACCCTGCCACGTCCTCTCTTGATTTCGTCTAAGTGTGGTCTCAGAGGTATATCACGGAGCTTAGATTGGTTCAACCTCTGACCTTCTGCCCCATATGACCTCCGCATCCTCACTGGTCCCCCAATATCTCCATAGTTGCCAACTCTTCAAGCACATTTTGATGTAAGAAAAACAGAATAGAGTTTGACAGCTCTAATCTATTTCTAAAGAGACGCACAAAATCACATTTAAATAGCTGAGTGCATGGACAACCCATTTACACCACCCAAGTACAGATATCACCAGGAATTTTGACTAGTTTGGTGACAATCGACAAAGTTGCTTTCTTTCTACATGTACATTGGTGTGAGGGGTGAACAAGGAAAATGGCTGCTTGCTGAGAGTTGAGTTGATTTGTGGCTTGCTGCAAATACAATGCCATTGTAAAGATTATATTAATAGGAGTTAGTTCATTTGCCATATCCCTGTGGCTGTTAACTCTGGAACTGATTACTTGTCAATGCATTTTATTTACCACATGTATTTTCTCCTTTAGTAATACAATTCATTTTAATTTGTTAACACCATTGTGTTGCAGAACCATGTAGAGATTTAGATCAGTAATGAAGAATCAACATCAGAATGTATTTAGTTCCAGTTCACATGCGACATTAAATAATAATCTTTGTCACAAGTAGGCTTACATTAACATTGCAATGAAGTTACTGTGAAAAGCCCCTAGTTGCCACATTCCGGCACCTTTAAGGGTACACGAGGGAGAATTCAGAATGTCCAAATTACCTAACACCATGTCTTGTGGGAGGAAACCGGAGCACCCGGAGTAAACCCACGCAGACACTGGGAGAACGTACAGACTCCGCACAGAGAGTGATCCAATCCGGAATCGAACCTGGGACCCTGGCGCTATGAAGCAACAGTGCTAGACACTGTGCTACCATGCTGCCCCTGCTATGTACCGCCCAAGGCAACATGAGCAATATATTTACTGCACTGTCTTTTTAATTTAATATTTTTAAATGTTTTTGAGATTTTTGGAGTATACAGAACAAGGATAAGCATGGACATACATTAGGAGACAAAGGAAAAAAAGGATAAAGAAAAATATTACACACAACGGTCTGTTCTATTATTTACATCAGTCGTCTTGCATTATTTACAGTAGCGGTAGCAGTTTCCTGTTTTTTGGTCTCCAGGTTTTTGATTCTGTCTGGGACCCCTGTTTCTCTCTCCCCCCACCCCCCACCCCCCCGACTGTCTAGTATGTCTTTTTCCCTTGTCTGTTCTTGTACCTTGCTCCAGTTACATTAGTGTGATGCTGTGTCTTGTCTTTTTTGTTGGGCATGGTTGGGTTCCATGTTCCCCTTCCCAACCCCCACCCCCTTCCTTGCTGTGTCGTGGCTACCCTGTCCTGTTCTTTGGC
This sequence comes from Scyliorhinus torazame, assembly GCF_047496885.1. Classification (NCBI taxonomy): domain Eukaryota; kingdom Metazoa; phylum Chordata; class Chondrichthyes; order Carcharhiniformes; family Scyliorhinidae; genus Scyliorhinus; species Scyliorhinus torazame. The sequence goes on from NC_092721.1 coordinate 105,427,988, forward strand.
TGTTGGCTACGAACAGGTCTTGGAACAACCGAGTGAATGGCTCGCACATTTTGTGGAAGCCCTCTGACCCTCGGATGGTGAATTTAATTTTCTCCATTTGGAGAAATTCCAATAGGTCTGACAGCCAATTGTATTATTCACCAAAATATTTATTTGGTCCATCTAGACAACGGAATCCAGGTTATAAAATTTAGACTTAAAAACTGACTTTAGGACTTAAAAATTGACTCTGGATAATACCGTGCACCCGATTCAATTATTCCCCATCTTCTCCGTGCACATCAGCAGTAAAAGATCCTGGGTGGGTTTCTCTGTCCCACGGTGCAGCACGCCGTCGGGATTCTCCGTTTCGCCGGCTGGTCAATGGGGTTTCCCATTGGAGGACAGCCCCACACTGTCTGGAACCTCCGGGCTGCTGGCAAAACGGAGAATCCCGACAGTGGAGAATTCAGCTCCATATTTGGTCTTTATTCCGCACATGCAATGTGACAGGATACGAATACAGACACATTATGCCCTGGATTTTCCACTCGAGTCATGCTAGTTTACTGTGCTGGCAGAACCAAATCCAAAAATATTGTTTTATATTAACTCCAGCATTCGGCCAGTCATTCGCATCTACTACCAACCCTCCAGACAGAACCACCCGCTGCCAGAAAATACACTGACAATCCATGTTGGACGAAGGCGGTGAGGGCGCCTGAAAGCAGATCGCACAAAAAGTGGCTCCTGCCAAGGCATGGTATTTTGATCCTTTTTGCAATTTTTTTTCGGGAGATTTTGAGACAAGATACACAACGAGCCCAGTGGTAGTGGCCACGCTGAGAATGTGGACCCAGCTGAGACAACACTTTGGGCTAACAAAAATGTTTTCCATGGCCCCCCATCTGCAGCAATCACAGATTCCCCCCAGCTAGGCTAGATACCACCTTCAAAAGATGGAGGCGGGATGGGGGCACACTGACGGTCGGTGACTTTTACATAGGGCACAGACTAGCGACACTGGATGAACAGACGAGGAAGTGGAAACCTGCAAAAGGACAGGAAAAGAGACATATCCAAATAAAACACTTCCTCTGCAAAGAGACAGCAGGGAGCCCCAAAAACCACACTACTAGAGGACCTGATAGGCACAAGCAACAAAAAGGGGGGGTTATGTGGGAAAATATATGGACAGTTGCTGGACAGAGCTCGAACACCACTGGACGAGACCAGTCACAAATGGGAGGATGAACTGGGCACCAAAGGACTGCGCAACCCGGGGGGGGGGGGGGGGGGGGGAGAGACAGAATCAAGGTGGGGAAACCACAAAAGGAGGGAGCTATCCCTGAAAATAAAAGCAAAACACAACTGAAGCCAAAAGGGTAAGGGGGGAGGGACTATAAACCGATCCAGAGGGTGGCAAAATGTGTATACGGTCAATTAAATGAAAGACCAAATAAACCTCTCTGTACAACAAAGTAAATTAACGTGGGTAAGAAAAATGTGATGTGTATATACACAATTGTTCATAAATATGAGAAATGCCAATAAAAAGATTTTTTTTAAAAAGAAAATCCATGTCAACTGTCTTCATAATATTTATTCATTTGATTTACAATAGATCTGACACCTATAGTGGAGCATTAATATTGACATGGACTCACTAACATGTTTCTCTACGTGATGCTGTGACGGTGATGCTTTCACTGGAAAGTCTTAGCTAAATGTTCATGATGCCTGCCTGGCCACCAGGTGTCTCTGCATCAATGTATTTGTATTTGGAGCTATCAGCCAGCCAGCCTTTCTTGGGATTATAAGTAAATATTTAAGTGATTTATTTAAGTCTTCATATCTCTGTGCAGTCTGCCTTTCCTCCCAATGTACCAGCCTGTCCAACACTGCTCATTTCAGCCAAAATTTATAGCTACTTGCTCTTCAACTGAAGGATAGAATAGCTATTGCACAGAATTTCCTTGCTCATACCCACGCCATTGCTTTTGATTCTCTGATATTGTCCCTTGCACAGGAGGCCTCCAGGACTACCAATAAACAGCTGCTGAATGGATTGCCACCTGCAAACCACTATCAACTTGGTAATCGAATCTCCAGCCACAAGTCAAAGATCTTTATGGGTGCGATCTTCCAGCTATGCTGCGCCAGGAAAGCGGTGCAGCGGGGCCGGTGAAAGCCGGGAGGCCCCGCTCCCCAGATCTACCCAGCTCACAATGCCTCGTGAGATTCAACACAATCTCGCGAGACATTGCAAGGGGAATCCCACCCACTATGGGTGGGATCGGCTTTTGGCATGTCTGCATATTAGAGCGAGGCAGTAAGCCTTACACTAATGTTCAGACTCCCAAGGTACCGGAGGCTTTGAGATCTAATCCCTTTGCCTCGGGGACCTCAGGCAAGCGCTGTTTGGTGCTGGTGCCCCACAAACAGCGACAAGACGGAACGGCATTCGTGGGGGTATCCAGCTGCTTGCCCTTTGTGCAGGGTGGTGCCCTGGCACTAGTGCCAGCCTGCTACCCTGGCAGTGCCACATGGGTGCCAGCCTGGCAGTGCCAAGGTACCCAGGTGGCACTGCCTGCTGGCAGGGGCACAGCCAGTGTGCCATGTTGGAACCTTCAATGGTGTCAACTATTTTGGCAAAGGTAAGTTCAAAATGAAACACAGAAATTAAAAAGTATTTGAACATTGAGGCATGATCAATTTGGCTGGAGACGAAGTTGAATTCAAACTGAGGCTTTATTAGTATCTGAAGTGTGGCCTCCTACAGCAGCTGACAAAATGGCAGCTAGCTGAAGGCCACGCATATTCATAACCCGGCTCCTGGGCAGAGCTAGCACGCAGGGGCCCAGGTGAACCTGTAGTGCAGGTTCTACCGTTCAACCCTTAATATAGGAACACAGTCGTTTACCACATTCACCCCCTGTTAAAATTGATTCCGGCGGGGGTGGTGGATAACTATATACAATTCGCAATCTTTAATATTTACAGAACAGTGGGGGAAAAAAAATGTCTCTGGACATCCGGTGGGCCGGTCAGAGGTTCAGCCGATCCGGCACCTTGATCGTCCTCTGGGATCGATGAAGTGGAGCCGGCGATGTTGGTGCTGCCATGGTCGAAGTTGACTCTGGGAGCGTGCCGAAATCCTCTTCATCAATGGGGGTGGGCAGGGGGAGGATGGCGCCAGGGGTGTTGTGGGGGTGGAACCTGCTGGTGCCAGGTCCCTGAGGGAGACGGTATCCTGGCGGCCGTCGGGGAACGCCACGTAGGCATACGTTTGCATGGAGCAGGTGCACCCTTTCCACCAACTGGTCCGCCTTGTGGAGCCGCACATGTTTACGGAGAAGCACTGTTCCCGGAGCTGTGAGCCAAGTTGGGAGTGATACCCCAGATGTGGACTTCCTGGGGAAGGCAAAAAGGCGTTCATGTGGTGTACTATTAGTAGCAGTGCAAAGTAATGAGCGAATGGAATGTAGTGCATCAGGGAGGACCTCTTGCCAGCGGGAGGCCGGGAGATTTCTGGACCGTAGGGCCAGCTGGACGGCCCTCCATACCTTCCCATTCTCCCTTTCTACCTGTCCATTTCCCCAGGGGTTGTAGCTCGTCGCTCTGCTGGAGGCGATACCCCTGCTGAGCAGGAACTGGCGTAGCTCATCACTCCTGAATGAGAATCCCCTGTCACTGTGGATGTGGGCAGGGAAGCCGAACAGAGTGAAGGTAGAATTAAGGGCTTTAATGATGGTGGCAGACGTCATGTCGGGGCATGGGATGGCAAAGGGAAAACGGGAGTATTCATCGATCACACTGAGGAAATACATAAGAACATAAGAACTAGGAACAGGAGTAGGTCATCTGGCCCCTCGAGCCTGCTCCGCCATTTAATGAGATCATGGCTGATCTTTGTAGACTCAGCTCCACTCTCCGGCCCGTACACCATATCCCCGAATCCCTTTATTCTTTAGAAAGTCATCTATCTTTTTCTTAAAAACGTTTAAAGAAGGAGCCTCAACTGCTTCACTGGGCAAGGAATTCCAGAGATTCACAACCCTTTGGGTGAAGAAGTTCCTCCTACACTCCGTCCTAAATCTACTTCCCCTTATTTTGAGGCTATTCCCCCTAGTTCTGCTTTCCCCGACCAGTGGAAACAACCTGCCCGCATCTATCCTATCTATTCCCTTCATAATTTTATATGTTTCAATAAGATCCCCCCACATCCTTCTAAACTCCAATGAGTACAGTCCCAGTCTACTCAACCTCTCGTCATAATCTAATCCCCTCAACTCTGGGATCAACCTAGTGAATCTCCTCTGCACTCCCTCCAGTGCCAATATGTCCTTTCTCAGGTAAGGAGACCAAAACTGAACACAATACTCCAGATGCGGCCTCACCAACACCCTATACAATTGCAGCATAACCTCCCTAGTCTTGAACTCCATCCCTCTAGCAACAAAAAACAAAACTCGATTAGCCTTCTTAATCACCTGTTGCACCTGCACACCAACTTTCTGCGACTCGTGCACCAGCACACCCAGGTCCCTCTGCACAGCAGCATGTTTTAACATCTTACCGTTTAAATAATAATCCATTCTGCTGTTATTCCTCCCAAAATGGATAGCTTCACACTTGGCAACATTGAATTCCATCTGCCAGACCCTAGCCCATTCACCTAACCTATCCAAATCCTTCTGCAGACTTCCGGCATCCTCTGCACTTTTTGCTTTACCACTCATCTTGGTGTCGTCTGCAATCTTTGACACATTGCACTTGGTCCCCAACTCCAAATCGTCGATGTAAATTGTGAACAGCTGCGGGCCCAACACTGATCCTGGAGGGACCCCACTAGTTACAGGTTGCCAACCAGAGAAACACCCATTTATCCCCACTCTCTGCTTTCTGTTAGTTAACCAATCCTCTACCCATGCTACCACTTTACCCTCAATGCCATGCATCTTTAGTTTATGCAGCAACCTTTTGTGTGGCACCTTGTCAAAAGCTTTCTGGAAATCCAGATATACCACATCCATTGGCTCCCCGTTATCTACTGCACTGGTAACGTCCTCAAAAAATTCTACCAAATTAGTCATACACGACCTACCCTTTGTGAACCCATGCTGCGTCTGCCCAATGGGACAATTTCCCTCCAGGTGCCCCGCTATTTCCTCCTCAATGATAGATTCCAGCATTTTCCCTACAACCGAAGTTAAGCTTACCGGAGTATAATTACCCGCTTTGTGCCAACCTCCTTTTTTAAACAGTGGTGTCACGTTTGCTACTTTCCAATCCGCTGGGACCACCCCAGAGTGTAGTGAATTTTGATACATTATTACTAGTGCGTTTACAATTTCCCTAGCCGTCTCTTTTAACACTCTGGGATGCATCCCATCAGGGCCAGGAGACTGGTTTACCTTTAGCCCCATTAGCTTGCCCAATACTGCCGCCTTAGTGATTACAATCATCTCAAGGTCCTCACCTATCATATCTTTATTTCCATCAGTCACTGGCATGTTATTTGTGTCCTCCACTGTGAAGACTGACCCAAGAAATCTGTTCAGCTCCTCAGCCATTTCCCCGTCTCCTATTATTAAAGCTCCCGTCTCATCTTCCAAAGGACCAATATTTACCTTAGCCACTCTTTTTTGTCTTATATATTTGTAGAAGCTTTTACTATCTGCTTTTATGTTCTGAGCCAGTTTACTTTCATAGTCTACCTTACTCTTCTTTATAGCTTTTTTAGTAGCTTTCTGTTGTCCCCTAAAGACTTCCCAGTCCTCTAGTCTCCCACTAATTTGCCACTTTGTATGTTTTTTTCCTTCAATTTGATACTCTCCCTCACCTCCTTAGATATCCACGGTCGATTTTTCCCCTTTCTACCGTCTTTCTTTTATGAACCTTTTCTGAACACTGTGAAAGATCGCTCGGAAGGTTCTCCACTGTTCCTCAACTGCTTCACCATGAAGTCTTTGCTCCCAGTCTACCTTAGCTAGTTCTTCTCTCATCCCATTGTAATCGCCTTTGTTTAAGCACAAAACACGAGTGTTTGATTTTACCTTGTCATCCTCCAACTGTATTTTAAATTCCACCATATTGTGGTCGCTCCTTCCAAGAGGATCCCGAACTATGAGATCATTAGTCAATACTGCCTCATTACACAGGACCAGATCTAGGACCGCTTGTTCCCTTGTAGGTTCCATTACATACTGTTCCAGGAAATTATCCCGGGCACATTCTATAAACTCCTCCTCAAGGCTGCCTTTACCAACCTGGTTAAACCAATCGATATGCAGATTAAAATCTCCCATAATAACCGCTGTACCATTTCTACATGCATCTGTTATTTCTTTGCTTATTGCCTGCCCTACCATCCTGTTGCTATTTGGTGGCCTATAGACTGCTCCTATCAGTGACCTTTTCGCCTTACTATTCCTGATTTCCACCCAAATTGATTCAACCTTGTCCTCCATAGCACCAATATCATCCCTTACTATTGCCCGGATGCCATCCTTAAACAACAAAGCTACACCACCGCCCTTACCGTCTATTCTACCCTTTCGTATAGTCTGATACCCTTGGATATTTAACTCCCAGTCGTGACCATCTTTTAACCCGGCCACTAAATCAGTCATTCACGATGATTTGCGCCATCAACTCATTTACCTTATTTCGCATACTACGAGCATTCAGGTAAAGTACACTTATGCTGTTTTTATGTCTTTGTTATGAATCCTAACACCTTGATCAGTAACTTTTCGCAAATTATTTTTCCTATTACCCTTTCTCCCAATTTTCCTGGTCTTTGAACCCATATCTCTACATAATAACCTGTCACGTAACCTGCTGCCTTGATCTCCATTAACCATTATACTGTCCATAGCTTTACACTTCCCTTCCCCCCAACTTGCTAGTTTAAAGTCCTTGTGACCAACCTATTTATCCTATTCGCTAGAACACTGGTCCCAGAATGGTTCAGGTGAAGAACGTCCCAACGGTACAGGTCCCTCCTGCCCCAGTACTGATGCCAATGCCCCATGAAATGGAATCCCTCTTTCCCGCACCACTCCTTTAGCCACGTGTTAACTTCCCTAATTTTCTCAACCCTTTGCTAATTGGCACGTGGATCAGGTAGTAATCCAGAGATTATAACCCTGGAGGACCGGTTCTTTAATTTAGTCCCTAGTGTTTGATAATCCCCAAACAGATCCTCTTTCCTAGTCTTACCTATGTTGTTAGTCCCAACGTGGACCACAACAACTGGATCCTCCCCCTCCCTCTCCAAAATCCTTTCAAGCCGATCAGAGATGTCCCTCACCCTGGCACCGGGCAGGCAACATACCATGCGGGACTCTCGATCTGGCTTACAAAGGATGCCATCAATCCCCCTAATTATAGAATCCCCTACAACTACCACTTGTCTTTTTGCTCCCCCCTCTTGAATGGCTTCCTGTACCACGGTGCAGTGGTCAGTCAACGCATCCTCCCTACAGCCCTCTTCCTCATCCACACAGGGAGCAAGTACCTCATACCTGTTGGACAAGGTCAAGGGCTGAGGCCCTTCAACTCCTAAACTCAGGATCCCCCTACCTGCCTCCCTTGCAGTCACACCACTCTGTCCCTGACCACTGTGCGAATTAACGGTACTTATTCTACCGGATGTGACTGCCTCCTGAAACAAAGTGCCCAGGTAATTTTCCTCCTCCCTGATGTGCCGCAGTGTGTGCAGCTCGGTCTCCAGCTCATCAATTCTGAGCCGAAGTTCCTCGAGCAGCCAACACTTGCTGCAGATGTGGTCACTGACGGTCTCAATGGGATCCACCAGTTCCATCATCATACCGCAACAGCACATCACCTGTCCAGCCATATTCAATTAGTTAATTAATTTAAATAATAATTTTTTAAATTTTTATATAGAGCCTCAAGGATAAACCCGAACACCAACAAAAACACAGCCCTCTCTCGCCACTCACCCGAACTCAGTCACTCACCTAAACTCAGATGCACTCTGTTCCAATCAGCACTCGGTGACTAAAGGCACTCCTGCCACACCTTTTGTGCACTCACCTCTCCCAGCACTGTCCCGGCTCTCTCCTCCCGTGCTTTTTAAATCTCCCAGCTCTCTCCTCCCGCGCTGTTTTCGCTGTCCCGGCTCGCTCTCCTCTCACGCTGTTTTCGCATGTGTCGGTCGGAGGAGGGGAGGGGGCCTTTGAAATCCACGCTGAGGCGTTCAAAGGGGTGGGAGGCCTTCACCAGGTGCGCGCGATCCGGCCGGTAGAAGTGCGGTTTGCACTCCGTACAGACCTGGCAGTCCTTACTTCCTCGACGGAGTAGGGCAAATTTTGTGCCTTAATGAAGTGGTACAACCGAGTGACCCCTGGGTGACAAAGGCTGTCGTGTAGAGTCCGGAGTCCATCTACCTGTACGCTGGCACATGTACCTCGGGATAGGGTGTCTGGGGGCTCGTTGAGTTTGTCAGGGCGATACTTAATCTCGTAGTTATAGGTGGAGAGCTCGATTCTCCACCGCAAGGTTTTGTCATTTTTGATCTTGCCCCGTTGCGTTTTGTTGAGCATGAAGGCTACCGACCGTTAGTCAGTGAGGAGAGTAAATCTCCTGCCGGCCAGGTAATGCCTCCAATGTCGCACAGCCTCAACGATAGCCTGGGCCTCCTTTTTGACGGATGAGTGCCGAATTTCAGAGGCATGGAGGGTGCGGGAAAAGAATGCCACGGGCCTGCCTGCCTGGTTGAGGGTGGCGGCAAGGGCGACGTCTAATGCGTCGCTTTCTACTTGGAAATGAAGTGTTTCGTCTACAGTGGGCATTGTGGCCTTGGCAAGATCAGCTCTGATCCGGGCAAAGGCCTGTTGGGCCTCTGCCGTCAGGGGGAAATGAGTGGACTATATGAGTGGGCGGGCCTTGTCCGCATAGTTTGGGATCCACTGAGCGTAATACGAGAAGAACCCCAGGCAGCGTTTGAGGGCCTTGGGGCAGTGGGGGAGGGAAAGCTCCATGAGGGGGCGCATGCGGTCGGGATCAGGCCCCAGAGCTCCGTTCTGGACCATGTAGCCGAGGATGGCTAAGCGGTTTGTACGGAACACACACTTCTCCTTGTTGTACGTGAGGTTGAGGAGAGTGGCGGTGCGGAGAAATTTAGCGAGGTTGGCGTCGTGGTCCTGCTGATCATGGCCGCAGATGGTCACATTGTCTAGGTACGGAAACGTGGCCCGCAAGCCGTACCGGTCAACCATTCGGTCCATCTCCCTTTGGAAGACCGAAACCCCATTGGTGACGCCGAAGGGGACCCTAAGGAAGTAATATAGCCGGCCGTCTGCCTCGAAGACGGTGTATGGCCGGTCCGATTTACGGATGTGGAGCTGGTGGTAAGCGGATTTCAGGTCCACCGTTGAGAAGACCCGGTACTGTGCAATCTGGTTAACCATGTCAGATATGCGTGTGAGGGGGTACACGTCGCGTTGCGTGTACCTGTTGATGGTCTGGCTGTAGTCCACGACCATTCAATTTTTCTCCCCAGACTTAACCACTACGACTTGAGCTCTCCAGGGGCTGTTGCTGGCCTCGATGACTCCCTCCTGAAGCAACCGCTGGATCTCGGATCTGATGAAGGCCTTATCCTAGGTGCTGTACCATCTGCTCCTGGTGGTGACGGGTTTGCAATCTGGAGTTAGATTGGCAAAGAGGGAAGGAGGATCGACCTTTAGGGTCGCGAGGCCGCACACAGTGAGGGGTGGTAAGTGCCCGCCGAATTTAAGAGTCAGGCTCTGGAGGTTGCACTGAAAATTCAGGCCAAGGATAAATGCAGCGCAGAGGTTAGGGAGGACGAAGAGGCGAAAACCGTGGAACTCTACGCCTTGGACTGTGAGCATGACCATGCAGTACCCTGGGATCGCTACGTGATGGGATCCGGAGGCCAGGGAGATACTTTGATTGGTAGGGTGTACCTTAAGGGAGCAGCGCCTTACCGTATTTGGATGTGCAAAGCTCTTGGTGCTCCCGGAGTCCAGTAGGCAGGAGGTCACGTGGACGTTGACTTTAATGCTGGTGGATGCGTTGGTCAGAGTGTGTGGTCTGGACTGGTCGATTACCATGGATGCGAGTCGTGGTTGATCGTCGGGTAGTGAGGCGGCCGCTGCATCGGGGTCCTGAAATGCCGTTGGTCTCAATGTGCAGAGGGGTGTACAAGATGGCGGCGCCCGGAGGTCCTGGGGGTCACAAAATGGTGACGCCCATGGAATGCACGTTGCGGGGGTGGAGCAAGATGGCGGCGCCCATGAAACACACGTATTGTGTGCAGGGGAGAAGATGGCGGCGGCCATTGCTCGCACATGGCCTGGGGAGGAGGGGAGGATAGCGGCGCCCATTGTCCGTGACCGGGGGGGTGGGGCGACCGCTGCCGCTGAGCGGGTCTGGTGCAGGGGAGAAGATGGCGGCGCCCATTGCTCGCACATGGCCTGGGGAGGAGCGGAGAATAGCGGCGCCCATTGTCCATGACCGGGGTGGGTGGGTGCGGGCGACCGCTGTCGCTGAACAGGCCTGGCACACTGCTGCGTAGTGACCCTTCTTCCCGCAGGCCTTACAAAGGGCAGTGCAGGCCGGGCAGCATTGGCGGGGGTGTCTTTGTTGGCCGCAAATATAGCATCGGGGCCCCCCGGAGATCAGCGGCTGGCACGTAGTGCAGGCGTACTGGGTGGATAGCGCCCCTGCTGGGGCAGCTGCCTGTGGGGCCCATGAAGCGTAGGAGGAGTGGGCCGCGCGGTTGAGGGCGTAGGACTGTACATTGCGCAGAGCGACCCTCATGGAAAACGCTAGTGTTTTAGTCTCTGCGAGGTCGCGCGTGGCCCCTTCTAGGAGCCGCTGCCCAATCCCAGTTACAAAAGCGTCCCTCATAAGGAGATCTGAGTGCTCCTTAGCTGTAACGTCCTGGCAGTCACAGTCCCGAACTAGTGGGATCAGGGCCCTCCAGAAGTCCTCGATTGACTCACCAGGTAGTTGAGTACGCGTTGCGAGCGCGTGTCTGGCGAAGAGCGTGTTCGTCTTCTGCTCATAACTCTCTTTGAGTCAAGTCATAGCGTCAGCGTAATTCGGCACATCCTGGATCAGCGGGAAGTTTTTAGAGTTGAGTCTGGAGTACAAGATTTGAATCTTCTGAGCCTCTGGAACAGGGGTCGGCGCCGCGTTGATATACGCTTCAAAACAAGCTGGCCAGTGCTGAAAGTCCTTTCTGGCGTCACTTGCGTGTGGATCCAGCTGCAGGCAATCTGGTTTAATCCGGAGGTCCATCTTCTGAATCAGGTATTAATAAATTGAGGCATGATCAATTTGGCTGGAGACGAAGTTGAATTCAAACTGAGACTTTATTAGTATCTGAAGTGTGGCCTCCTACAGCAGCTGACAAAATGGCTGCTAGCTGATGGCCATGCATATTTATAAACCGGTTCCTGGGCAGAGCTAGCATGCAGGGGCCCAGGTGAACCTGTAGTGCAGGTTCAACCATACAACCCTTAATATAGGAACACAGTAGTTTACCACAAACATTTCAAATTTGCTTTTGTCCACCATATCACTAACCGTTCTGTGACCACCCCAGGTAATGTTCATTTTGAGCCCGGTTCAGTGGCAACTTTCACAGCTGCTCTCAATCTCCTCCTAGCTCTCAGCTAGCTGCTTGTGCGCAAGCTCCAGTTTCTGATGTAGTTGGCAAGTCAGGCACTCTGCTGCCTCCAACTGCTGTATAAGGCACCTGTGTTCAAAGTAGAATTTTTATTTTTATTTACATGCTGCATCAACGGAGAGAATAATTTCCCCTTTCGCTTCTCATCGCCATACACTCCCCCTCATAACCTCCTTACCCCCCTCATCATCCTTCCTTCTCCTCCTGTTCCCCTTCCGGTCCTCCTCCTTTGAACAGACCTTCCAATCATGGTCAGCAAAATAGAACAGACTGCGAACCAACCAGAGGTCTTGACTCTATCAGAAATCTATAGCTTAACCATGGCATGTTGTGTGTCAGTGATACACTTATAATAGCACTGTTGAAGCATTAGAAACAACATAACATGGTACAAGGAGATATGATCATTTAATTTAAAAATAAATACATATTCAAGTGTTTTTCTTGTTAAGTGGAAGTATTAATATTTCTACAAATGCAAGTACCAAATTATAACTATGATATAATTCTGCATCTAAGTTAAGCACAATTAATGCAGCACGGTTAAAATTAGGTTGCAGTAAAGGCCATTCCTGATTCACACGATAAATGCCAGTGACCTGAAGTAGAAGTACTTCAAATATACTTTAAGTTCTTAAGTATAAAGGGCTGGATTTTTGCAGAGGAGGCAGGAAGGTCGAGTCAGGAAACCTCCCTACCTGGCAAACTAATCTGCTTTAACACGGCCCCTGTTTACATCTTGTTCTTGCTCCACAAAGATGGGTGCAGGATGGAGTCATGCCTGTCTCCTTACACTGGTCACCAGCCTAATTTTACTGATGAATGCCAGGGCCACAAATTCTTATCCCTCACCACCCCCATTCATGCCCTCATACCCCCTCCTCATATCTCCATTGCCACTCACCCAGTATCCACTGTGGGCGGAGCTTGAGAATCATGTATTTGAAATACATACTTAAATACATTCCTAACAATCTAATCAAGCTGCCATTTAACTACACTTCATACTGAAGAAAATAACTCTCATTCTATAAAGTCAATCAATAAAATGCAAGTCCCCTCAAGAAGTCAATCTATTTCATCTATTTCACTAACCACAGAGACATATAATACTTTATTAATCTCTTAAAATCAAAATGTGAACACAGCCCCTGCTGAGATAAGTAATTCTGGAGCTTTGATACACAGCCAAGCATTCATAATGGGCTCAGCTACAAAAAAAACTATTGTTGTTCACAAACAATGAAACCTATTAATATTTGAAAATGAGATGTCTATATTAAGCCAAGTCAAATGGCCTGCCAATCACCGTACTCCAGCAGAAGTTGTCTTTTTTCACTAAGTTAAAGCTGCAGACTATTTCTTTTCAATTTTGAAATGCTGAGGATTTAAATTCTTCAGATTCATGACACGGAGTTCCCAAGCAAAATTTTATTTTGTTTTGAATGCATAACATTCTTTCTGAATGGGAAAAGCACTCATCTCAACACATACACAATATAATTGCCAACTTACATTTGCAGGACAGAGCCCTATAATCAATCATTGCAGTAAAAACACATCTACCTTATGATACAGCATCTAACTGTTGAAACGGAAGGACAGAATTTTGCTTTGTATTTCAGAGCTTGTCAATGAACAAATTCCAGGAGCAGGTGACGATGTTTCATTATTGCCCACTTAGAACTGGGGTTCCTCCAATGTTCATGGCTCCTCGGAGGTGCCATTAACCACATATAGCTACAGAAGAGGCCCAATTCGACAAAGGTTGTAGGAGGTTTTAAGCTGCCACCAGTCACAATGGAGCTGGCAAGAGTGTGAATAATGCATGTGGAAGGACTACTCACACCCTTGAACCCCACCAGCTAAAAATGCCAGAAACAGGAATGGGGTAGGAATCCCAGAATCAGATGTCACCCGCCATTTGCTAATGGCTCCCTAGTCAATTTAAAATTGGAACAGTCACTAAAATAAATACGTAAAACAATTTTATAATAAAACAAAATGATCAGGAAAATAACTTAGGAACCGGCAATAGAATTACTTGCAAAATTCACACCTGTGTTGTAAAATAGTACAGTGACTGTCAGTTGTTTGTTTAATAAGAGGTTGTAAAATGCGAAAGTATGTGCAGACATGACTATAATTTGAACAAGCTCACGACAAAGGACTCTGAGGTGTCAGAGAGGTCTGAGGTTCGCATTGTTCCTGTCAGGAACACGCCGCACAAACACCCCCCCAGAAATGGCCGTCTGTTTCTTCTTTCCTTTTTTCCTCTCTTTAACTGGCTCTTCAAAACTCTTTTCCTGCGAAGACAAAATTTTAAATTTTTTAAACGAATCCAACCCAAAAATAAATGAAGTGACTACAAAAGAAACAAGGCTATTCAATTCTGGCAAACACTGTCTGCCTTGCAAGAATGATGCTTTGCACTCGTACAAGTGCCAATGCCATTGCATGATCAGTGCCATACAATGGAAAATCTGAGAAATTAGAGGTTAATACCATGAAAACTGCACCATTGTCTTAAAAATCCAATTGATTTGCGAGTACCCTTCAAGTAAGAAATCCTGCCACACCTAACCAGTCTCACATCTGACACAATATGGTTGTCTTTTAAAGTGGCATAGCAAGATCTTCAAGCAAGGCAATCCCTACAGAACTCAGGAAATCCCAATCCAACCAATTCAGCCTTATTAAAATTTAGGGACAAAGAACTGTCCCATCGATTACTTGGGCAAAACACTGAGAATAAAAGAAAAACACTGCGGATGCTGGAAATCTGAAACAAAAATCGAAACTGGTAGAAATACTCAGCAGGTCTGGCAGCATCTGTGGAAAGAGAAATAAAGTTAATGTTTCCAGTCTGTGTGACTTCTTCAGAGCTAAACAGAATGAGAAATGCAATGGATTTTACATTGTATGAGTGAGGTGGAACAACTTTGAAGAGTAGAAGGTCAATGATTGGTGGGAGCGAGGAGAGATCGCAACAAAGATGTGTTTGTCACGAGACAGAGGAAGCGTTACTGGCAGTGTGAAGGTTTATAGAAAGTGCTAGTAGTGGCATAAAGATAAGAGGCAAGACCTTCCGACCCTTCACCCCAGTGGGATCTTCTAGTCCCACTGACAGCGCACCCCCACTGCAGGTTTGATAGCCAACGGCAGGCTGTCTCCCACCACCATGAAACACACCACGAGGAGGCTGGAGAATCCCACCCAGAATGTGTTAATGGGAGAACAAGGGTCGGTGCTCAGTGAAAGCAAAACTAAAGAACAAGTGACAGATGGTCCTGTAGGGGAGAGGGGGGTCGTGTTTGCATTGGGAAAAGCTTTGGATATATAAAAACGGTCAAGATGAAGGAGAAAGATATTATAGTTGAGGAGGAGAATAAAATACTGGATCTTCTAAAAATAGTGAAAGAATAAATATTGAAAAGGTTAATTACCAGGCCTGGATTAAATATATCCCCAGGTTTTTAAGAGGAGGAAAATATCAGAAGCTCTGACCATCATTTTCCAATTTTCTCAGCTCTGACCATTATTTTCCAATTTTCTCAGGCTACAGGTAGGCCAGTAGACTGAAGGACAGCAAAAGATTTACCATTGTTTAAAAAACGGAGAAGGGGATAGACCAAGTCATTACAGGCCAGTCCACCTAATAGCATAAGAAATTCTGAGGTACAGTATAAGTCGTCACTTAAAAAGGCATGGATTAATCAAGGACATTTAGCAAGGATTTGTCAAAGGAAGGAGGGACAATGAGGGTAGCGTGTTGATGTTGTTTAAATGGATTTTAGCAAGGCTTTTGCAACAAGTTTCTATGTGGCAGGCTGGTCAGAAAAGTAAAAGCCAATGAAAAGTCAAAGAAAAATGGCACGTTGGACTCAAAATTGGCTGAGAACGAAAGTGTAATTTTCAATGTTGGTTTTTGTGACTGGAAGGCTGTTTCCAGTGAGGATCGGCAAGTCTCAGTACTGTTTGTGGCATCGACCAATTATTTCGACTTAAATGTAGGGATATCATTAAGAAGTTTGAAAGTATTACAAATACTGGATTTATGGTTGATAGTGAGGAAGAAAGCTGCAAACTGTAGGAAGATATCAATAAACTGGTTAAGTGGGAAGAAAAGTGAAAAACAGAATTCAATCCAGAGAAACATGAGGGTGCTGCATTTGAAAAGAGCAGACAAGATGCACAAATATACACAATACACTGTGCGATGCTAAAAATGAAGTTGAAGTACAGTAACTTACAAGGCCAAAGGCTGCAAAGTGGGATTAGATATTTCTCTACCCGCACAGATGTCATGGGCCAAATGGATTCCTTCTGCGCCATACATTTCTGATACAATGATTACCAAGATTCACCAATAATGCCACTAAATGACATCTGCTCATCAATAACCTAAACTCCAACATGTTAGTTTAGGGTCTGTCAGAACCACTCAGCTTCAAACCTCATAACCAACTTGCCTTAAGCATGGATGCAGGCACTGAATGCCAGAGGCGGGATGAGAGAAATTGCCCTTTCAAAAGATTAATTAGGCTGCTGAAAAGGTGGTTTCTAGTACGTGCATATACATTGTTAAAATTCTCCTAAAATACAAATAATCTTCAAACCAGCTGAAATAGTGTAATGCACTCACCGCACAGCCATCAGATGTCTTCAGTTTTTCCAGACACTGATTTAGGTGGCCTATCTCTGCTCGACAGTCATCCAGCTGACATTCCAGCTTCTCCCGGCGTAAGCGCTCATACTCCAGTTGAGCCTGCAGCTCCTGCAGCATCCTGTTCAAAGGAAAATGGTATTCCACATCATCCCCCTCCTCACATGAGAAATATTTCCTAAATACTGCTCCTCACACAATAAAACAATTTTCTGTGTGAGCTTTGGCAACATGTGCCAGCAAGCTCACATAACTATTGAGCAAATAGCAGGCCAGTCTTCACCCAGCTTCCTCCTCCTCAAGGGCAATTAGGGATGGGCAATAAATGTCCCTGCCAACAAAACTTACAACCTATGCAAGAACAAAATGTTTGTGGACTTGTACAATAGCCAGGGATGGAAACCTTGGCTGATTTTCTTTTTCTTAGCCAAATGATGCCACTGTAAATTGCAGCACCCAAACTGCTACCTTGCCTGAGATCTAACTCAGGCCGAACAGTCTCCTTACAGGGAAGGAAGCAAGCAGGTTCATACAGAAGCAAAGGGGGGAGTATTCATGAATCTTTTATACCAGAGACACACTATGGCAGGTAGCTGTCAGTCAATCTGCTCACCTTGCAAAAACTAATGAACCTTAGTTAAAAACAAGTTTGGATTATTATTGGGCAACGAATGCCGAGAAGGTGTGGGTTTGGGGTCGGGTGCCGGAGGCAATGTGGGTGAGGATGGAGGTAGGTTCATGCCAGGGATTGGGGGCTGTGGGTGCTGGCAACAGCTCCGCTTCATTTTGACCCAGGGAAATATTTGGGTAGTTCGGTGCTGGAGGCCATGCTGAAGACATGGAGGTAATTCCAGCAACATTTTAAGTTAAGGGCAGGACAAGGCTGGTGCTACGTTTCAGGGTTGGGAGGAGCAGGCGTGATGGAAATGAAGGACTTATTCTTGGAAGGGCGGTTTGCGAGGTTAGAGGAGTTGACCGAGAAGGTTGGGATTCCACGGGGGCAGGCCTTTAGGTACATGCAGGTGTGGGATTTTGCAAGGAAGCGGGGTGGATGTCAGCTTGTCCACCCTGTGCCTCAGTCTGGCTGGGGGTCCTGATGGAGTTCCTTTATCTTGAGATGGTGAAGTTCACCTGGGGGGGCAGGGGGGCTGCTATTAGGGATTCCAGAAGAGATAGGGTCTGTTCATACTCTGAAGAGTTTGTTGCCATTAGCAGCTAAGTGGGGCAGGGTTATTCTTCGAGTCATAGGTAGATTGGTTGGTTGGTAGAATGGGGGGAGAGTTATTTTGTTATTCCTTTTTGTGTTTTGTTTTACGGATAAAATGTTAGAATGTTAAAACTGTTTTAAAAAATGTTTTAAAATAAGAACAAGTTTGTTTCCCAAGTAATTCCCTTCACCTTGATAAGGTGCATTATTTCAATCTAGATAGCAACAAGGAACTAAATTCAACCCGCTGCTCCAGAAATTTCTAGAACTTTCTTTCTATAGGTGTTGTAATCATAGAATCCTTACAATGCAGAAGGAGACCATTCAGCCCATCAAGTCTGCACTGGCCCTTGGAAAGAGCACCCTACTTAAACCCGAGGCCAGAATTGAACCTGGTCCCTGGAGCTATGAGGGAGCAGTGCTAACCACTGTGCCACTGTGATGGCTTGTAGAAAGACTCTGATAGCAACGTAGCTGGTGGTGGTTCACATACTGGCAAGTGACATTCAGCAGGTTTAGTGGGAGGTAAAGCTCTTTCAACATTTATGCAATAGAAATATTTGTCCTCTAACTGAAAAATACAGCTGAGTTGGAGAACTAAGTATGCGACAGACAGCACAACTGAGGTCATATTCTACCACAGCAGCTCACATTATGCCCTTGTACAATCTAACTCAGTCAGCTTGAGTTAGTACAATGAAGAAAGGCAGCATTTCCTCATATAAGTCTAATTCAGCTTAAATTAAAGTTCATCTTCTAAATTACAGTCAGCCATTTTAGTACCAGGAAAGGGACCATTTGTTTTCTCAAATTTCCTTGCTAAACAACTTACTATATTAACAGGAGATTGAATCAATTTTTACTCAGCATATATATTTTTTTTTAAACATTTTATTGAGGCATTTATGGTTTTATAATTACAAAAGATTCTAGTACAGATAAAAACATAGTTCAACACTTAACACACCCCTCCATCTCCCACAGTCTTCGCCTAAGCTAGGCCGACATAGTCTAACTCCCTCCCCCTACCCCTCCCCCTTGCTCCCTAACCAACCCCCCCACCCTGCCCCCATATTGGATCAGCTGACGGTTCAAATTTCTCCGAAGAAGTCGATAAACGGCTGCCACTCCGGACGAACCCTAACAATGAACATCTCAGGGCGAACTTGATTTTCTCAAGCCTGAGAAACCCAGCCATGTCACTAACCCATACCCCTGCTTTCGGGGGCTTTGAATCCCTCCACGCTGGTAAGATCCGTCTCCGGGCTACCAAGGAGGCAAAGGCCAAAACATCAGCCTCTCTCGCCCCCTGGACTCCCGGGTCTTCCGACACTTGGAAAATCGCCACCTCTGGACTCGGTGCAACCCTCACCTTTAACACCCTGAACATGACATCTGCAAATCCCTGCCAGAATCCTCTGGAGCTTCGGGCAGGCCCAAAACATCTGGACATGATTTGCAGGCCCTCCTGCACATCGCCCACACTAGTCCTCTACCTCAAAAAACCTGCTCATTCGGGCTACCGTCATGTGTGCCCGGTGGACCACCTTAAATTGTATCAGGCTGAGCCTGGCACATGATGAGGACGTATTGACTCTGCTCAGGGCATCCTCCCACAGGCCCGCCTCTAACTTCTTTCGCAAATCATCTTCCCATTTCCGTTTTGTCTCCCCTATCTGGGTTCCCTCCCACTCCACGAGTTCTGTATCCCTTGTGGCAGAAGGACTGCAAAACCTGCCTTCGCACAAAATTGGAACCCATTCCCTCCCGGCAATTCAAACTTCACTTCCAGATCCTCCAGACCGGGAAAGCTCCCATCAATAAACAGATCCCCCAGCCTCTCAATACCCGCACTCTGCCACCTCCAAAACCCCCCATCCATCATCCCCGGCACAAACCGGTGATTACCACAGATTGGAGCCCACACCATATGCCTCCGCCACTGCCCCCAGACTCTCAGGGCCGCCACTACCAATGGGCTTGTGGAGTACTGGGCCGGCGAGAACGCAAGAGGTGTCGTTACCAATGCCCCCATTTTTGTGCCCTTATAAGATGCCGTCTCCACCCGCTCCTACACTGACCCCTCCCCATCTACCTACTTCCTAATCATGGCTATATTTGCCGCCCCATAATAGTTCCTAAAGTTCGGCAGTGCCAGCCCTCCCTCCCCTCAGCTCCGCTCCAGCAACACGTTCTTTACTCGCGGGGTTTTACCCGCTCACACAAACCCAGATATCACCCTGTTCACCCGCTTAAAAAAGGCCTTTGGAATAAAAATAGGAAGACACTGAAAAACAAACAAAAATCTTGGGACAACCGTCACCTTTACAGTCTGTACCCTGCCTGCCAGTGACAGCAGGAGCACCTCCAGAAATCCTCCTTCATCTGTTCCACAATCGACCAAGATTCAATTTGTGCAGCTGCTCCCATCTCCTTGCTACCTGAATACCCAGGTAACAAAAACTACCCCCCACCACCTTAAACAGCAACTCCTCCAATCTCCTCTCCTGCTCCCTCATTTGGATCACACAAACCTCACTTTTCCCCATATTCAATATGTACCCCGGGAACCGGCCAAATTCCCCTAAGATCCACATAATCTCCCCCATTCCCCCTAACGGGTCGGAAATATGTAGGAGTAGGTTGTCTGCATATAGCGAGACCCTGTGTTCCAACCCACCCCGGACTAGCCCCTTCCAGTCCTTTGACGCTCTCAGCGCCATCGCCAATGGCTCTATAGCCAAGGCAAACAACAGTGGGGAGAGGGGACAACCCTGCCTCATCCCTTGGTGCAGCCTAAAATAGTCCGAGCTCACCCGGTTCAAAGAACAAAGAACAAAGAAAAGTACAGCACAGGAACAGGCCCTCCGGCCCTCCAAGCCCGTGCCGACCATGCTGCCCGACTAAACTACAATCTTCTACACTTCCTGGGTCCATATCCCTCTATTCCCATCCTATTCATGTATTTGTCAAGATGCCCCTTAAATGTCACTATCGTCCTGCTTCCTGCTTAAATGTCCCTGCTTCCACCACCTCCTCCGGTAGCGAGTTCCAGGCACCCACTACCCTCTGTGTAAAAAAACTTGCCTCGTACATCTACTCTAAACGTTGCCCCTCACACCTTAAACCTATGCCCCCTAGTAATTGACCCCTCTACCCTGGGGAAAAGCCTCTGACTACCCACTTCATCCCAGGTTCATCCGCACGCTCGCCATCGGTGCCTGGTACAGCAAACGGACCCAGTCAATTAAGCCCTGCCCAAACCCTAACCGTCCGAGAACCTCCCACAAATAATTCCATTCCACCCGGTCGAAGGTCTTCTCCACGGCCATAGTGATCACCACATCCGCCTCCCTCCCCTCGGGAGTGCATCATGATCACATTCAGGAGTCTTCTAACATTGGCCGTTAACTGCCTACCCTTAAAAAACCCCGTCTGGTCTTCCCCTATCACCCTCGGAACACAGTCCTCTATCCTCAAGGCCAGAATTTTGGCCAGCAATTTGGCATCAACATTTAATCGGGAGATTGGTCTGTCTGACCCACATTGCGCTGGGTCCCACTCCCGCTTCAGGATCAATGAAATAGAGGCCTGTGACATTGTTGGGGGAAGGACACCCCATTCCCTGGCCTCATTAAATGTCCTCACCAACAGCGGGCCCAGCATCCCAGAGAACTTCTTATAAAATTCCACTGGGTAGCCATCCGGTCCCGGGGCCTTGCCCGACTGCATGGCCTCCAATCCCTCTTGTATTTCTTCAATCCCGATTAGGGCTCCCAGCCCATCCACCAACCCTTCCTCCACCTTCGGAAACTTCAACCTTTCCAAGAACTGCCTCGTCCCCTCCACCCCAGCTGGGGGCTCTGACTCATACGACCGACTGTAAAACTCCTTAAACACCCCATTCACCCCCGCTGGGTCCAGTACCATGCTTCCTCCTCTGTCCTTTACTCTTCCGATCTCCCTGGCCACCTCCCTTTTCCTTAACTGGTGTGCTAGCATTCTACTGGCCTTCGCACCATACTCATATATCGCCCCTCTTGCCTTCCTCAACTGCCCCACCGCCTTCCCTGTAGATAACAGCCCAAACTCCATCTGCAGCTTGTGCCACTCCTTCAACAACCCTGCCTCCTGGGCTTCAGAATACCTTCTATCCACCTGGAGTATTTCCCTAAACAACCTATCCGCCTCTGCCCGTTCCACCTTCTCCCTATGAGCCCGTACCAAAATTAGCTCCCCGCTAACCACCGCCTTCAGTGCTTCCCACACCGTTGCTGCCGAAACTTCCCCTGTATCATTTATCTCCAAATAATTCTGAATGGCCTCCCCCACCCATCTGCACACACCCTCATCTGCTAACAGTCCTACATCCAGTCTCCATTGCGGGCGCTGACTCCCCCCCCACTTGCTCACTCGTACGTCCACCCAGTGTGGAGCATGGGCTGACACAACAATCGCCGAATACTCGGCATCCACCACCCCCACCAGCAAAGCCTTGTTCAAAACGAAAAGATCAATCCGGGAGTATACTTTGTGAACCTGGGAGAAAAAAGAACTCATTCGCTCTTGGCCGACCAAACCTCCATGGATCTAACCCCCCCCCCCCATCTGTTCCATAAACCTTTTTTGCTCCTTCACCGTGGCTGGCACCCTCCCTGTCTTTGATCTTGACTGATCTAACCTCGGATCAATGACCATACTAAAGTCCCCTCCCATGATCAACCCATGTGAGTCCAGGTCTGGGATTTTCCCCAACACCCGCCTCATAAACTCCGCATCATCCCAGTTTGGTGCATAAATATTTACTAAGACCACCGGCATCCCCTCCAATTTCCCACTCACCATAACATACCTACCCCCCGAATCCGCCACTATGCTTCCTACCTCAAATGAAACCTGCTTATTAATCAAAATCGCAACCCCCCTAGTTTTAGAATCTAGCCCCGAATGAAATACCTGCCCTATCCAACCCTTCCTCAGCCTAGTCTGATCCACTACCCCCAGGTATGTCTCCTGTAACATTGCCACGTCTGCCTTCAGGCTCTTCAGATGCGCAAACACATGAATCCTCTTGACCAGCCCATTCAGCCCTCTGACGCTCCATATGATCCGCCTGGTCGGAGGGCACCTCGCCCCCCCTCCCCCCTTGCCGATCTCAGCATATATTTTCATGCTGTTGGTGGGAACCCTCGTCTGTGATTTCTGTTTATTTCAATGGGCAGCACAGCCACTATATTCTGCCATGTGTGGCGAGTGAGATCCTTTGCTGACAGTGTGCATTCTGAATATTTTCATAGTAATAAAAAGTTGCACTAGATAAATACCTTTCTGCTTCTTTCCCTTCCTTCCGCCGGAAGTGGTCTTCTTTCAGCGTACCTCCAAGTTGTCTGTAGTTGCTTTTTGCAATTTCTAATAACTGTTCAAATTTTTCAATCTTTTCATAGGCCCTCACTGCATGAATAAGGGAAATATTGAGTTACAGAATATTTCCCCATATGGAAGTAGGACCATGCTAGAATTAGATTTTAAGGTAAACACAAATAAGTTATTCAAGAAAGACAAAGAAGTATATATTTGATGTACAGTACTTGGAAATATTACTGCAGAAAAATAATTTGTGTATGCCAGTGTGAAGTGTAAAGTGAAAAATGAAACCATCTTGAAGTTGGTGGGTTTTTTTTTCTTGGGGAGAGGTGTCACGTGAGGGTACCTTTAAGAACTGGATGTTTAAGCAATGTACCTTGAAGAAAACAGTGATGTCATAGAGTGGGTGGAGCTCAGCTCAGTTCAGCCATTTTGAAGTTTTGGTTTTGCAGTTTGAAAAGTGCCTGGCTGGTTTTGCGGAGAGCAGTTTAAAAGTAGAAAGCCAGCTTGAGAAAGCAGCTTGAAAAGTTCTGGTTTGCTGTGATTTACTTGAAGGGGAAAAGCCAGGTTTGAGAAAGCAGCGTGGGTATATCTATGGGTTTCCAGAGAGCTGCATGAAGAAAGCAAGGTGCTGGAACTGAAATCACCCAAGATAATATATCTCTGCCATAAAACAGAAAATATATATATCATTTAACCTGATGTGATACTGTTTAAAGGTGTTAAGTCTCTTGGAAGTTTGAAGGAACATTTTAAAGGAGTTATTTACTGTTGCAATATTTTCTGAGTTATCTTTGAAGTAAGGGGTATGAAGAGATCCAATGTTTATTTAAGATGTTAAGTTGAGTTCATGGAATAAACAGTGTTTTGTGTTTAAAAACCCACGTGTCCATAATTGTAATCCCACACCTAGGGAAAAAGCCGCGTGCTCGGAAAAGCAACAAATCCATTAAAGGGAGAGGTTGATTGAACTCCATGATACATTTTGGGGTTCTGAAAACGCCTCGCCCATAACAATTGGGGGCTCGAGGGGGATAAAAGTCTATCTATTGGATTGGCTTTTGTGAACTTAAAGACAGTGAAGGTTTGTTGCTTTTCCGGTGTGGTATTTTAGTTAAAGTGGGGAGAGTGTTGTGAACAATGGCTCTTTCAGAGGCTCAGAAGTTTTTGGGGGTGGAGAATGTTACACGTAGTACCTTACGGACAGAAACGAAACGCAGACTGTTAGATTTGGCAAGAACATTGCAGTTAACATTACCTGACAAAATGCGAAAAGATGAGGTAATTATGGTGGTGGTTAAGCATTTAAAGTTGCCTGAGGTACCGTTTGACTCATTGGAAATGGCAAAAATTCAGTTGCAAATTAAACAAATGGAACATCAGAAAGAATTAAAGTGGCTGACTTACGAGAGTGAGAGAGAGGAAAAAGAAAGAGAAAGAGTGAGAAAGGAAAAAGAAAAGGAGAGAGAAGAAAGGAGAAAAGAAAGAATAGCCCTAGCAGAACAAAAAGAAAAAGGAAGGGAGATACAGATCAGGGAAAAAGATAAAGCGAGGGAGTTTAAACTTCAGAAAATGGCCATGAAACATGACAATCAGTTAAAATTGGCAGACGTAAAGGGAAACATACAGTTGGATGATAGTGATGAGGATAGTGAGAAAGAGCATCATAGTCGAAGGCTTGGTGGGAATCTATTTAAATATGTCCAAGCATTGCCAAGGTTTGACGAGAAGAAAGTGGAACCCTTTTTCATTTCATTTGAGAAGGTAGCTAAACAAATTAAATTGCCACAGGACATGTGGGTGTTACTGATTCAAATAAAGCTGGGAGGTAGAGCTAGTGAAGTGTTTGCATCACTACCGGAGAAGGTATCTGGAACGTATGAGGAGGTGAAGAAATCCATCTTAAGTGCGTATGAGCTAGTACCTAAAGCTTACAGACAAAGGTTTAGAAATTTAAGGAATGAATTTGGTCAAACATACATGGAGTTTGAAAGGCTCAAACAGAGTAATTTTGATAGGTGGATAAGGGCTTTGAAAATAGACTAAACATATGAAGCTCTCAGA
The DNA here is from genome assembly GCF_047496885.1 of Scyliorhinus torazame. NCBI lineage: Eukaryota > Metazoa > Chordata > Chondrichthyes > Carcharhiniformes > Scyliorhinidae > Scyliorhinus > Scyliorhinus torazame. Next base: position 105,452,960 of record NC_092721.1, read on the forward strand.
GAAATTATACTTTTGGAGGAGTTTAAAAATTCAATTCCTGATGTAGTGAGAACTCAGGTGGAAGAACAGAGGGTTAAAACTGCGAGATTAGCAGCGGAAATGGCAGATGAATATGAATTAGTTCATAAATCAAAGATTGGTTTCCGACATCAGTTTCAGCCGGTGAGGGATAGAAACTGGGGACATGAGAAATACTCAAGTGGTAAAGGGAAAGGTGAACTGATGGGAGACAATAAAGAGAGTGTACCTCAGATTAAAAAAGAAGTCCAGGAGGGTGGAAAAGAAATGAAAAGTTTCTGATGTTTTCACTGTAATAAACTAGGCCATGTAAAGTCACAGTGTTGGTGGTTGAAGAAAAGCACTGGAAAGGCTGATGTGGTAAAACAGGATAAGACAGTGGGGTTTGTTAGAGTGGTAAAGGAAAGCACAAGGGAAGTGAAGGAGGTGCAAACAATTGTACAGCCTGTTCAAGAAGTAATTGTTTTTTTTTTTAAAATATGTTTTATTGAATTTTTTTTCCCAAACAACAATTTTTCCCCTCTTACAAAGCAAACGCAACAATAACAATACAGAAATTTTTAACAATACACAAGTAACAAAACCCCTTTATCTTTGACCTAAACTAAACTAAACTAAAAGGTGGTGATATGTGGAATTCAGGGTGAGAGGAGTAGTGTTCCATTATATAAGGTAAGGTTGGAAAGTCCAGTGAAGAGTGGTGAAGTGGCAGTAGGAGTAATAGATAAACTATCATGTCCAGGAATACAGTTTATCTTGGGTAATGATATAGCTGGATCGCAGGTGGGAGTGATGCCTACTGTGGTTGATAAACCAGTGGAAAATCAGTCAACTGAAGTGTTGAAGGACGAATATCCTGGGATTTTTCCGGATTGTGTAGTAACAAGGTCGCAAAGTCACAGGTTAAGACAAGAGGAGAAATCAAAGAGTGAAGATGAAGTTGAAGTGCAATTATCAGAAACGATTTTTGATCAGATGGTTGAAAAAGAACATGAACAGGTGGAGGATGAGGCAGATATTTTTAGTTCCGGAAAATTGGCGGAGTTACAACAGAAAGATGTAGAAATAAAACGGATATATCAGAAAGCATATACGGAAGAGGAATCTGAGAGTATCCCAGAGTGTTATTACCGTAAATATGATGTCTGGATGAGAAAATGGAGACCTGTACATATGCAGGCGGATGAAAAGTGGGCAGAAGTTCATCAAGTAATATTGCCGATAGGGTATAGAAAGGGGGTGTTGCGAGTTGCACATGAGGTACCAGTGGGAGGTCATTTGGGAATAAGGAAGGAAGCTAAAATCCAAAAACATTTTTATTGGCCTGGACTACATAAAGATGTAGTTAAATTTTGTCAATCATGTCACACATGTCAAGTGATGGGGAAACCTCAAGTAGTGATAAAACCAGTGTCCTTAATACCCATTCCAGCATTTGAGGAACCTTTTACAAGGGACTTAATCGATTGTGTAGGACCGCTTCCTGAAACAAAAAGTGGGAATCAATATCTTTTGACTGTAATGGATGTGTCTACTAGGTTTCCAGAGGCCATTCCAGTACGTAATATTACAGCTAAAAGGATTGTGGCGGAGTTACTTAAATTCTTTACTAGATATGGACTACCCACAGAAATTCAATCGGATCAAGGAACAAATTTTACTTCAAAGTTATTCAAAGAAGTTATGGGTAGCTTAGGATTAAAACAATTTAAATCAACTGCGTACCATCCAGAAGCGCAGGGAGCGTTAGAAAGGTGGCATCAGATATTAAAGACAATGTTGAGGGTGTATTGTCAAGATTATCCAGAGGATTGGGATAAAGGAATTCCATTCATATTGTTTGCAATTAGGGATGCACCTAATGAGTCTATCAAATTTAGTCCTTTTGAACTAATTTTTGGTCATGAGGTAAGAGGACCACTTAAATTAATTAAGGAGAAATTGGTGGGTGAGAAATCGGAAATTACACTATTGGATTACGGGTCAAATTTTAGGGAATGATTAAATAGAGCAGGTGAATTGGCTAGACAACATTTGAAAGTTGCACAAAATGTGATGAAACGGGTAGCGGACAAGAAATCCAAAGTTCGTAGTTTCGCCAGTGGGGATAAAGTTTTAGTGTTGTTACCAATGGTAGGGGAGCCTTTAAAAGCTAGGTTTTGTGGACCGTATCAGATTGAAGGAAAATTAAGTGAGGTGAATTATGTGGTAAAAACACCAGATAGAAGGAAGACTCACCGAGTGTGTCATGTGAATATGCTTAAAAGGTACTTTGAAAGGGAAGGAGAGAAAAAGGAGGTTTTAATGATTCTAGCTCAAAGTGACGAACCAAATCCAGATGACTGTGAATTTGACATATCTCAAATTAAATTGGAAAATGAGGATGTTCTTAAAAATTGGGATGAATTGTTAAGTTACCTTCCAGAGGAAAAACGAACTGACCTGAAAGAGTTATTGATATCACATGGGCAAGTTTGTAGAGATAAATTGGGAAGTACTAAAATGGCTATATCTGATGTAGATGTGGGAAATGCTGTTCCTATCAAACAACATCCATATAGACTTAACCCTTTAAAATTGGCACAGGTTAACAGAGAGATTGAGAGTATGCTGAAGAATGGCATAATTGAAGTGGGTTGCAGCCAATGGAGCTCACCCATAGTGATGGTACCTATACCAGATGGTACCCAACGGTTGTGTGTGGACTATCGAAAGGTGAATGTAGTTACAAGAACGAACTCTTATCCTATTCCACGTGTGAGGGATTGCATTGAGAAAGTGGGACAATCTACTTTTATTTCCAACTTCCCGACATGGAAAGAACATTTAAAACATCGTATGGACTCCTTCAATCGACTTCAGGAGGCGGGTTTGGTGATGAACCTAGCCGGAAGTGAATTTGGAGAAGCCCAAATCACTTTCCTTGCGGAGTTTCCGATACCCTCAAGACAAAGGGAAATAATGTGATTTCTTAGCATGAGTGGATTTGATCAAACAGTTGTGCAAAGGTTTTGTGGTGTGATTACTCCACTGATGGACTTGCTAAAGAAACCTAAAAAAATTTCAATGGACAGCGGACTTTCAACAAGCATTTGACTGCCTGAAAGCTGTGGTAACCAATGTTCCTGTATTGGAGAATTGCAAGGGACTCTGTGGTCAGATTGAACTAAAGTATCTGATTCTAAAGAGAATTGTCGAGGAGTGGATGAATGGATGGATCGTGCAGAGACTTTGTTCAAAGAGACTGTCAATCGAGAAGGATTTTGGTTTGAGGAAGAAGAACAAAGAAAAATGGACTATATTATTATACCTGTTTGCATGTGTTGTTTTTTTTTAAAACGGAAAGGTATATTTACTGTGTACATTTCTTAGTGGATGATGCAAAAGTGAAAAATGAAACCATCTTGAAGTTGATGGTTTATTTATTTTTCTTGGGGGGAGGTGTCACGTGAGGGTACCTTTAAGAACTGGATGTTTAAGCAATATACCTTTAAGAAAACAGTGATGTCATAGAGTGGGTGGAGCTCAGCTCAGTTCAGCCATTTTGAAGTTTTGGTTTTGCAGTTTAAAAGTGCCTGGCTGGTTTTGCTGAGAGCAGTTTGAAAATAGAAAGCCAGTTTGAGACAGCAGCTTGAGAAGTTCTGGTTTGCTGTGATCTACTTGAAGGGAGAAAGCCAGGTTTGCGAAAGCAGCGTGGGCATGTCTATGGGTTTCCAGAGAGCTGCATGAAGAAAGCAAGGTGCGGGAGCTGAAGTCACCCAAGATAATATATCTCTGCCATAAAACAGAAAATATATATATCATTTAACCTGATGTGATACTATTTAAAGTTGTTAAGTCTCTTGGAAGTTTGAAGGAACATTTTAAGGAGTTATTTACTGTTGCAATATTTTCTGAGTTATCTTTGAAGTAAGGGGTGTTAAGAGATCCAATGTTTATTTAAGATGTTAAGTTGAGTTCATGGAATAAACAGTGTTTTGTGTTTAAAAACCCACGTGTCCATAATTGTAATCCCACACCTAGGGAAAAAGCCGCGTGCTCGGAAAAGCAACAAATCCATTAAAGGGAGAGGTTGGTTGAACTCCATGATACATTTTGGGGTTCTGAAAACGCCTCTCCTATAACAGTGGAGATTTGAAAGTTATGGTGGGTACTTAGAAAGGCAAAAACATCAGGTCCCATTACAGGACTTGAAACCAGAGGGAGGGTGAGAGAAGACAGAAGAGGGGAACACAACTCATGCAAAAAATAAAAATAAATAAAGGAGTTGTGTCTATGTTACAAAGTGATTACTTACACATTTTGCATTTTTCTCCCTGGACAGCATTTAAATGTAATGACAGCCATAGTCAATCCCTGCAGCCCACTTCAGAATAAAGTGAGATTAATTGGCACATCCTGAATGGAAGGAGCTCAACCTGTTAGTATTCCAATGTACTCTGCAGGATTACATATCATTTAATGTAGAGCACACAAAGAATATCAACTTACTCCTTGCGTCCCTCTTCTGACCAATACTCAGGTTCATGTTGTCCTGATTATCTGTGCTTCCTTCTGTACCATGTTGGTCAAAGAAACTGGGATTGTCTCTATTCAGCTCTTCATCAGAATCGTCCTCTATACTTCCTCCCAGCAGATTAACAGCTGCCAACTGGGAAAATCTGTATTGTGGTAATACAAGGGTCAGTTTGTGTTGGATCTGGTCTATACAAACATATGGCCTGAAGTGAAATCTCCAATTCTGTTTTTTCAAGATTTTACTCTTGTAGTATTATGTCAACTCCAGCAATAGACATTTTGTACAAGTGATGACTTTTATTGAACAACAGATTTTCATTAACTTTCAGGAACATAACAGCCTCTGTCTAAGATGATAAACAGAAACAGTCAATAGAACTCAAGTTTAATACAAGTAGTCTGAGAAAACAAAAACATTTGTATACTATTCATTCCCTGTCATTTTGTTCAAAGTTATTCTTACAGTGTAACTGCAACCAATAAAGTATTTTAGGAGTATACCACACTTTCTTTGAAATTTGAACCATAGTAAAATATTCAACACATACTCAATTTCTGGAATTCTATGAAGTTACTGCAAGAGCTTTGATCTTTCATTGATCTGCACAAATTACCCAACCATTGTAATTGTAAAAGATCACCATCTCCTATTTCTCAGTTTTTGAAAAAGGTATCTGACATTTTCTAAAAAATTCTTTTTCCAGCGCACTCTGAAATGCAAATTATTGAAATTATTAAAATAACCTAAAATGAAATATTTGGTAGAGACTAAGGAAAGTCTTAAGATTCTCATATTCCTGGACATGATACAAGGTACTCACAGTATCACATGGTACTCAGTGAGCTTTGCACACGAGCAGTGAGAGAGGCCACATCTGGAGTGAGGCCAGAGTGAGCTTTAAACTTGGGAATTTGAAGCAGAGTGGGGTCTCGATGCAGAACGGGAAGAGCTGCTCTTTGCTTTTTCTCCTTGCTTTGTAACTTTTAAATCTTCAGAGAGGGATCTTGCCCTGCTGCAGCTGAGGCAACAAGGGAGAGGGCCGATTGGTAAGTAGTGGGCAAGGTCGGTAAGTCTTTACAACTTTCAATTATAGTTTGAAAATAAGTTTTGTGGTTTATAATCTGGAAGGGACTGGTAGTATCAAGGACAAGCAAAGAAGGGCCATAGAGAATTGGATTTCATCTAATATCAAACATCTTCCAAAGCTTTAATTTAATAAGGTAATTCATGGCAGGAGAACTCAAAAGCCTTGGTTTCTTCCTCTTGCTGAATGTGGGAGGCCAGGAACATTTCCAGTGCCCGGGACCAGTATGTGTGCAGGAAGCATCTCTAGATACAGTTCGGAGCTGGAATGGCGGCTGGGGACACTGGAGTATCTGTGAGGCGGATAGTTTAGTCGATAGCACATATAGAGAGGTGGTCACACCACAAGCTCAGACTCCACAGGCAGGAAGGGAATGTGTGACCACCAAGACAGAGCAAGAGATCTAGGAAGGCAGTGCAGGAATGGCCATTCCCCTGCAAAACAGATATACCGTTTTGGATACTGTTGAGCGGAATGACCTCTCAGAGGGAAGCAGCAACAGCCAAATTTGTTGCACCATGGTTGGTTCTGCTGCAGAGGGGAGGAGTAAAAAGTGTGGGAATGCAATAGTTAAAGGGGATTCGATTGTAAGGGGAATAGATAGGCATTTCTGTGGTGGCAAATGAGACTCCAGGATGGCATGTTGCCTCCCGGTTCTAGAGTCAAGGATGTCTCGCAGCGGTTACAGGACATCCTGGAAGCTGTGAACAGCCAGTGTTTGTGGTGCACATCGGTACTAACGTCATAGGTAAAAAAGGAATGAGGTCCTGAAATCAGAATATAGGGAGTTAGGAAGAAAGTTGAGAAGTCGGACCTCAAAGACAGTGACCTCAAGATTACTACCAGTGCCATATGCTAGTCAGAGTAGAAGTAGTAGGATGTATTGGATGAATATGTGGCTGAAGAGATGGTGTGAGGGCGAGGGTTTCAGATTCCTGGGGCAATGGGACCAGTACAAACTGGACGGGTTAAACCTGGGCAAGACCGGGACTGATTTCCTTGGGGGCTACTTGCGAGAGCAGTTGGGGAGGGTTTAAACTAATATGGCAGGGGAATGGGAAGTTTTGTAAGGCGTTAGAGCAGGAGGAATCAAGAACAAGAGAAAATGATAGAAAGGAGAGTAAGAAAAGTGATAGGCAGAAGAAATCAAGGGCCTGTATCTGATAATAACACTGAATGTAACCCCGCTATTCAAAGAGGGAGGTAGAGAGAAAACAGGGAACAATCGACCAGTGAGCCAGACGTAGGTAGTAGGGAAGTTGCTGGAGTTAATATCACAGCTTTTGGAAAGCAGTAGTGTAATCAAAGTCAGCATGATTTACGAAAGGAAAATTATGCTTGACAAATTTACTAGAATTCTTTGAAGATGTAATAATAATAATCGCTTATTGTCACAAGAAGGCTTCAATGAAGTTACTGTGAAAAATCCCGAGTCGCCACATTCCGGTGCCCGTTCGGGGAGGCCAGTACAGGAATTGAACACACGCTGCTGGCCTTGTTCTGCATTTCAAGCCAGCTTTTAGCCCACTGTGCTAAACCAGCCCCTTAACTAGTAGAGTTGACCAGGGAGAACCGGTCGATGTGGTTTATTTAGACTTTCAGAAGGCAGATTAATATGTAAAATTATAGCACATGGGATTAGGGGTAGTGTCTGGAGATGGATATAAAGCTGGTTAGCAGACAGGAAGCAAAAAGTTGGAATGACAGGATTGAATTCTGATTTGCAGGCCGTGGCTAGTGGGGTACCTCAGGGATCTGTGCTAGGATCCCAACTGTTCACATTATATAATGATTCAGATGAGTGAACTAAATGTATTATCTCCAAATTTGCAGATGATACGAAGTTGGGTGGGAGGGTGAGCTGTGAGGAGGATGCAGAAATGCTTTGGCGGGATTTGGACTGGCTGAGTGAGTGGGCACATGCTTGGCAGATGCAGTATAATGTGGATAAATGTGGGATTATCTGCTTCGGTTGCAAAGATAGTAAGGCAAATTATTATTTGAATGAGTGTAAATTGAGAGGTGGACACTCACTGAGACCTTGGTGTTCTCGTGCATCAGCCGCTGAAAGTAAGCACGCGGGTACAGCAGGCAACAAAGAAGGCAAATGGTATGTTGGCCTTCATAACGAGAGGATTTGAGTATAGGAATAGGGATGTTTTACTTCAATCGTATAGGGCACTGGTGAGGCCACACCTGGAGTATTGTGTGTGGTTTTGGTGTCCTTACCTGAGGAAGGATGTTCTTGCTATGGAGGGAGTGTAGCGATGGTTTACCAGGCTAATTCTTGGAATGGCGGGACTGTCATATGAGGAGAGACTAAATTTGTTAGGATTATATTCATTGGAGTTTAGAAGAGTGAAAGGGGATCTCATAGAAACTTACAAATTCGAACAGGATTAAACAGGATAGATTCGGAAAGAATGTTCCTGATGGTGGGGGAGTCCAGAACGAGGGGCCATAGTTTGAGGATAAGGGATAAACCTTTTAGGATTGAGGTGAGGAGAAATTTCTTCACCCAGAGAGTGGGGAACCTGTGGAGTTCACCACCACAAAATGTAGTTGAGGCCAAAACTTTGTATAATTTCAAGAAGGAATTAGATATAGCTCTTGGGGCTAAAGGGATCAAGGGATATGGGGGCGGGGGGGGGGTAATGTGGGATCAGGGTACTGAGCTTGATGATCAGCCATGATCATAATGAATGGCTGAGCAGGCTCGAAGGGCCGAATGGCCTCCTCCTACTTCTATTTTCTATGTTTCTATATGGTCTCTCAAGTTGAAAGCTTGGCTCATCATTGTAGACGAAGTTAGAAGATCATTCAATGCTAATGGCATTACAGCCTCAACAGCTAATGTTGATTACCTCTTAGCCACGTCTTTTGGTGTCTCTCCAGCATCATTTCTGATGTGATGGTCTGCTCCCATTTCTATGAGCCATTGCAGGCAGCCAATGTGTCCTTGTCCAGCAGCTGAGAATTATACATACGAACATAAGTCACGTATAATCCAATCTTTTTTAATTTTTCCAATTCAGGGGCAATTTAGCTTGGCCAATCCACCTACCCTGCACATTTTTGGGTTGTGGGGATGAGACCCACGCAGACAGGGGGAGAATGTGCAAACTCCACACAGACAGTGACCCAGGGCCAGAATCGAACCCGGGACCTCGGTGCCGTGAGGCAGCAGTGCTAACCACTGCGACACCCTTATATAATCCAATCTTGCCATTAAGAAAAGCTAACATACCATTTATGTCCACAGTACCAATGTTTACCACTTGCCCTATTTTACAGCAACTATTTTGAATTTTATTAGTGGCGTTCGAACCAATTGTATTGCAAGTCAAGGCTGACAACCTGTGGAAGTGGACTCTTTAAAGCAAATGTCTGGTGGAACAGGAGCTAAAATGCGAGAAGTACTTTACTGCTTGATTGTTGCCTAGCAACTATTTTAACACTGCTACTTTCTTCAAGCAGTTGAGACGCCTGACAATATATACAAATCATTAACTGCCGATTGAGAGGGGCACATTAACCCTAACATTCACCTGATGGAGGACCAGTTTGGTGTGTAAAACCGATCTTCATAAAGCTCAGGTAAACAGAATTTTTCTCTGGGTACCACAGAGAAAGTTTTTGCGACTATTGCCAGAGTTGTCCACCCACCGCCCACCAAACCCTGGCTTCATAAATGATGTGACTACTTGTTAGTCTCCACCCTCCCACGATTACTCTTGAGCCATAAGCAAATTGACGCAGAGTCAATAAAATTGAAACGTTTATCTTCCGGTAGCGGCTATGAAGGAGTAAGTCGCACACTTGGCTCCCGCTCCAGTGGGATTTTTGGACCTTTTCCCCTGACCTTTTTGCGCTTTTAAGCACTGGATTGGAAAGTAATAGCACTCAGGCACTGAATCCATACAGAGGTGTATGGAACTATGTAGTAGGAAGGATCGTAAATAGCTGAAGAAGTGGACAAGCAAGGGCAAAGGGGAGGCTGTGAGTGAAACCAATATGGCCAATGTCCAGACCTGGGCACCGCCAGCTCAGCCGACAATGGAGCACCTGTTGCAGGTTATGCAGGAGAACTTCCTAGCACTGAAAAGTGATCGTGTGGAACCGCTCCAGAAATCGTTTGACCGAAAGGAGAAAAGGCTGGATGCCCAGGCTGAGAAGATCCAGGAGCTAGAGAAGACGGTGGAGGAGCAGGCGGACTTTGAAACGGTAGCGGACATGGAGATTCGAAGGTTGAGAGACCAACAAAAAATGCTCCTGGAAAAGCTGGAGGACCTGGAGAACAGATCTCGGCGGCAGAATTTAAGAATTGTTGACCTCCCGGAGGGGGCCAAGGGGCTGGATGCTGCTGCGTATGTGGCAGATATGTTCCAGAAGCTACTGGGGAATGAGGTGTTCCCTCGCCCGCCGGAGGTGGACAGGGCACATAGAGCGCAGGTGAGGCAGCCGCGGCGAGGGGGTCCCTCACGAGTGATGCTGGTCCGGTTCCTGGATAAGGAGTGGGTTCTTCAATGGGCCAAGAGCACTAAGAGCAGAGGGGATGCGATCTTAATCAACAAGCGGGCCCTCCGGCGGGCGAGGGAACACCTCATTCCCCAGTAGCTTCTGGAACATATCTGCCACATGTGGGTTACGCATGAGGGCCAGCACCATTATTTTGAGGAACCCGGGGAGGCGATGGACTTTGCAAAGAGGCAAGGGCTGGTCCCAAGCTGAGGACTCTTGGACTCATGTTGGAACTTTTAATTCTTTCTCTCTTGTTTCTGGGAGATGCCTGCTTATTTTTTCATGCTTTTGTATCTTGGTTTTTATGTGTTTTTTGTCTTTTTTCTCTTCATGTCTCTTTTCCGCTTTTGTGTTCGAGTTTTGTTAGAAAAAGAGAATAGTTAGAATGGTTCGGATATGGGGGGTGTTTTTTGGGGAATTTTTGCGATCTCTTTCTGCGTTCAGATAGGAATGGTTGACAGTGCCTGCTATTTTGTTTTGTATGACTTAAATTGCACTATTGTTGGGGCTGTCTCTGTCCTGTTTAGAGTATTTGTTCAAGCAGGGCTGATTTGGGGAAGTGGTGTGGATGGGCCGGGGGGAGGGGAGCTAGGGAACAATAGGTGGGAGACTCGCTGGCGCCGGAGTTGGGAGCCACCAGGCTAGCTGGGTGGGCTAGTCAACGGAAGCCAGGTGGGGGGTGTTCATTTAGCTGGTTTATGTCAGGGGTTAGGTTATAGGGTGATGTTGCTTGGGGGGAGTGGGTTTGCTGCCGATGTTGGAAATTGGGCATGGTAACAGTAAGGTCAGGGGTGGAGGCGGCCAGGAGGCGGGCCAGAGGAAGCACGACACATGGCTTGGGGGCTGGCCAAAGAAAGGAGATGGCTGATCAGCAAAAGGGGGGGGGGGTGAGGTGCCCCCCGACCAGGCTGATCACCTGGAATGTTGGAGGGCTAAACGGGCCAGTCAAGAGGGCGCCTGTGTTCGCGCATTTACGGGTTTTGAAGGCAGACGTAGTCATATTACAGGAGACTCATCTGAAAGTGGCTGACCAGGTCAGATTAAGGAAGGGCTGGATTAGTCAGGTCTTCATTCGGGGCTCGACACTAAGACCAGGGGGGATGCGATCTTAATCAACACGCAGGTCCAATTTGAGGTGGAGGGCACAGTTGCGGACGGGGGTGGCAGATTTGTTATGGTCAGGGGTAAGCTCGAGGGGGTGAGAGTAGTCCTGGTCAACGTATATGCCCCTAATTGGGATGATGTAGATTTTGTTAAGAGGTTGCTGGGGAAGATCCCGGACTTTGACTCACGCAAACCGATCGTGGGTGGGGACTTTAACACAGTTCTTAATCCTGGCCTGAACCGGTCGTGTTCAAAAACGGGTAGGGTGCCAGCGATGGCAAAGGAACTGAGAGGGTTCATGAAGCAAATTGGGGGTGATGACCCATGGGGATTTAGTCGGCCTTCGGCAAAGGAGTTTTTGTTCTATCCTCATGTCCACAAGGTGTATTCCCGAATCGATTTCTTTATCATAAGCAGGGACTTACTGACAGGGATGACGGGTGCAGAATATTCGGCAATTACCAGCTCGGACCATGCTCCGCACTGGGTTGATCTGCAGATTTGCAAAGATAGCTTTCAGCGCCCACAATGGAGGCTGGAAGTTGGGCTGCTGGTGGACGAGGCGGTGTGTGAGAGGCTGAGGAAATGCATAATTACCTGCAGGTAAATGATACCGGAGAAGTCTCAGCAGCAGTGCTCTGGGAGGCGCTGAAGGCAGTGGTGAGAGGGGAGCTGATCTCAATCCGAGCACATAGGGACAGGACAGGCAGGGCAGAAACGGACCGACTGGTTAAGGAAATTTTACGGACGGACAGGAGCTATGCGGAGTCCCTCAGGCCAGAGTTACTTAGGAAACAACAGAGGCTGCAAACCGAGTTTGGGGTGTTGTCTACAGGGAAGGCCGTAGAGCAGCTTAGAAGGGCAAAGGGCGCAATATACGAGCATGGGGAGAAGGCCAGCAGAATGTTTGCACAACAACTAAGAAAGAGGGAAGCGGCTAGGGAAATGGGAAAGTTTAGTTGAAGGGGAGGGAAACCTGGTGGGGGACCCGGTAGGACTGAACAAGGTGTTTAGGGACTTCTATAGCAAGCTGTACACCTCGGAACCCCCCACAGGACCGGAGGGGATGAGGCACTTTTTGGACGGACTGACCTTCCCAAGAGTAGGTAAGGGGTTGATAGACGGGCTGGGGGCTCCGACCAGGACCGAAGAGGTACTGGGGGGCCTGAAGGTCATGCAGTCGGGTAAAGCCCTGGGGCTGGATGGATACCCGATGGAGTTTTATAAAAAGTTATCTGAGATAGTGGGGCCGGTGCTGGTCAGAGTGTTCAACGAGGCAAGAAGCAGACAGATCTTACCCCCAACGATGTCGCAGGCCACTATCTCGCTTATACTGAAACGGGATAAAGACCTGGAGGCATGTGGGTCCTATAGGCCGATCTCTTTGATTAACGCAGACGCTAAGTTACTAGCCAAGATCTTGGCATCTAGAATTGAGGACTGTGTACCGGACGTGATTGCGGAGAGCAGGGAGGCAGAGGTAGTGGTAGCAATGGATGCAGAAAATGCTTTCGACCGGGTTGAGGGGGACTATTTATGGGAGGTGCTGGGACGTTTTGGGTTCGGGGTAGGATTCATTGACTGGGTTAGGCTGCTATATCAGGCCCCGGAGGCTAGTGTGAGGATGAACAGGACGACATCTGACTACTTCAGACTGCACCCCGGGACTAGACAGAGATGCCCCCTCTCCCCACTGCTGTTTGCGCTGGCTATAGAGCCGCTGGCAATTGCTCTGAGGGCTTCAAGGGACTGGAAAGGGCTGGTCCAGGGCGGAGTGGAACATAAAGTCTCGTTATACGCGGATGACCTGCTGTTGTACGTATCAGACCCAATGGCGGGGATGGACAGAATCATGGAAACCCTGAGGGAATTTGATCGGTTCTCAGGATATAAATTGAACATGACAAAGAGCGAGATGTGGGTAGTGCAGGCGAGAGGTCAGGAGAGTAGGCTGAGGGGACTGCCGTTCAGGTTGGTAGGGGAAAGCTTTAGATATTTAGGGATACAAGTAGCGTGAGACTGGGATATGTTGCATAAGCTAAACTTGTCCTGGTTGGTGGAGCAAGTGAGGGATGAGTTCCGGAAATGGGATGCGCTCCCGCTGTCATTGGCGGAGAGAGTGCAGAGGGTGAAGATGTCGATTCTTCTGAGATTCTTGTTCATATTTCCGTGTCTCCCCATCTTCATCCCGCGGTCCTTCTTTAAGAGGCTCGATAAAATTATCCTGGGTATTTGTTTGGGCAGGGACGTCCCCACGGGTGAGGAAGGCGATGCTTGAGAGGAACCGAGGGGATAGGGGGCTGGCTTTGCCGAACTTTAGCAACTACTACTGGGCAGCTAACATAGCCATGGTAACGAAATGGATGGTGGGTACGGGGTCGGTTTGGGAGCGGATGGAGGCTTCTTCGTGCCGGGGCACCAGTGTGGCAGCCTTGGTTACGGTGGCTCTGCCGCTCCCGCCGGCACGATACTCCACCAGCCCTATAGTGCTGGTGGCTCCACGGATCTGGGGCCAGTGGAGGAGGCATATAGGGGAAGTGAGAGCATTGGTTTGGTCCCCAATCTGCGATAACCACGGGGAATATGGACGGTGGGTTCCAATTATGGCAGAGGGCGGGGATTGCGAGGATGGGCGATCTGTTCTTGGAAGGGAGCTTCCCGAGCATGAGGGTGTTGGAGGAGAAGTTCGGGCTGGCGGGAGGGAATGATTTCAGATACTTGCAGGTGTGGGATTTTGTATGCAGATTGGTACCATCCTTCCCACGCCTCCCACCAAGGGGGATCCAGGACAGGATAGTTTCCAGAGGAGAGGGGAGAGTCTCCGACATTTATAAAGAACTAATGGGAGCAGAGGAGGCACAGACCGAAGAACTGAATCTTAAGTGGGAGGAGGAGCTCGGGGGGGAGATAGAGGACGGCATATGGGCAGACGCTTTGAGTAGAGTAAACACGACTGCAACATGCGCCAGGCTCAGTCTGACCCAGTTCAAGGTCGTACATCGGGCCCACATGACGGTGGCCCGGATGAGCAAATTCTTTGGGCTGGAGGACAAATGTGCTAGATGTGCCGGAGGACCAGCAAATCATGTACACATGTTCTGGGCATGTCCCGGGTATTGAAAACTAGGGTGACAATGAGTCCTGAGGTGGCACGTTTTGGGGTTTCGGAGGACCCGGGAGTCCAGAAGGAGAAAGAGGCCGAAGTCTTGGCCTTTGCTTCCCTGGTAGCCCGGCGACGAATACTGTTGGCATGGAGGGACTCAAAGCCCCCGAATTCTGAAGTATGACTTTTGGACATGGCGCGCTTTCTCGGGCTGGCGAAAATTAAGTTTGCCTTGAGAGGATCGCTGTCAGGGTTCGCCCGAAGGTGGCAGCCATTCGTTGACTTCTTCGCGGAGAATCAATCATCAGCAGGGGAGTGGGGGAGGGGTTAGGGTAGCGTAGAATAGGGGGTTGCTCAGGCAGGTTCTTGCGAGAGGGGTGCCGATGCTTACATTATGTCTTATTTGCTTTTTGTACACTACGGTATAATGTTGCGGTTTTATATGCCAAAAATACCTCAATAAAATTGTTTATTAAAAAAAAAAAAATTGAAAAGTTTAATGCATGGCTGAAAGATTGCTGTGAGTAAATGAGTTTCAATTAGTGGGGCACTGGCTACACTTGAATTGTGCAGAGATCAAAGTCTTGGTAAATCAAATAAATAACAGCCAGTGTGTGACAGGGAGGGATAGAGTGGACATATAAGAGTGCACCAGCAAATAAGGTCAGAGTAGCGAAAAATGGTAAAACACAGAATTAAAGGCTCTTTATCGGAATGCACACAGCATGTGTAACAAGATAGATTAATTGATGACACAAATAGAAATAAATGCTATGATAATTATTACAGTAATTTGGTTATAAGATGACCAAGACTGGGAACCAAATATTCCAGGGTAATTGACATTTTAAAAGAATAGGAAGTAGGGGAAAGGAGGTGGGGTAGTTCTGTTAATTAACTATGAGATCAGTACAGTAGTGAGAAATGATCTTGGATCAGAAGATCAAGATGTAAAATCAGTTTGGGTGGAGATACAAAATAGTGGGAAATAAGTCACTGGTGGGAGTAGGCCTCTAACAGTGGCTACTCTGTATGACAAAGTGTAAATAAATAAATAATGGGGGACTTGTGAGAAAGATACTGCAAAAATTGTGGGTGATATTAACCTTCATATAGATTGACCAAATCAAAATTTGCCAAAGTAGCTTGAGTGATGAGTTACTAGAGTGTACTCAGAACAGTTTCTTAGAATAATACATTGTGGAACCAACCAGGGAACAGACTATTTTAGAAATGGTAATAAGATAGGATTAATTAATTATCTAATGATAAATGAGCCGCTAGGGAAGAGTGATCATAAAAATAATAATCTTTATTAGTGTCACAAGTAGGCTTACATTAACACTGCAATGAAGTGACTGTAAAAATCACCTAGTCGCCACACTACGGCCCCTGTTCGAGTACACTTAGGGAGAATTCAGAATGTCCAATTCACCTAACAACTGTGCGGAGTCTGCACTTTCTCTCCATGTCTGCGTGGGTTTCCTCCGAGTGCTCCAGTTTCCTCCACAAGTCCTGAAACACGTGCTGCTAGATAATTTGGACATTCTGAATTCCCCCTCTGTATACCGAACAGTCGCCGGAATGTGGCAACTAGGGACTCATCATGGTAACGTCATTGCAGTGTTAATTTAAGCCTACTTGTGACAGTAAATATTATTATTATTAAGGCATGTCTGTCGTGGACTTCCGGTTGCGGCTATGCCTAGGTAGGTCGCACGTTCAGCAGCTCCCGCCGGGAACGGACTTTTGGGCTCCCTAGTGGGGCCCCAACGGAAATTGTTCGAAGGTTTCCAGTGTGGGAAGGTGACAGCAAGGTCCCCCCGACATTATATGGATTGGACAAGGAGTGGAGTGGTGAAAAGTGAGAGGGAGAAGAAACAAGATGGCGGCGGGTGGAGACCAAGCAGCATGGGCGCAGTGGTCGCAGGAGCAGAAGGGGTTTCTTAGACGCTGCTTTGAGGAGCTGAAAACCGAAATGCTGGCACCAATGAAGCTAGTGGAGACCCAGAAGGCCCAAGGGGCGGCGATCCGGGAGGTGTGGCAAAAAGCCTCGGAGAACGAGGACGAGATCTTGGGCCTGACGGTGAAGGTGGAGGCACACGAGGCGCTGCACAAGAGGTGGGTGGAAAGATTTGGGGACCTGGAGAATAGGTCGAGGAGGAAGAACCTTCGGATTCTGGGTCTCCCCGAAGGAGTTGAGGGGCCTGATACTGGGGCATATGTGAGCACGATGCTCAATTCATTGATGGGCGCGGGAGCCTTCCCGAGGCCTCTGGAGCTAGATGGGGCTCACCGGGTCCTAGCAAGGAGACCCAAGGCCAACGAGCCGCCAAGGGCGGTAGTGGTGAGGTTTCACCGCTTTATGGACAGAGTGTGTGTCCTGAGATGGGCCAAGAAAGAGCGGAGCAGCAGGTGGGAGAACACGGAGATCCGAATCTACCAGGACTGGAGTGCAGAGGTGGCTAAGAAGAGAGCTGGTTTCAATCGGGCTAAGGCGGTGCTCCATCGGAAGGGGGTGAAGTTCGGGATGCTGCAGCCAGCGCGATTTTGGGTCACGTTCCAGGATCGGCACCACTATTTCGAAACGCCTGATGAGGCATGGAACTTTATACAAACTGAAAAGTTGGACTCAAACTGAGGGTCTGTTGTGGGGGGATGTTTACTGTGTATATGGTGTTTATTACGTTTAGGGAATGTACCTCTGGTTTGGGTGCTGGATGGGGATGGGTGAAGGGATTTGATGGGGAGACTGTGGGCGTCGGTGTTGGAGGGGCAGACCCCCACGAGGGGAGAGGGGGAGTGGAGGCCTAGGGATGGGGAATTGGGGTAAGGCCGCAAAAGGAGCTGCGCCAGAGGGGGCGGGGCTGGCTCAGGAAAGCGCGGGCTTTTTCCCGCGCTGGGGAAGGACGGCGGTGGGGGCCGGGGGGGGGGGATGAGCGGTGCTGGAGAGGAGCGCATACTGACTGCCAGGGAGGGGGAGGGGGGGATTCTCACACTGGAGGGGGTCGATGGAATGGC
The DNA here is from genome assembly GCF_047496885.1 of Scyliorhinus torazame. Classification (NCBI taxonomy): domain Eukaryota; kingdom Metazoa; phylum Chordata; class Chondrichthyes; order Carcharhiniformes; family Scyliorhinidae; genus Scyliorhinus; species Scyliorhinus torazame. The sequence goes on from NC_092721.1 coordinate 105,470,330, forward strand.
GGGAGAGGCCAGGGTCAGCAGGAGTCAGCTGACTTACGGGAGTGTTATGGGGGGAGCAAAAGGGCTAGATGTGGATCTAGCGGGGGGAGGGAGAGGGGTAGGGTTGCTGCTGCATTGGCCAAAGGGGAGCTGGAAGTAGGAGAGATGGACAGAGCCCATCCATAGTGTTAGCGCCCGTTCGGATCAGATGGACTTGACCGGAACGGACTGACGGTGTACGGGCTCCCCCAGTTGGGTCTGCAACCCCCTTTGGGATAGGTCAGGACGACCCATAGTCGCAGCGAAGATTCGGGGACAGCCTATCGAATTTCTTTGGGACACAGGAGGGTCCCGCACCACCATAAATTCCTCCACCCTATTTCAAAAAGACACGTGGCCCACTACAGCCACTATCACCCTCAGCGGCTTTACAGGCCACTCACAGCAGGGACACATCACAGCCCCTGTACCCATTCAAATCAGAACCATCACCATCAAGCACCCCATAGTTTTAGTAGACCTGCCCCACACAGCAGAACACATTCTGGGAATTGGCGTCATGAATTCCCACCACCTTTCATTCGATCCAGTCAACCAGTGTGTCTGGAAGATGGCAAAATCCGCTAGAGCCCCCGCAACACTCAACATAGGCGAATATATGAACAAAATTAGCACCATAGGCAAATTTTGGTTCAACCCGACCACGCTCAGTACGGACAAGCAGGTTAGGGCAGTCCTGCAAAAAAGCAGGGCAGCATTCGCGACCCACAAGCACGACTGTGGACGGATGACTGGCTCCGTACAAGTAACAGGACCTGACCCTAGACCCCCAAAACAGTACAGGTTTCCCCACGAGGCAGAGGGAGAAATCTCAAAAGTAATCGACAGCTTATTAGAGCAGGGCGTACTTAGATCAGTAGCCTCCACTAATAATGCACCGATTTGGCCAGTGAGAAAGCCCGATGGATCATGGCGACTGACCATCGATTATCAGGAGCTCAACAAAGTCACCCCGCAGCAGCCCCCACAGTAGCAACAAGACCCGAGACCATGCTCAAGCAGGGACTCAATTCCCGCTACTTCACGGTTTTGGACATCAGTAATGATTCTGGTCCATTCCATTGGCAAAGGCATCCCAGTACAAATTTGCCTTCACCTTTAAATCACAGCAGTACACGTGGACATGCCTGCCACAAGGATTCCACAACTCCTCCTCCATCTTCCACCGACAGCTGGCAAATGGATTAGCAAAATTCTCTCGCCCCGAATGTCTGGTACAGTATGTAGACGACCTACTACTGCAGACAGACACAAAGGAAGAGCACATTGAGCTTCTGTCCGAACTCCTGGAACTATTACATTCAATTGGTTGTAAAGTCAACCACAAAAAGGCCCAGATTTTGGAAGAAAAAGTGGTATATTTGGGAACAATTATCACGCACGGTAAACGTGAGATCGAGCATAAAAGAATTGACTCGATTGCTAAATTGCCCCTTCCCCAGAACATTTCAGCCCTCCGGTCGTTTTTAGGACTGGTTGGCTACTGCCGAAACCACATTGACGGTTTCGCCAGCAAGGCAGCACCCCTCTCAGACCTCCTAAAGAAAGGAGCCACCTGGGAATGGCTGTGGACTCTTTGAAACAGGCACTCATAGCAGCCCCCGCACTACAAGTTCCAGACCAGCTTTCCCCTTACGCCATACAGGAAGCGACCACAGACTGCACCCTTTCAGCCGTGCTCCTCCAGGAACGGCACGACAATTAAGACCCGTGGCTTACGCCTCCCGACTTTTAGATGCTGTGGAGCAGGGATTTTCAGCCTGTGAGAGGCACCTGCTCGCAGTTTTCTGGGTAGTCCAGTACTTTTCATATATTACCGGACTGAACCCCATCACAAGTCTGACCGAACACACTCCCACCCAACTTTTACTGGACGGACGACTCAAGGACGGTACAGTAAGCCAAATAAGAGCAGCGAGATGGACCCTTCTCTTGCAGGGACGGGACATCACAGTAAAAAGGACAGAGACACACACCTACTTAGCCGACAATTTACAATACCCCGGAACCCCCCTCATGAATGTGAGATCATCTCTCCACACCATAACACAGGCCCCTTTATCGCTAAAACACCCCCCAGAAAGATAGGAAATTCAACTCAGAGACCCCGCACACGGACACGTGTGAGCCAATAAAGATTTACGTGGATGGATCTTCCACAGTCTTGGATGGGAAGCACATAACATGTTGCGGGATCTATGTCGAGGACGCGCAGGGAAGCGCCCTTGAGGAAATAGCGTTAAAACTACCCGGACACTTAGACGCGCAGGCAGCAGAGCTTGCAGCCATTGCATACATAGTTGAGCACCCAGATTCCTTCCCCAGCCCAGCAGACATATACTTGGACAGCCTCTATGTCTATAACAGCCTCACGGAATTTCTGCCCCTGTGGGAAGCAAGAGAATTTGTTTCCGCAGATGGGAAACCCCTCCCCTCAGCCCCATTGCTCCGTCATATTTTAGAAAAGGCCCAGAACAGGACTTTTGGGATCATAAAAGTCCGCAGCCACCATCGTTCCTCCCCCCCTGGAAATGTAAAAGCCGACGCACTGGCTAAGGCAGGTTCCAGACATGGGTGGTTTTGGAAACCCCCCGAAAGCGCGCCAGTGAGTGCAGTTCAGGTCACACAGACTAGAATCGAGGATCTAGTAGAGGCCCAGAAGTAGGACAGCAATCTCTCGGAGATTGTAAAAGGAAAGTATCCCGCCTCCTACGAGAGGTTTAGAAATACACTGACCATACATGACAGTGTGGTGTTAAAGGACACCCTTTATGTGGTTCCTGAACAGGACAGGAACCAATTAATTTGTTTGTTCCATGACGGTCATGGACATCAGGGAATCGATCCCACTACAGCCCATCTCAAGCAGCTTTGTTGGTGGCCAAATTTGAAGGAAGATGTAAGCCATTACATAGAAAATTGTCTTATCAGAATAACCCCGACAGATATGCCAAAAAGGCCCAACTCAGCCACACCCGACCCTTTAATGGCCCCTGGACTAACCTCCAGATTGATTTTATAGGTCCATTGCCCCCTTGCAGGAATGGCTATAAATATGTACTTGCGGTCATAGACACATTTACAAAATGGGTGGAAGCATTTCCAGCCCGCAGAAACACTGCAAAAACCACAGCCATGATTCTAACCCACCACATCTTTACAAGATGGGGACTCCCCCGCAGTATTGAATCGGACCAAGGTTCTCATTTTACGGGACGTGTCGTGCAAAACATCCTCACGATATTTGGCATCACCCAAAAATTCCACATTGCATACCACCCACAGTCGAGTGGTATCGTGGAGCGCATGAATCGGACCCTAAAAACCACCCTCAGAAAAATGGTCCAGCAGAACAACACCACTTGGGACTCAGTCCTCCCTTTTGCCCTGATGTTTTTGCGTAACACTATTTCTACATCCACAGGTTACACCCCACACACTCTCATGACCGGACGTCCCATGAAAGGGACAGAATACTTGCTAGGTTTAGACCTGACCAGCCCCGAAGTAACGGCCCTCACACACGAGAAAGCCGTGGGGCAATTAGTTGCAAATGTTAAAACGGCTCAGTTAGCAGCCGCTGTAAAATTGGGCACCAGAAAGAACAGAGCAAGGCTTGTTTCGACAAGACAGTGCATGCAACGGAGTACGGTATCGGCCAGCAAGTGATGCTTTCCGTATATAACCCCAGCACATTCCTGTCACCTAAATACTCGGGTCCGTATTCCATTGCGGATAAAGTAAGCCCATCCGTTTACAAAATAAAGTACCCCAATGGTAAGACTGCGTGGTTTCATATAAACCAGCTGACGGTTTTTGAAACACAGTCGAACCACGCACACCACGTCTTGCTTGACGCAGCACACCACACCCCGCCCACAGCCAACGTAACCCTACCAACCCCCACCACGTCCAGCCCAGCCACGGACTCGACCTCGACTCCACCCCCGAAATATACACTCCACCCCAGAACGCCCACAGACTGCAGCAGCAGAGACAGCGACTGTGACTCAGACAATAGCCACAGCACGCCTCCCTACTATCCCCATGCAACCGGACTCACACCCAATGACTCCGACTACGATCCAAGTGATCCCATCCTGATCACTTTTCTAAATAAACCCCACCACCGACCACCGAACCACACTGACGACCCCGATTTTGTCCCCACACAACTAGACACCAATTACTGGCACCGTGACAACTCATACAGACTTGTCCGCAACGACGAGAGCAACCCCAACTCACACCACGCAGCCCTTTCAGCCCTAATCCACTCCAGAGTTTGGCACCCGGGAGAAGAGGACGACCTTGGGTCTGACTCCCAAGCCGCCAACCCCTTTGCGACCCTGTTCGCAACCGAGAACGGAGGTGTCCAGATGATGTTTCAAAATGAACCGCTTGGGAAAAGTGTTGTCCTTTCTGATGGAACCTGCAGAATGTTTATATTGTTTGTAGGTTTGTTCAATGTTGTATGTCCGACAGGAGAATTTTCTCACTGCCACACGCCCATTCGGCCGAAACCTCTGAGGACTTGCCCTCAGAGACCCACCGTTGCCACACGCTTGTTCAGCGGAACTAGCTTATCTGCAAATACTGGTCAACAGACCACACGCTTGTTCAGAGGAACTAGCTTTTCAGCTGATACTTGTTCGGGTATCTGACGTCTGATCGTAAGGCTAAATCGCTGGCTTTGAAAGCAGACCAAGGCAGGCCAGCAGCACGGTTCGATTCCCGTACCAGCCTCCCCGAACAGGCGCCGGAATGTGGCGACTAGGGGCTTTTCACAGTAACTTCATTTGAAGCCTACTTGTGACAATAAGCGATTTTCATTTAATTTCAACTGCCCTTCTGGTTCGAAGGATAGAACCACTATGGCAGCCCCACCACGATGACTACATTTTTGCCCGTTCTTGTCGGTTGCTCAGGCAGTGGAGAAACGGCTTGAGACCCGCCCTGCCTGGGGACCCCCCCCCCCCCCGCCTGGGGACCCCCCCCCCCCCCCTGGTCAACAACGCCCGGGTAGGGGAGATACGGCATTGGTAGCCGTCCTACCCGGGGACTCCATCCATCACTTACCCGTCGCGGACCATACGCACCTCATTTTACGTTTTTCATTTTAAAAGTTGTTTGTTTGTTTAGGGAACCTTTAGGTTGCCGGCCATCTGCTATTTACATCCTGGAACATTTGGATGGTAAATCAGCACTGGTTCATGATTGGGAAGTGTGCCGTGTCCTAAAATTTGTTTTTTGAAAAAAAAACGAGGGAGTCACACATAGTGACCAATTATAAAGGGAATAATTGGCACCAAAGGACAGACACACTAGCATACCAGATATTAAACAAAGATAGTTACAGATACTATGCTTGTTTCTACAGAACTCCAGAAGCTCCACGACCGGAGAAAATAAAGAGAACACAAAGAAAGAAAAGGACCAAGAACAGCCATGAGGACTTCCTTCATCGTGATCAACATACTGTTTTTGGACATTTGGTTGCGTGTGACCGCGAACCCCATGACTTCAAACCCCCCAGCTGTTAATGTTTCACTGCCCCGCAGAACCCAGAGACCAGTCACCAGCGACACTACATCTTCTTGGTGTGCCAGTGTCATAACCTGGTACTCCCTGTCCTATGTGATCGAAACACTACTAGCGTTGGTGATACTCTGCTGTGTAGTGCAGACTATGCGCCTACGAAAATGGAGAAGGAGAGCCTACCGCGCTCGAACCCCGGTATATAGGATCAGATCCCCTATGTTCGGTTACGACCAGACCCCCGACCCCCGCGATCTATTATAAAATAATAAAGTGCATTCACTTGCGTTTATTGTTGTTGTAAATAAAGAGATGTACAAAAACTTTTTCATGAACAAAAAAAAAAGTTGTATGATCCTGAGCTTGACTGCCAAGCCAGGAATGACTGTATGAAATACTGTGATTTTTGTTGTATGATTGACGAAGGTAGGATAATGGAATGTTTAGCGAGTGTAGTATATTAAGGATAAGTTAGAGGTTCCAAGTTTGTTGTTTTGTAATGCATGTCCTTGTCTGACATAGCGCCCTTAGAATTGTTAGTGAAAATTTTTTGAGCATAGCTATGGTCAGTGCGGAGGCCATGTAGGAGGTGTCCCCCCGGTCAGGGAACGGAAAATAACAATTATGATGTGATCCTTCACGCTTCGCGTTAGGATCACAAGGAGGGAATGTAGCCATGTAAAATGTCAAACACCCGATTAGAATGGCCAAACCCCGATTTAAAATGGTGAACGGAAGAGGCTGATGGGAAAATCAGCCAACAGGACTCAAACAGACAGCTGCAGGTAAACAGTGTATTCGCCTCTGGGGAAGCCAGACCGAATCGATACCTGCAGCCATCAACATAACAACACCCCAGCCATCTGCATATAAAGTAGCAATCCTGGGAACAATATGCTACAAATTAGTAACACAAAGCCGACCCAGACTTTTCGGCGCCAGCAGGAGCTGACACAAAGAGAGGTAAACGACCACCCCTCGATCAAGGAATCGCTCCAGCATTGGAGAATATCGAACCAAGTGATTGGGACCAAGTCCAATCACTTGGAACCAGGTACAAGGTCCGCCCCGAGAGGCGGGAAGCCCCTGGGGACTATAAGAATAGGGGCCAAGTTCAAATCGACCCTTCTTCCCTTCGTCTCCTCTCCGCACCCTTGGAGACCCTTCTGCTGACCTTCTACAACAGCCGCTAGAATCGTAAGTCTTACTCCAACGATCGCTACAAGATAGACACTCCTGACTATCGATCTGTACCAGCTTTGAATCACGCATGCTCAGAACCCATACGAAAGGCCATTCGTTTCCCTGACCTGGTGGGCCATTTCCAAAGTTAAGTATTGGCCTGTTAGTTGTAGGAGGTAGCTTAGAAGTAGAATTAATGTAGAAGTATTAATTGCTGTATATAATAAATGAGCGTTGATTTAACTCTTACGGTGTGTTGGATTATTAATCATTACTCGGACTTGAACCAAGTGGCGGTATCAGAAAGATACCTGGCAACTCAAGAGCAAAGGTGACAGAATAAGAGCAATTAAACTAAGGCTAAAACAAGCAACAGGCGCAACATTGAGGGTCAAAAGGCCTGTACTGCGCTGTAATGTTCTATGTTCTATGTTCTATCACTTGAGCTTTTAAATAAAAGTTGCCGAAATAAAACACCAATATGCTAATGACTTTTATCACAACTAATATTGCAGAGAAGATGGGGGTTACCTTTATGCATGGGGGTGGATCCCTTATCATCTCGTTCATTGATGTTAATTACTCCAGATTCCACTAACTGTCGCAGAGCCTCGTGATCACCTTTAAAAGCACTTACATGAGCTGGAAATGCGAGATCTAAAAATAAGCAGGAAGCAGCAGAATAGCATCATTACTCATAGGCATTTTAAAATTGTCAAACTAATAATAGCAGGTACTCATTTACCAATGATTCTGTGGATAATTACCCTCCACCCATTTATGTACCTCCACACATTTCTCCCTCACTCCCCATCAAAACATGTTTCCAGGCAATCATGCTGCTCTTGAAGCAACTGTTTGGACGTTTTACGGGTGAGACCAACTTGAGTCATTTTATGATTTTCTCAATTTATGGAGAACTAACTTTTCTATCCTTCTTCCCTTTTTATTTATTTCTTAACACGACTGTGACAATTGAGCTCCTGGGTTATGTTTTCTCTTAGATGCAGGTCAACTTGGTGACATTTGTGCAGTCTTATCACATTGTCACAAGGCTAAAGAAAAAGTCACATGGTTCATTCTGCCTCACTTGGACACTTGGGTTGCCGATTAACTATACCAATAACATTAGAAACCCATCTCAATTTCTTGCAAAGACTTTTTAACAATGTGATTTTACAAAGTGTTCTGCAATGAAAAAGCTATATTATTCATTAATCCTTCTGCCCAATATTACAAACAAACTGTTATAAATATCCAGTTCATGGTTCATGTTGATACTTTAGAGGAAGTGTTCTAAACTGGGAAGATTAAAGTTGTCGAGGGAAAGGTAATTAAAATACTGGGCTTTAGAGATTGGCAAAACACCTCACGAAATGGCAGATCAGAAGGTTATCCATGTTTAATAGAGTCAAAATAGAAGAGATGGAGTTATAAACTAGCAAGGGGGCTTTCTTTTAGTTGGTGAACTGGAGATGTGATGCTATGCTGCTTGAAAATAACTGCAATCCAGCGAGATGTTTTGAATTTGAGCTAAACTATTTGAAAAGAATTCAGTGAACCCTGAAAGGCTACATCACCTTGGAGACGGTGGAGCTTAAGAAGGTTCTTGGTTTCAATTTATCTGTGAATTTGTGAGGAGAGAGGGTTGATTCCACTTTGAACCTTGTGTGGTTTGCAGCTCTTGGAAGGCATTTGGTGCAGTTAGGGCACATGAGAAGTCCTGGGGGTCTGAGAAGGTGGCAGGAATTCACTCATTCTGTGCTGGAGAGGGTTAGGACTCTAGGTCTCTGGGAGCCAAAGATATAGTTTAATGCAGTTAGGAGACTGGAGTCTGGAGAAATCCACGGCAGTGTGAGATTATACAAGCGGGCATTCTGTGAAAGAATTGGGTGCCAGTAATTAGGGGTGGGAGTGCAGCTTCATGAATCCTATGGAATGCAGTCTCAGCAGAGAAGATTGAACAACTTGGAGGTGAGCAACCATTTGCAGTAGTCTGAGACAGACTGGCTTTTGAGGAATTCAGAGGTTAGATCTTTGAAAGTGAGAAGTTGAAATTCCCTGTGTGGGAGAAAGAATTTTAATGAGATTTTGCGACATTAGTGGCTGATGTCTAGGTGGGTTGCTGAGAAATACGTGGCATCTGTCTTGGTTATATCTGCTATTTAATACGGTGTGACTTGTTTGACTGCAGTTTGCCTGTTAATTCATATTATTATGATCCCAAACCAGACCCCAACAGTGGCTAGGATATTGGACCAAAACCCCAATATTTTATTTTATTTTGTAAGACTGTGCAGAAAGAATGATATCGCTCCAGAAGTGACTGCATGACGAAATAGGAATGTGTTGTTTTTTTTAAAAACAAAACTTTATCATGAATACAATATTAAACTCTTCAACTTCACACCCGAAAAGAACATCTTACAATTAGCCCTTAAATAATCCTACTCAATACCCCATTAAACAGCAAGAAAAGATGCATATAACTCTTAATCCATTTTTAAATCTGCATGGCGCAGGGTAATACTTGCTTCACAGGACATATTTGGGTTCCGGTAAGAATACGTGCAGTCTCTGGCTAGATGTCTTCAAAAAGCTGTTTCAACTGGTTTGTTTCAGCTTCTTCCTTGTCCTCACACAAGGCTGCTCTGCTTTAAATATTATTACACCTTTTTAACTATCCTACAAGGTCAAAACAAGGGTCGCCAGATCCGACTTCACCTCCTCTCCAAAGCATCCTCAAAATCCCCCTGAATTCCTTAGCTCCACCCAGCAAGGACATCATCTGCCCCAAGCTGGAAAACAAATTAACTCTCCAGGCTGAAAGCACATTAACTCCACAGGGACTTTCCCCAGTCAAATCACAGTGCATTAGCCCAGACTGAAAACACATTCCTCTGGTCAATTTCACCTTCCAGCTACTAAAATATCCTAGACCCTCCAAAGCAAAATCTTTTTTTTAAATATGGCAAATGCATTCAAGCACACTCTAACCCCAGGCTTTTAACCCTTAAATTGCCAAGGGTTTATAATCCAATATTCCAAAAATCCTCCATTCTTCACAATATTTACCTTATGTTAATTCTGAATGTAAAGAGTATAAGATTGATATTGTGAATTATTGCGATTTTCTGACTTTGTATAGTAAAGTTTATTTTCTTTGGTTAAAACCATGGAATCTTGTGGCTTATTTCTCCAAGGGGGCAACTGGGATTCCAAACATGCCTACTTTAAACAAAAAATCATTGGTCCCTAATCGATTGTAAGAAATTTAAATAACAAACTTTTGTAAGGGCCACGAAGAATCCAGCACGAGTTTTAAGGATACAAAGTAATAACATTTATTCACAATAACATATATATATATATATATATATATATAACAGTAGCAGTAACTTCCCTTGCTACATACTCTTTCCTGCTGGTTCCTGAACTGGCCAGCTTTATTTATACAAGGAGTTTACTAGTGGTTTCTCCGCCCCCCTCACTGGGGAAGTTCATACTCCCACAGGATTGTGGGATAGTCATTAGTCCCCAGCCATTGGTAAGTAGGCAGGTTATAACATCCCTCCCCCCCCAAAGTCCAAGGAATCCACCGAAGACCCTGGTGAAGGAGGACGTCGGACTCGTTTGGCCGCAGGCCGGATACCATTTTCACGCGGCGCTGGATCAGGCGGCGTGTAACGAGATGGAGACCGGCGCTTCCGAGATGAACGGCGCAACGGTTGTACATCCACGGCCCGTGGACCCGAGGATTCCCCCTCTGATGCATCCTGTGTCTCCATCTCGGAGTCAGAGTCTGCTGCCTCCGTCATGTCAGCGTCTCTATCTCCATTCGGTCCCGTAACGACCTGCGCAGGCTTCGAGTGAGGCACCAGTGGAAGATTGTGAGGACTACCTTCCCTTGAGTCTGGTCTCTGCAGCTGTAGAAATGAGCTCCGGGGGCGGGGAATCTTTTGAGGGGATAGTCTTCTGGACCGAACGTGGTCCACATGTTTTCGCTGGAGACGACCCTGGGCTTGCACTTGGTAAGATATAGGGCCCGTTTGGTGAAAGATTACACCAGGAACCCATTGGGCACCACCAGCAAAATTCCGAACGAACGCTGGGTCAATTCGGCAAACTGCCGAATCGGCCGATGCCGAGAAAATCCCTGTCCCTGCCGTTCGTGTGTGCGGCGTATTTTTGCGCCAATGTCCGTGAAAACCATGCTAAGGCGGGTGCGAAGTCTCCGGCCCATTAGGAGTTCTGCGGGAGCTACCCCAGTCACTGCATGGGGGGTGGTCCTATACGTAAACAAAAAGCGAGCCAGTCTCGTGTCCATTGATCCGGAAGACTGCTTCTTTAGGCCTCTTTTGAATGTCTGCACTGCGCGCTCTGCCAACCCATTTGAAGCCGGGTGGTAAGGGGCAGTGCGGATATGGCAGATGCCGTTCATCTTCGTGAACCTCGCAAACTCCTCACTCGTGAATGGAGTGCCGTTATCCGTGACCAGCACCTCGGGGAGGCCATGCGTACTAAACGACAAACGCATCTTTTCAATTGTTGCGCAGGACGTTGTCCCCTGCATTTTATGCACCTCTAGCCACTTGGACTGGGCATCAATTAGTAGAAGGAACATGGATCCTTGAAAAAGGCCTGTGAAATCTGCATGCAAGCGTGCCCAAATCCGCCCTGGCCATTCCCAGTGATGTAGGGGCGCGGCCGGCGGAAGCTTCTGATGCTCCTGGCAAATGGAGCAGTTTTGGGCCACCTTCTCAATGTCGGTGTTGAGGCCTGGCCACCAGACATAACTCCGGGCCAACATTTTCATTTTGCTCACGCCTGGATGCCCATTGTGCAAGTGTGTTAGTATCAGCTCCTGGTCTTTTTCCGCGACAATCACACGCGTCCCCCACAAGAGGATGCCGTCTTCCACGCTGAATTCTGACAGCTTGGAGGAAAATGCCCGCAACTCGCCTGGGAGCTGTCTATGCTGCCCACCATACAGGACTATGTGCCGAACCTTTGACAGGACTGGCTCTGTCTGGGTCCACTCACGGATCTGTGATGCCGTGACAGGCAAGGTGTCCATAAAATTTAGTGCTGCAACCACCTCACCGGTCGTGGGGGTCGACATGGGGCCGGTCGATAAAGGCAATCGGCTCAGTGCGTCGGCATTCGCTATCTGCGTACCTGGTTTGTGCTCCAGAGAATACTCGTATGCAGCAAGCAACAAAGCCCAGCGCTGGATCCGTGCAGAAGCAATGGGCGGTATTGGCTTATCCTCTCTGAAAAGTCCCAGCAGGGGCTTATGATCAGTCACGATAGTGAAATGGCGGCCGTACACGTACTGGTGGAAGCGTTTCACCGCAAAGACCACTGCCAGGCCCTCCTTCTCGATTTGCGTGTACTTTTTCTCCGCTGCAGTCAATGTGCGGGAGGCAAAAGCTATCGGTCGCTCGGCCCCGTTATCCATCTTGTGGGACAGGGCGGCCCCAATACCATATGGGGATGCATCACATGTGACGAGCAAAGGCTTTCCAGGATCATAGTGGGTTAGTAACCCAGACGACGACAATTGTTGCTTTACCCGCCGGAAAGCGGTTTCTTGCGGCTGACCCCAAACCCAGGTGTGATATTTCTTTAGCAGAAGGTGCTACGGGGCCAGTGTAGTTGCCAGATTGGGGAGGAACTTCCCGTAACGTTTACGAGGCCGAGAAAAGAACGAAGGTGCAAAGTGTCAGTCGGGGCGAGGGCCTGTTGAATCGCGCGCACCTTCTCTGTGACGGGGTGCAAACCTTCGCGGTCCACCCAATAACCCAGGTAGACTACTTCCTTCGCCTGAAATACGCACTTTGTGCGACGTAAACGGACTCCAGCCTCCAAAAGGCATCTAAGGACAGCCTCCAGATTTTCCAAATGTTCCTGCTCCGACGTCCCTGTAATCAAAACGTCATCCAGGTAGACAGCCACACGTGGTAAACTTCTCAAAATGCCCTCCATAACACGTTGAAAAATTGCGCAGGCAGAGGATACTCCAAAGGGCAACCATCTATATTCATACAGGCCCCGGTGTGTATTAATCGTTACATATGGTCAGGAGGCAGGGTCCAGCTCCAACTGCAGGTAGGCGTGACTCATATCTAATTTTGTGAACGAGAGTCCACCTGCAAGTTTCACGTAGAGATCCTCTATGCGAGGCATTGGATATCGGTCGAGTCGGGAAACCGTATTCACTGTAAGTTTATAGTCGCCACACAAGCGAACTGTGGCATCTGGCTTCATTACAGGTACAATTGGTGCTGCCCAGTCAGCAAAACGGATGGGCCTGATAATACCCAAACTCTCCAAACGAGTGAACTCCCCTTCTACCTTCTCGAGCAAGGCGTAAGGCACTGGGCGCACCCGGAAATAGCGCGGCGTGGCTCCTGGTTCAACTTGGATACGGGCTACGGCCCCTTTTATTTTCCCCAAACCTGGCTGGAATACATCTGGGTATCGTCCTAGCACCTCAGTCAACCCTTCAGAAACTGTTTGGAGGATGTGCTGCCATTGCAACCGCAAATGGCGCAACCAGTCCCGACCCAACAGGCTGGGCCCATGGCCGCGCACTACGATAAGTGGGAAACACCCCTCCTGGCGTCCATAGACAACAGGGGTCATTGTAGTTCCTGCAATGTCCAGTGGATCCCCCTTGTAGGTGGCCAACCTGGCCTGTGAGTCGGTTAATGTAAGGGTCTGTATACCCTGCTTGATGCGGTCGAATGTCCTCTGGGCGATCACGGAGACGGCTGCGCCAGTATCCAACTCCATCTCAAGCGGGTGGCCATTGACCCGTACTGTCACATTAATGGGGGCCACACGGGGAGCTGCCAACAATGCGGCTGCAGGCAGTCGTCCTCTGTCTCCATGTCCTCAGGAGTAGTCGCCGCAGGTTCATCCACATGGAAGGTACGGCCTCTGGGCTGGTCCCAGTTACGGCCCCTGGGCTGGTCCTAGTTTCGGTCGGAACGACGGCGCCTCTGGCGTCCCCAGGACAGCCGTCCACGACGGGGTCGACGCCTACAAGTCTGACACGGACATGGCTCCTCATCCATTGGCTCTGGAGAAGGCTCCCTTCGGGGAGGAATGTCCGACGGCCACTGGCGTCGGTCCGGACGTTGCCTCGCCCAAGGTACCGCAGGAGTGCGGGGGGACGTTTTTGGACGGAAGGGGTTGCACCCCAAGGCATGCACTTCCATTCCCTGTAGCTTCTGTACTCCTCGCTCTGTGCTCTCTCGGGACAATACTATTTGAATGGCCTGTTGAAAAGTCAATGTTGGCTCCGCTAACAACTTTCTCTGGGTGGCCGCATTGTTAATACCGCAAACCAAACGGTCGCGTAACATTTCTGACAAGGTCTCACCATAGTCACAGTACTCCGCAATCCTGCGTAGCCTGGATAGAAAATCGGCAAGGGATTCTCCAGGGGTCCTCTCAGCGGTATTAAACCGGTAACGCTGGACTATCGTGGACGGGGTTGGGTTAAAGTGTTGCCCTACTATATTCACAAGTTCATCAAACGTTTTGGTGTCCGGCGCAGCTGGGTACGTAAGGCTCCTAATCACCCCAAACGTATGCGGGCCGCAGGCGGTGAGCAATATGACCACCTGGCGCTCGTTTTCAGTGATATTGTTTGCCCGGAAATAGTAACGCATCCGTTGTGTGTACTGGTTCCAGCTTTCCAGCGCAGCATCAAAAACATCCAAACGTCCGTACAGAGGCATGGTATAATAGAAAACAACTTCCAACCTGTATCCAACAAAAATCCAGAGAGGTGGCTTCAGTAGTAACAGCTATTCACTTTTACCTTCGTCGCCAGTTTTGTAAGGGCCACAAAGAATCCAGCACGAGTTTTAAGGATACAAAGTAATAACATTTATTTACTATAACATATATACATAACAGTAGCAGTAACTTCCCTTGCTACATACTCCTTCCTGCTGGTTCCTGAACTGGCCAGCTTTATTTATACTAGGAGTTTACTAGTGGTTTCTCCGCCCCCCTCACTGGGGAAGTTCATACTCCCACAGGATTGTGGGATAGTCATTAGTCCCCAGCCATTGGTAAGTAGGCAGGTTATAACACAAACTTAAGAAATATCATTATTGTAAACTGAAATAAAGAGATTAGTGTTCTGCAAATGCCACAGTTTCAGTATTCAATGTTAACAAACCACTTCCTTAAAAAGCACCATATTTTGCAGCATCTGCTGACTGAACTAAATGTGGCGTCACTTTGTCTGCTTACTTTCTTGATCGACTGGATGATCCCGTTCATATTCCACAGCTGCAATGTACTGCACTATGTTGTCCTTATAGAATCTCTTCGCAAGATCCTCTGGAGTTTCGCCTTGATCATTCCTGGCTCCCAGAATATGGGTCATACTTGCTCCTTGGCAAACAAGAAACTTAAAGCAATGCAAGTGACCCTCCATTGCTGCAAGATGAGCTAGCATGAAAAATAACAAGACACGTTAAAGATACATGCCACTTTTCCCTTTAAAATGACTCAATTTGTTAATAGCACCCAGTGCAAATCACTCAACAGTATTTTGATGGTATACAAAACAATTTAAGTTGCTGTTGCTTCATATCCAATAAATTTTACTGGAAAGTTCATGTTTATGGATGTCACTCAAGAACTGAATAGTTTAGGATTTGAGTGCCCTCTAAGGTTGAATGACACTTAGGCAGAGTTTCCCCATATCCCACTCCACACTGTGCATGTTTGGCCCTGACAGATTCCCTGCCTTGGAGTCAGCCTGACTGAGGCCAGGCTTCCAGTCAGGCAGTGACCACTGCAGAGGAGACTACGAGGTCAATTGGATTTCTGGCCCAACCAGTAGGGGCAGAATCTAAACCCTGGGTCATTGTTCAATGGGGCATGGGGAAAAACATAGTGGTGTTCAAGCAGTGCTGCAGAAGTGCTTACTGTCTCGCTGAGCATTTGTCCCCTGGCTTCAGCTGCCGGATTTCCGAATTCAGAATGTTCAACAGAAATACATTACACTGAAAAACAAAATCATGGGGCTATGGACCCGGGTTCGATCCCGGCCCCGAGGTCACTGTCTGTGTGGAGTTTTCACATTCTCCCCATGTCTGTGTGGGTTTCACCCCCACAACCAAAAGATGTGCAGGGTTGGTGGATTGGTCACTAAATTGCCCCTTAATTGGAAAAAAAAATTATTGGGCACTCTAAATGTATTCATTTTTTTTTTAAAACAAAAACAAAATCTCAGCAAGAAAGATGCACCGGTGGCTCGCTCAAGGAGTTACGGATTGCATTAGATTAAAAGAAGAGCTTTTGGCCGGGATTCTCCCCTTCCCGGCAGGGCGGGTGAATCCGGCTTAATGGAATGGCGTGAACCACACCGGCGTCGGGCCGCCCCAAAAGGGACTCCGCACCTTTAGGGGCCAAGCCCTCACCTTGAGGGGCTAGGCCCACGCTGGAGTGATTTCCAATCCGCCGGCTGGTGGGAAAGGACTATGGCGCCATGCCAGCCGGCGCCAAAAGGACTTCGCCGGGCGGCGCATGCGCGGGAGCGTCAGCAGCCGCTCACGGCATCCCCGCGCATGCGCAGGGGAGGGGGTCTCTTCCGCCTCTGCCATAGTGAAGACCATGGCGAAGGCGGAAGAAAAAGTGTGCCCCACGGCACAGGCCCGCCCGCCGATCGGTGGGCGCCGATCGGTGGGCCCCGATCGCGGGCCAGGCCACCATGGGGGCACCACCCGGGGCCAGATCGCCGCACGCTCCCCCAGGACCCCGGAGCCCGCCCGTGCCGTCTGCTCCCGCCGGTAAGGTAGGTGGTTCAATCCACGCCGGCTGGCGAGGGTTGACAGCTGCGGGACTTCGGCCCATCGCAGGCCGGAGAATCGCCGGGGGAGCCCGCCGACCAGCGCGGCGCGATTTCCGCCCTCGCCGAATCTCTGGTGGCGGAGAATTCAGGACACGGCGGGGGCGGGATTCACTCCAGCTCCCGGCGATTCTCCGACCCGGTGGGGGGGTCGGAGAATCGCGCCAATGATGTTGAAAGAAAAGCAGTAAGTCTGAGGATTAGAAATGTTTTAGAAACCAGCAGAGGGCCACCAAAAAGGTGATAAAAAAAGGAAAAAATAGAACGAGAGCAAACTAGCCAGAAATATAGAAGCTCTTACAATCGGTTTTCATATGTAAATAAAAGGGAAAGAGTAGCTAGAGTAAATGGTGGTCCCTCAGAAGCAGAGACAGGATAACTTATCCTCAGGAATGAGGAAATGGCAGAGGCATTGAACAAATATTTTGTGGCTGACTTCACTGTAGAAGACATATATTTCATTCCAAAAATAGACAGTAGCCTAGGGGCTAAAAAGTGATGGCATTAAGGAAATTAATATTAGCAGAGAAAAAGTATTGGACAAACTTAAGAGACTAAAATCTTAAAAATCCCCTGGAGCTGATGCCTAAACCCTAGGGTTCTAAAAGAGATAGCTGTGGAGACAGTGGATGTGCTCATTATGATTTTCCAAAATTCCTTAGATTCGGAAATGGTCCCATCAGATTGGAAGTTGGCAAATGTGACATCACATTTCGAGAAAGGACGAAGAGAGAAAACAGTGAACCACAGGACAGTTAGCCCAACATCAATTACTGTGAAAATACTCAAACCCATTATGAAGAAAGTCTTAACAATGCACTTAGGAAAATATACTTTGGTTAGAACAAGTCACCATGGTTTTTAAAAAAGTGGATTCCCATTTGACAAATTTATTAGAGCTTTTTGAGAAAGTAACTAGTAGGGTAGATAAAGGGCAACCAGTAGAAACAGTGGGCGGCATTCTCCACTCCCGCGCCGAAGTGCCCACGCCGTCGTGAACGCCATCGAGGTTCACGACGGCATGAAACGGCCCCTATCCCGACCGATTCAGGCCCCGACAATGGGCTAGAATCGGGGCAGCGTCATCTACACGCGCTAGGCCTTGTCGCCGCGTAAAGCCAGCACCACATAGATGACGCGGCCGGCGCCGCATAACTAGCGTCACCCGCGCATGCGTGGTTGCCGTCCTCTCTGAGTCCGCCCCGCAAGAAGATGGCGGACGGATCTTGCGGGGCCGCGGAAGGAAGGAGGTCCTCCTTCAGAGAGAACGGCCCGACGATCGGTGGGCACCGATCGCGGGCCATGCCACATTTGAGGTACCCCCCGGTGCAGGATCCCCCCCCCCGCAGGCCGCCCCCCCAGCGTTCCCGCGTTCCCGCGCTGTTCCCGACGGCAGCGACCAGGTGTGGACGCCGCCGGGGGGAACCCGCCGTTTTGGCCTGACCGCTCGGCCCATCCGGGCCTGAGAATAGCGGGGGTGCCGGAGAATCGCCATTTTGGGTGTCTCCGGCGATTCTCCGGCCTGCGGCCCGCGGAACTCGACGGGCCGTTCCCGCCGCTTGGGAGAATCATGGGAGGGCGTCGGACAGGCGTCCCAGGAAATTTTGGCGGCCCAGGCGATTCTCCCAACCAGGTGCGGGAGTGGAGAATCTCGCCCAGTATACCTGGATTTCCAAAAGGCATTTGATAAGGTGCCACACAAAAGGTTTATAGGCAAGATCAGGGCTCATGGAATTAGGTGTAATATTTTAGCATGGATAGAGGACTGGTTAATGGACTGGTAAGTGGGCATAAATAGAGTTTTTTCAAGTTGGCAACAGTAAATTGTGGAGTAACGCAAGGATCAGCGTCGGGGTCTCAACTATTTATAATCAATATTAAAGACTTAGATGAAGAGACAGCGAGATATTATGAATGCAATATGCTTTTTAAATAATTGGAAGGGGGCACTTCCGGGTGCGGCGATGACCAGCTAAGTCGCACGTTTCGGCAGCTCCCGTTGGAACGGACTTTTGGGCTCTTGATAAGAGCCCCAACGGCAATTTTAAACGGCCAAAATCACTGTGCGGTGAAATAGAAGGGAATTCCCCCCAGATATTGATGGAAAAAGGAGAGGATAGCGGCAGGATTGCTGTGGATCCTTCGGAGCAGCGGCAAGGAAGGGAAGCTCGAAGCAAGATGGCGTCGGAAGGTGGCCGTTCGATATGGGGCCCGGAGCAACAAGAGTTCCTGCGGCGCTGTGTGGAAGAGCTGAAGAAGGAGGTGTTGGCCCCGATGCTACAGGCGATTGAAGGGCTAAAGGAGGCGCAGAGGACCCAGGAGCTGGAGCTTCGGGTCGTGACGGCAAAGGCTGCTGAAAATGAAGATGAAATTCAGGGCCTGGTGGTGAAGACAGAGACGCACGAGGCGCAGCACATGAGGTGTGTGGAGAGGTTGGAAGCCCTGGAGAATAATTCGAGGAGGAAGAATCTAAGAGTCTTGGGTCTTCCCGAGGGCGCAGAAGGGGCGGACGTCGGGACATATGTGAGCACGATGCTTCACTCGCTAATGGGATCGGAGGCCCCGACTGGCCCTTTGGAGGTGGAGGGAGCTTATCGAGTTATGGCGCGAAGACCAAGGGCAGGAGAAATACCTCGAGCCATAGTGGTGAGGTTTCACCGCTATAATGACAGAGAGATGGTCCTAAGATGGGCGAAGAAAACTCGGAGCTGCAGGTGGGAGAACGCGGTGATCCGCGTATACCAGGATTGGAGTGCGGAGGTGGCGAGAAGGAGGGCAAGTTTCAATCGGGCTAAGGCGGTGCTTCACAAAAAGAAGGTGAAATTTGGAATGCTGCAACCGGCGAGACTGTGGGTCACATACCAAGGGAAGCACCACTACTTTGAGACGGCAGAAGAGGCGTGGACATTCATAGTGGACGAGAAGCTGGAATAGTCTGGCGAGAGAAAGAGCTTCTGGAACAAAGTGGTGGGGTGACTATGTGGGACGAGGAGGGGCGGGGGGGGAGATGATTTTTCAATTGTTAACTCTTTAATCCTGTAAATTTTCTCTCTTCCCCTCATTTGGCGGGGGGGGGGGAGGGAGTATGAGGAACTGTGGGCGCCGGTGGGTAGGAAAGCGGGGCTGAGTGGGAAACGCGGGCCTCGTTCCCGCGCTATGGTAATTATGGCGGGAACAGGGACGCAGGAAGGTTGGGGCCTCGCACAGTGAGAGGCCGAGGGCAAACGGGGAAGCCGAGGTCAGCCAGAGTTCGCTGACTTCTGGGAGCGACATGGGGGGTGTAATTACGCTAGAGGGGGATCTAGCGGAGGGGGGGGGGGGAGGGGGAGGGAGCTAACTGGGTTGCTGCTGCTAAGGGGAAGGGGGAGCTGTTATGGGGCGGGGTGGTCGAGGCGGGAGGGCACCGTCGGTGGGATATACGGGTACGTGGGAACCGGGTGAGGAGCTGGGGTAAAAAAGGGGATGGCTAGTCGACAAGGGGGGGGGGTAAAGAGCCCCCCAACCCGGTTGATCACGTGGAACGTGAGAGGGCTGAATGGGCCGATTAAAAGGGCACGGGTACTCGCACACCTAAAGAAATTAAAGGCAGATGTGGTCATGCTGCAGGAGACGCATCTGAAATTGACAGATCAGGTCAGACTACGTAAAGGATGGGTGGGACAGGTGTTTCATTCGGGTTTGGATGCGAAGAATAGGGGGGTGGCTATTTTAGTGGGGAAACGGGTACTGTTTGAGGCAAAGACCATAGTGGCGGATAGTGGGGGTAGATACGTGATGGTGAGTGGCAGACTGCAAGGGGAGGCGGTGGTTCTGGTGAACGTGTATGCCCCGAACTGGGATGATGCAAACTTCATGAGGCGTATGTTGGGTATCCCGGACCTGGAGGCGGGAAAGTTGGTAATGGGGGGAGATTTCAATACGGTGCTTGATCCAGGGCTGGACCGGTCGAGGTCCAGGACCGGGAGGAGGCCGGCAGCGGCCAAGGTGCTTAAGGACTTCATGGAGCAGATGGGAGGAGTAGACCCTTGGAGATTTATCAGACCTAGTAGTAAGGAGTTCTCATTCTTCTCCCATGTTCACAAGGTATATTCACGGATAGACTTTTTTGTCCTGGGAAGGGCACGGATTCCGAAGGTGATAGGGACGGAGTACACGGCCATAGCCATCTCGGACCACGTTCCACACTGGGTAGATCTGGAGGTAGGAGAGGAAAAGGAACAGCACCCACTCTGGAGAATGGATATGGGCCTGTTGGCGGATGAGGGGATATGTCTAAGGGTGAGGGGGTGTATCGAAAGGTACTTGGAGCTTAATGACAATGGAGAGGTTCAGGTGGGAGTGGTCTGGGAGGCGTTGAAGGCGGTGGTCAGAGGGGAACTGATATCCATAAGGGCACATAAAGGGAAGCAAGAGAATAAAGAAAGGGAGCGATTGCTGAGAGAACTTCTGAGGGTGGACAGGCAATATGCAGAGGCACCGGAGGAGGGACTGTACAGGGAAAGACAAAGGTTACATGTGGAATTTGACCTGCTGACCACGGGTAAGGCAGAGGCACAGTGGAGGAGGGCACAGGGACTGCAGTATGAGTATGGAGAGAAGGCGAGTCCGTTACTGGCCCAACAATTGAGGAAGAGGGGAGCGGCGAGGGAGATAGGTGGGGTGAGGGATGAGGAGGGAGAGATGGAACGGGGAGCGGAGAGAGTGAATGGGGTGTTTAAGACATTCTATGAGAGGTTGTATAAGGCTCAGCCCCCGGAAGGGAAGGAGGGAATGATGCATTTCCTGGATCAGCTGGAATTCCCGAAGGTGGAGGAGCAGGAGAGGGCGGGACTGGGAGCACAGATTGATGTGGAGGAGGTGGTAAAGGGGATTGGGAGCATGCAGGCGGGGAAGGCCCCGGTACCGGATGGGTTCCCGGTGGAATTTTATAGGAAATATATAGACCTACTGGCCCCGCTTTTGACGAGAACCTTTAATGAGGCCAGGGAAAGGGGGAAGTTGCCCCCGACTATGTCGGAGGCGACAATATCGTAACTTTTGAAGAAGGATAAAGACCCGCTGCAGTGTGGGTCCTACAGGCCCATTTCCCTTTTGAATGTAGATGCTAAGTTCCTGGCCAAGGTAATGGCGACGAGGATAGAGGATTGTGTTCCGGGGGTGGTCCATGAGGATCAAACTGGGTTCGTTAAGGGGAGACAGCTGAACACGAACATACGGAGGCTGCTAGGGGTGATGATGCCCCTACCAGAGGGGGAGGCGGAGATAGTGGTGGCGCTGGATGCCGAGAAAGCATTTGACAGGGTCGAGTGGGATTACCTGTGGGAAGTGTTGAGGAGATTTGGTTTCGGTGAAGGGTTCATTGGATGGGTACAGCTGCTATATAGGGCCCCGGTGGCAAGTGTGATCACGAACAGGCAGAGGTCTGACTACTTCCGTCTTTATAGAGGGACGAGGCAGGGGTGTCCCCTGTGTCCGTTACTGTTTGCATTGGTAATTGAGCCCCTGGCCATAGCACTGAGGGGCTCCAGGAAGTGGAGGGGCGTACTCAGGGGAGGAGAAGAACACCGGGTATCATTGTATGCAGATGATTTACTGCTGTATGTTGCGGACCCGGTGGAGGGGATGCCTGAGATAATGCAGACGCTCGGGGAGTTTGGGGCATTCTCGGGGTACAAATTGAACATGGGGAAGAGTGAATTGTTTGTGGTACATCCGGGGGAGCAGAGCAGGGGAATAGAGGATTTACCGCTGAGGAGGGTAACAAGGGATTTCCGGTACTTGGGGATCCAGATAGCCAGGAGTTGGGGAACCTTACATAGGCTTAATTTAACACGATTGGTGGAACAGATGGAGGAGGATTTTAAGAGATGGGACCTGGTTCCCCTGTCACTGGTGGGGAGGGTGCAGGCGGTCAAAATGGTAGTCCTCCCGAGATTCCCTTTTGTGTTTCAGTGCCTCCCGGTGATGGTCACGAAGGCTTTTTTCAAGAAGATCGAGAAAAGCGTTATGAGTTTTGTGTGGGCTGGGAAGACCCCGAGAGTGAGGAGGGGGTTCTTGCAGCGTAGCAGGGATAGGGGGGGGCTGGCACTACCGAGCTTAAGTGAGTACTATTGGGCCGCCAATATTTCAATGGTATGTAAGTGGATGGGAGAAGGGGAGGGAGCGGCGTGGAAGAGATTGGAGATGGCGTCCTGCAAAGGAACCAGCCTACAAGCACTGGTGACGGCACCGCTGCCGTTCTCCCCGAAGAAATACACCACAAGTCCAGTGGTGGTGGCAACACTGAAAATTTGGGGGCAGTGGAGACGGCATACGGGAATGACGGGAGCCTCGGTGCGGTCCCGATAAGAAATAATCATAGGTTTGTCCCGGGGAGAATAGATGGGGGATTTGGAGCATGGCAGAGAGCTGGGATTGTGCAACGGAGGGATCTGTTCTTGGACGGGACGTTTGTGAGTCTGGGAGCGCTGACGGAAAAATATGGGTTGCCCCAAGGAATGAATTTCGATACATGCAACTGAGGGTTTTTGCGAGGCAAAGGTGAGGGAATTCCCGCAGCTCCCAACGCAGGAGATTCAGGATAGAGTGATCTCAGGGACATGGGTGGGGGATGGTAGGGTGTCGGATATATACAGGGAAATGAGAGACGAGGGGGAGAACATGGTGGATGAGCTGAAGGGAAAATGGGAGGGAAGAGCTGGGGGAAGAGATTGAAGAGGGGCTGTGGGCAGATGCCCTACGTAGGGTAAACTCTTCGTCCTCGTGCGCCAGGCTTAGCCTGATACAATTTAAGGTTTTGCACAGGGCACATATGACCAGAGCAAGGCTCAGTAAATTTTTCGGGGCAGAGGATAGGTGTGGGAGACGCTCGAGAAGCCCAGCAAACCACACTCACATGTTTTGGTCATGCCCGGCACTGCAGGGGTTCTGGGTGGGGGTGGCGAAGGTGCTTTCAAAGGTGGTGGGGGTCCGGGTCCGGGTCCGGGGGTTGGCTATATTTGGGGTTGCAGAAGAGCCGGGAGTGCAGGAGGCGAGAGAGGCTGATGTTTTGGCCTTTGCGTCCCTAGTAGCCCGGCGAAGGATACTGTTTCTGTGGAAGGAAGCCCGGCCTCCGGGCCTGGAGACCTGGATAAACGACATGGCAGGGTTTATAAAACTGGAATGGATAAAGTTTGCACTAAGGGGTTCGGCTCAGGGGTTCACCAGGTGGTGGCAACCGTTCATTAACTACCTCGCAGAACGATAAAGGAAATGGGAAGGTAGCAGCAGCAACCCGGGGGGGGGGGGGGGGGGGGGGTGCTCAGGTGGGTCCTCAGGGGTGTTTTTGTAAAGATATTGGTACTTGGTTATGTATATTGAATTGCTGATTTTATTATTTGGGAGAGCTATTATTTTTGTTATGGCAGTTACCATTTAGTTTATATATTATTTATTTATTTGTTAAAATACGGTCACGGTTATTTATATTGTTTTGCTGTTGTAAAAAGGGGGAAAAACTTTGTACTGTTTTGTATGGCCGAAAAAGTTGAATAAAATATATATTTTTAAAAAAATAATTGGAAGGGCATTAAATTATTTGGATGCTTTCGGAGGAGCCAACCTGGATATTTGTTTTTTAAGGTTATATGTTCACTCTGGACTGTGAACAAGCTGCCGTTTCCAAGAAGTCATGTGACTTCAACTAAATAACCAACAAGGCACCTAAGAAGATGTTTACTTGAACCTTAATTTCTGGAGGCAAATAAAACTACTGCTTTCAGATGCAGAGGCCCAGGTGATTTTCTGACCAAAAGGATTTTCAGTTTTGAACTGAGTTTGGGAATAAACCAAAAAGGTGAAAGTTGCCCAACACACTCTCTCCCTGCCGTGTCTGAAATTCAGTGTGGCTATCAGTATAACACTGTATTTGGAAACCGGAGGTGAGAAAGAGATCCCAAGGACATTTATTTAATCCTGTTCAGCTCCTTTGGAAAGAGCTTCCTGACAACTACTGTGACCAGTAATCTGGTACACCAGATCAAGTGTCAAACCCCTTTGAATGTTTTCCTTGTCATAACATTTTCCCATTGGCCAAAAGGTGTTCTTTCCCTTAAACGGCAACCTCTGAAGAGACACTGGGAGGGATTTTCCAGACCACCGCGGTATAATTACCGGTGGCGAAGGGGGCATGCAATCAGCCAGTGGAGGGATCATCCAGTTAAGATTCTGCCTGGGTGGGTGGCGGAAAGAGGGAAAGTGGGAAAGGGAAAAGGGGGAAAGGGAAAAGAGGGAGAAGTGAAAGTTCTGGGGGGGGGGGGGGGGGGGGGAGGGAAGGGAGGTGAAAAGGAGAGCACTGCGGGAGTGGGGGAGGTGAGAGGAGCGTTGGGAAGGGGGTTATGGGAGAGTGCCAGGGAGGGGGGGTTATGTGAGAGCATCGGGGGCAGGGTAATGGGAGAGCGCCGGATGGGGTAATGAGAGAGTGCCGTGGCGAGGGAATTGGGAGAGCAGCAGGGACAGGGTAATGGGAGAGCGCTGGCGGAGGGAGACTCGAGTGTGTGGTATAGTGAGTGCCAGATTGGGGGAGTAGGGAGTGCCAGGTGGGATATATATACACATATATATAAGAGAGTCAAACAGGGGAGTGTGTCTGTGTCTGGCACCCTCCCAGTCTCAGGATTCACATTCACCTTCACCCCCACTCAACACCCACTCTCTCACACTCCAATTAGCACAGTGGGCTAAACAGCTGGCTTGTAATGCAGAACAAGGCAGCAGAGCGGGTTCAATTCCCCTACCGGCCTCACCGAACAGGCGCTGGAATATGGCAACTAGGGGCTTTTCACAGTAACTTCATTGAAGCCTACTTGTCACACAATAAGCGATTATTATTATTATTATTATTAATTGTTAACTTTATTTATTACTCATTTCTTAACGTTGTCTATTTATTGCTTTAAATTTTTTTTTGCTCAGCAAGTTGTTTCTTTTCATAAGTCAGCTTTTTATTAAAAAAACGTGCTCAATGTTGTGCCAAACCCTTCCTTTCTGAAATTTGGTCATCGGCCCTTTGAATGAAAAACGAATTGAAACGTGGTGCCCACACACGGACAAGCCTACTTTACAGTATACCTGGTAAATTGCCATCCTGATCCACTTCATTCACGTCTGCTCCCCATCTGACCAGAAGCTGCAAGCAGCCCAGCCTGCCATGAAAGGCAGCGTAATGGACACCCCTCCAACCATTTTTATCTGTTGGGTTTGTATCCTAGAGCAAAACAAATAGAAAAGAAAGGTGATGTTCAACATTATATTTCAGCAAACATTGGACGCATGTTGTGCATCGGTACATCCATATAGAGCCCAAATACCTGAAAAAATGTAATTAGATCATTTCCACATTGCTTAGCGTTTAAAATTATGAAATCAATTGAATTTACAAAATAAGACTTATCTGACCAATGATAATAGTGAAAGTTATTTTCAATCTTTATTACAATTTAATCCATGAACGACCGTCCTCCCTTTCCTAGAAGCCATGTCATTTACTGTGAAGAAAATAAACCCTATTAGTTAATTAACAGTCCCTTACCACACCACTGCGAAGAATAGTTTGAAGTGTGTACGAGTGTCCATGAGTAGCAGCCAGGTGCGATGGAGTGCAGCCTCTATCATCTTTTGCTGTTAAATTGGCACCATTTGTTATCAGGGCCTGAGGAGCAACACATGAAGACATTATAGGGTGCTTCTCTTTGTGAAATAGAGACATGGAAAATGTATTGACACAGAGGGGGCCATTCAACCCATTGTGCCTTGTGCTGGCCAAGAAACAGCTCCCCAGCAGAAACTCACTTTTTACTTTTTGATCCATAACTCCGTATTATGTTTCAGTACTTCAATTGCAAAACCATGGATGGAATGTTTTGGCTCTGCCCGCACAATAGGCTTGGCAACCCAGTCAAATGTCTAGTGCCTTTCTGTGGTACTGGATGATACTTTTGGCTAGGCTGCCACGCCTCCCACAGCAGGCCCTGCCACAGCCGGGCCAGAAGTGTTTTTAAATGCATTGATATTTTCTGCCTCTATCATCGTTTGGCGCAATGGTTTCCAGACTTCGAACACTCTCTCGGCAAAAACATCTCCTACTTCCTGCTAACCCATCTACCAATTTAAATTTCTGTCTCTTTGTTAACAGAAATAGGTCCTTCGTTTCCACTCTATCTTGAATCATAGAATTTACAGTGCAGAAGGAGGCCATTCGGAACATCGAGTCTACACCGGCCCTTGAAATAACACCCTACCAATGCCCACACCTCCACCCTATCCCTGTAACCCGCATGTAACTCGCAACCCCACCTAACGTTTGGCCACTACAGGGCAATTTAGCGTGACCAATCCACCTAACCTGCATATCTTTGGACTGTGGGAGGAAACCGGAGCACCCGGAGGAAACCCACGCAGACACAGGGAGAACATGCAGACTCCATACAGACAGTGACCCAAGCCGGGAATCGAAACTGGGACCCTGGAGCTGTGCTACAGTGCTGCTATCCAGGCCCTTCATCAAAATCCCCCTTCAGCCTTTTCTGTTCCAAAGAAAACAAAAACTTATCCTATCCAATCTTTCTTCAAACCTGAAATTCTCCAATCCTCGCAGCATCCTTCTGAATCTCATCTCATTAAAAAAAAGTTAGGTGGAGTTACTGGGTTACGGGGATAGGGTGGAAGTGTGGTCTTAGGTAGGCTGCTCTTTCCAAGGGCGGTGCAGACTCGATGGGCCGAATGGCCTCCTTCTGCACTGTAAATTCTATGATTTGCAGTCTCCAGTGCAAACATATCCTTTCCGCAATGTGGTGACTCGAATTGTATTCTGTTGTGGCCTAATTAATGTTTTATACAGTTCTAGTAAAACTCTCCAACTCTTATAATCTATGTCTTGGCTGATAAAAACCTTGCATGCTTTCTTAACTCCCTTTTTTAAATAAGTTTAGAGTACCCAATTCATTTTTTCCAATTAAGGGGCAATTTAGCGTGGCCAATCCACCTACTCTGCACATCTTTTGGGTTGTGGGGGCGAAACCCACGCAAACATGGGGAGAATGTGCAAACTCCACACGGACAGTGACCCAGGGCCGGGATCGAACCTGGGACCTCGGTGCCATGAGGCAGCAGTGCTAACCACTGCGCAGCCGTGTTGCCCTGGTGACTCCGTTTCGGCACCATGTTGACTCCCTTTTCCTGCAGAATTAGGCCGGAGATGGGTCCATTCTCAGCTGGGCCTGACGTGAACGAATGGTGGACAAACCTGAAGGCAAAAATCTCCCACCACTCTCCTGCGACGCCCGCTTTCTGCTTCATGCCAGTTTCCAACTTGCTCCATCAACTTCACCTTCTCTCCAATCGACAGCGCTTTTAACTTCCTCACAGGTTCGGCCATTTTCACGTGCTTTGTAAGATGCTTCACAGAGAAATTTGAGCGTGCTTACATCCAGCCACTCCGCTCTGATTGGCTGGTGCCGTCACTTCCTCTGCTTTTGGCATTATTCCTCTTTCTGTGGCGAACAAAAGTTCAGCTAGCCCATATCGATTGCTGTGGAGTTCTGATTAATCGTGGGCTTCAGGTTCAATAGCTTTTGTTATTCTGCCAGCAGGAATGGTTGATAACTTCGACACAAGTGGAATTTCGTATCACCCGAGTTTGGCTCATTGAGATTTCATTGTATTGACTAAAGTTTCACTCCAAATGGTTGATCTCAATGATGATTCTTACAGGCAAGAACCAAAATTAAATGTTGTGAGCAGGGGTTATCATCATCTTCCCTATTCAGTCATCCTTCTCCCCTCTCTGAAATTATAACTTAATAGAAAAACACATGCACGTATTCTAGAGACTACTTGAATTACTTCACACCTTTGCACGGATTTAAATATTTATTTTGGTACATAAAAATCAACAATTAAGTTAATTTACCTGCATGCAGGCATCATGACCCCTGATGGCTGCAATATGTGCTGCTGTCCAGCCCCTGGAGGTAACATCAGTCAGATCAGCACCATGCCATAGCAACCAGTGCAGGCACTGTAACAAAGAAACTGGACTGTCAATATGTTGCTCTTTTAAATTAAATATGATTAGGATTGCTACATTTTCAATTTATGTTAAGGCTGCTTTTCAAATATCTGGATGATTAAAATTAGTATATATTTTTTAAAATTTAAAGTACCCAATTCTTTTTTCCAATTAAGGGGCAATTTTAGCATGACCAATTCACCTATCCTGTACATCTTTGGGTTGTGGGGGTGAGACCCACGCAGGCACGGGAAGAATGTGCAAACTCCACACGGACAGTGACCTGGGACCGGGATCGAACCCAGGTCCTCGGCGTTGTGAGACAGCAGTGCTAACCACTGCACCACTTGATTTGTTATGTTGTAGGTGTAACAAAAGCGGCTTCCTTGTGGTGCACTTGACAAAGGAAGGTTCAGATGTGGAGATAACTTCAACACGTTTATTAAACTATTTACACTTCTATTATTCGGGTTCGACACTACTGCTAATCCTACTTTAGTTACCCAGACTGACTAACCAGTTGCTGCAATCCACATGGTGGGAGTGATATTGAATCAACCCTGTGTCTCTACTCACTGACTGTCTCCACTGGAAAGAGGCAGATCATGTGTGTGGCGTCCTTTATATATGGGTTGGTGTAATGCCCTCTTGTGGTCGTGTCACCTCTTTGTGCATCATGAATGTCCATTGGTCGTGTCCCATCTAACTGATCTATTGGTTGAGTGTGTGTGTGTGTATGTGTGTGTGTGTGTGATGTCTTTGGTGCTCCCTCTAGTGTCTAGCTAGCCTACATGCATTTACATTGATGCACATCACCACATCCCCCCTTTTTTATATGTTACATATTTTCTGTACACTTTGAGAAAATTGAACAAAGAAGATAAGGTAAGGTATATACAAGTCATGGGAACAGTGATTAAACAATAAGTCCAAATCATTCGTGTGAGTCCAAAAACCATCAATCATCATGGTCAAATGTCTCTCTTGGTTATGAACGCCATCAACGTCCCTGTGCCACAGTGTTGGGTGGGGTTACTGGGTTATGGGGATAGGGTGGAGGTGTTGACCTTGGGTAGGGTGCTCTTTCCAAGAGCCGGTGCAGACTCGATGGGCCAAATGGCCTCCTTCTGCACTGTAAATTCTATGATAATCTATGAACCAAGAACTGGTCAAATCACTTCGCTATCTGATTTGGAGTCCCTTTCTTTTTTGGATGTTTGTGATGGTGCTGTTGGATGGCATTTTGTAGCTGATATGGTGTTGACGTTGAAGAGGTACCATGAACAGCATCATTCGAGGTCATGGATGTGCTATATGTTGAAGTTGGATAAGACTGTACATACTGGTCCTGGCCACATGCTGTGCAGGAAGGGTGATCCTGCTGAGAACCGTTGAAACTTGTCGAATTGGAAACAGAATTGCTGCTCGCATAAATACCTGGTGTTGATGTGAAACTAGAACCTTGCATCTGATAGGAATATGCCGTCTGGCCAGGCTGAGGTGCAGCAAATCCTGGGCTGTAACTAAGGCATCCAGTCTGTAGTGCAGATTGCGCTTGCGATTGTCCTCCTTCGGTCTTGATTCCATTAGTGGGCAATCCGTAGTTCTGGCCTGTTTGAGAATATGCTGCATAGACTGCTGGCTGCTGCATGCCTGAATACTGGGTTTGTCCAGCAAGAGCTGTCATTGGCTGCTCTGCTAGTGTGGAAAAAATGTGTGGATATAGCTGTGGTGAATATTGGTGTATTCCTCTTGGACTGTAGCCACTGCTTGTTATTACTGACCCAGTGCAATTGTTAAGTGATCCATCTCCTGTCGTTGTGGCATCTGCTGTTACCCTGAGCGTGCCATCACTCAGGTTGCGGCATTCCCTGTCTGGAGTAAAGTCCGGCTTACGTGAATCAGAGTCGGCGTTTGATTGCTCCCCATCTGGAGTCTGGTCTGTTTTAACTGAGTCAGTGTTGGTTTGTTGATGCTCCCCATCCGGAGTCTTAGCAGGTTCACTGGAGTCAGCTGAGATTTCTTGAAGCTGCACGTCTGGAGTCGGAACATGCAGGAATGCATTGACTTGTGGAGAGGTTCGAGCGAATGAGGGTGGAAGTATTGTGGTGTCGCCGGAGTCACCAGTGGTCTCACAGTGATCGTCAAGTGCCTCTGTACACACTAGCTGAGGTCTGTCACTTTGCACATCTTGCATGGGAAGTGGGATGCTGTCGTCACTCGTCTCACATACCGTGGGTAGAGCCTCAGTAGCTGCTTGTTCTTCACTTGGGTTGGGTAAATTGTCAGAGTCTTCATCTGGTGGTGCAAACAATGTGGGTGGACTGTCATTGTCTTGCTGTTGTCCTTCATTTGGGCTTGGACAGTCATCGTCGCTTTGTTCTTCACTGTAGCATGATAGACCATCATGGTCGTCCTGCTGTGCACTGGAGCGTGGTAGACTGTCATAGTCTTCTTGCTGTTTACTTGAGCATGGCAGACTTGCTTCGTCTGCCGCTAGTTGGTCAGAGGAGGTTGCTAGACCCTCATGGTCTTGTTCTTGCAAGGACTGCGCGTCCGAGTCTGGCGTTGCTTCTATCGTGGAGGCTGTCCACGAGCTCGCTGCGGAGGCTTGTGACTCTGGAGGCATTTCTTGTGTGTGCAACGACTGTGCTCTGTAGTCTTGCGTTTCTTCTATCGTGGAGTCTGCCCACGAGCTTGCTGTGGAGTCCTGTGACACTGGAGGCATTTCTTGTTCATGCAAGGACTGCGGTGTGGAGTCTTGCATGTCTTCTTTCATAGAGTCGGGAACCCTGAGCGGTGTGTGGACCACAATCTGTGTGGCAGCAGGCCGCTTTCTGTGGGCTTGTACCGCTCTCTGTCTCTTGGTTTCAGGCTGCAGCATCATCCTGCACTCACGAGTTGGGATCTCATATCTGCTGGGCTGAAGATCCTCAAATCCGAAGAATTCGTCGTCGGGGTCGCCAATGTGCAACACGTCTAGTTGCGGTTCGGATTTGGTACTGGGGTAGCCTCCCAAGGTGAAAGGTTCGTCGGAGTCGTTGTCTTCTAGGACCATATCATCACTGTTTGCGTCGGAGCTGGCATTGGGCTCGCAAGGTCCAGAGAAAATGTAAAGGTCGGTTTCAAAGTATTCAAGGTCGGAATCATCGGTTTGGGTGTAGGTAACTGCTTGTTGCAGGGTTCATCGGAGGTGAATTTCATTTCCTGGTTCAATTTGAGGCATTGTGCTGTCATTCCAGGTGAAGGAAGGTTGTTTTACGGCTTTAAAAGATGTTTTCTTTGATTTGGGACGTTTTCCCTTTAAATGGGTGTGGGCTGGGGCCTCTGACGTCATGACGCATGTGACATCATACGTAGGAAACGTCGTTGTTCCTGTACCGATGGCCGTTTTCGTGATTGCGCATGCGCGGCGTCTCGTGCACGCACAAATGGACCTTCCCGTTCTGAGCGCTTCTCGAGCAACTGCGCAAGTGCAGTCCCTTTAGAAAGATGGCCGCAGATCAAAATTGTTCTCTGCTCTGGGATCTCGGCCTCGTGGTGAGTACTGGCGCTTCTCTTACCTTTTCTTGCTGGTTGGAGTGTGTTTTCCTCACAGTATTTGCCGAATTTGTCCAGGACTGCCTGGAGGTCGCACCTGTTTTGCCCTTTGGAGAACTTGAATTTTTAAAAGATTTCTTCTGCTCTGGCACCGGCGATGGTGAGCCGAAGATCTGTCTTTTCAGCATCGGCCATGTCTTGTAGGTCGGCTGCTACCAGGAAGATTTCAAACATTTGCCGGAATACCCACCAGTTTTCGCGGAGATCGCCGTGGCACTGGAGCTGCTGCGGAACCCAGATCTCGAACATCTTGCCTGAGTATCGTTGCTAGTTGTCACTGTACGCTGAGGTATGGCTATATGGATTGAAACAGTTCACTGCTGGTACCATGATTTGTTATGTTCTAGGTGTAACATAAGCGGCTTCCTTGTGGTGCACTTGACAAAGGACGGTTCAGACGTGGAGATAACTTCAACACGTTTATTAAACTATTTACACTTCTATTACTCGGGTTCGACACTACTGCTAATCCTACTATAGCTACCCAGACTGACTAACCAGTTGCTGCAATCCACGTGGTGGGAGAGATATTGAATCAACCCTGTGTCCCTACTCACTATCAACCCTGTGTCTCTACTCACTGACTGTCTCCACTGGAAAGAGGCAGATCATGTGTGTGGTGTTCTTTATATATGGGTTGGTGTAATGCCCTCCTGTGATTGTGTCACCTGTGTGTGTATCGTGAATGTCTACTGGTCGTGTCCTATCTATCTGATCTATTGGTTGAGTGTGTGTGTGTGATGTCTTTGGTGCTCCCTCTAGTGTCTAGCTAGCCTACATGCATTTACATTAATGCACATCACCACACCACTGTGTTGCCCTAAATTAGTATAATTTAACAATTAACAGTGGGCAAAATGGAGATTGAAAATTTTGGAAAACCTTCAAAATCCTGAACATATTTCAAAGATAGCACTTTTTTCCCCCAAAGTAAACAGACCAGAAGTCTAATTCCTGCCCCTCTCTCCCTCACCTTCTTCCGTGTCTCTGTGTATATGTGTTAGTAAATGCAAAGTTAGCAATTACCTTCACATTTTAGTCAGAAACCTGGAAACAACAGAAGACACTCAGGAGATTGGGAATGAGTAAGGCATAGCAAGATGATTGGTTCAAGTTTAACTGCATGCTTATGCAGTAAAAATAAACATTTCCTATAATGGTCTCTATTTAAACTCCCACTCTCCAATTATTTCTACCTCCCTCATGTCTTTCTTATGTCTCCATTCTTTCAAATTCTCACAGATTTTCTTTTATAGTCTCTGCATTGCACTTTGTTTCTCTTTGGCTCCAATAATTGCATGGAAAACCTGGATATATAGCATCAGGGATCAGAGGAAATGGGTGTTGGCAGGGGCCCGAAGAGAGGGAGATCAATTGGCTGAATGGGAAAAGAAGGGAAGAGATTGGCTGGCAAGAGACCGCTGGAATGGTGATCATGGGCTGTTGGCCAATCAGGGCTTGTCCTAGCTCATTAGCAGTGCTGGACATGTGCCTTCTGGATCCAGCAGCTCCTGTTTTCCTCTGTCTGTCAGGTTACCGAAACTCTGGAAAACCCAGCTGTTACACTAATCCACTGACAAAATCTGTGCAATGGCTCCTCATTTAAATCATCAATGTTTATTCACTTTGCAGATGGAAATAGCCCTTCACCTCTAAACTATCGGAATGCACTGCCCATTGCAATGGAGTGAATTTATGAATGGGATCAACTTCATTAATGTTGGCTCCATTTTTCACCATCAGCTCAAGTTCCTCCACATCACTGGCTTTAACTGCATCATGAACAGTTGTAAAAGATTTCTTCTTCCTTGCAGCTGTCAAACAAAACAATTTCAAAAAAGTGAATGCACTGGCAATAATATCACAATAGCATTTTAATCCCATTGGACTTCCCAGCAATCATATTTTCCCCAATTAATGCTAGTCAGAGGTTCTCGAGCTGGAGCCTCTGAAGACTTTCCAGGGCGGTCTGCAAAATAATCTGAAAGTTCCTACTGAGCAGAGGTAGCCTTATGAATGGGTGACAAGGGTGACAGCCCAAGGTGCTGTGGTTGGAGTGCACTGTGCTCAAGAGTAAGGGAATGAGCAGTGTCTAGAGCAGGCTTGGATTTGGATTTTGTTTATTGTCATGTGTACCAAGGTACACTGAAAAGTATTTTTCTGCGAGCAGCTCAACACATCATTAAGTACATGAAAAGCAATGGAAATAAAAGAAAATACAGAATAGGGCAACACTAGGTACACAATGTAACTACAGAACACCAGCATCGGGTGAAGCATACAAGGGTGTAGTGTCAATCAGGTCAGTCCATAAGAGGGTCGTTTAGGAGTCTGGTAACAGCGGGGAAGAAGCTGTTTTTGAATCTGTTCGTGCGTGTTCTCAGACTTTTGTATCTCCTGTCCGATGGAAGAAGTTGGAAGAGTGAGTAAGCCGGGTGTGAGGGGTCTTTGATAATGCTGTCGCTTTCCCCAGGCAGCGGGAGGTGTAGATGGAGTCAATGGATGGGAGGCAGGTTCACGTAATGGACTGGGCTGTGTTTATGACTCTGAAGTTTCTTGCGGTCTTGGGCCGAGCTGTTGCCATACCAGGCTGTGATGCAGCCAGATAGGATGCTTTCTATGATGCATCTGCAAAAGTTGGTAAGAGTTAGTGTGGACATGCTGAATTTCCTTACTTTCCTGAGGAAGTACAGGCACTGTATTGCTTTCTTGGTGGGAGCGTCGACATGAGTGGACCAGGACAGATTTTGAGATGTGCACCCCTAGGAATTTGAAGCTGTTAACCATCTCCACTCCGGCCGCGTTGATGCTGACAGGGGTGTGTGCAGTACTTTGCTTCCTGAAGTCAATTACCAGCTCTTTAGTTTTGCTGGCATTGAGGGAGAGATTGTTGTCGCTGCACCACTCGACTAGGTTCTCAATCTCCCTCCTGTATTCTGACTCGCCGTTATTCGAGATCCAGCCCACTGTGGTCATATGGTCAGCAAACATGTAGATGGAGTTTGAACCGAATTTTGCCACGCAGTCGTGTGTGTACAGGGAGTAGAGTAGGGGGCTAAGAATGCAGCCTTGCGGGGCCCCGGTATTGAAGACTATTGTGGAAGAGGTGTTGTCATTTATTCTTACTGATTGTGGTCTGTAGGTTAGAAAGTCGAGGATCCAGTTGCAGAGTGAGCAGCCAAGTACTAGGATTTGGAGCTTTGATATGAGCTTGGCTGGGATCAGTGTGTCGAAGGCAGAGCTGTAGTCAATAAATAAGAGTCTGATGTAGGAGCCCTTGTTGTCGAGATGCTCCAGGGATGAGTGTAGGGCCAGGGAGATGGCTTCTGCTGTGGACCGGTTGCGGCGCTATGCGAATTGCAGTGGATCAAGGCGTTCTGGGAGTATGGAGGTGATGCGCTTCATGATCAACCTCTCGAAGCACTTCATTATGACTGAAGTCAGGGCCACCGGATGGTAGTCATTGAGGCACGTTGCCTGGTTTTTCTTTCGGTATGGTGGTGGTCTTCTTGAAGCAGGAGGGAACCTCGGAGCGGAGTAGGGACAGGTTAAAGATGTCCGCGAACTCATCTGCCAGCTGGGTTCGCGCAGGCTCTGAGCACGACCAGGGACCCCATCCGCACCCGTCGCCTTCTGAGGGCTCACTTTCAGCAAAGCCGATCTGACTTCGGAAGCTTTGATAGTAGGTATGGGTTGCTGGGGCACTCAACAGCGGATCGTTGGTTTCCTGCTCGAACCGAGCATAGGATACATTGGTGCCAGAAGTGAGATGGCAGTGGAGTGTGGCAGCCACATATTCAGCAGAGAGTGGAGAGGAGCATTGAAAAAAGCAGGAAACCTGATATAACGGCAAACTTAAAATAAAATAAATAACTGTTTCCTTTATTACGATCCCAGACTAGACTCCAACAGTGGCTAGGATATTGGAGCAAAACCCCAATATTTTAATTTATTTTAAGACTGTGCAGAAAGAATGATTCACACCAGGAATGATACCATGAAAAAAATAGGGCTTTGGTATTTCTAAACCAAAACTTTATTATGAACGCAATAGTAAACTTTTAACTTAACACCCGAAAAGAACAGCTTACAATTACCCTTAACACAATACAATTTCTCATTAAACAGTAAGAAAATATACACACAGCTCTTAATTCTGCTTAAAATTAGTAGGGCATAGAGCAATGCTTATTTTATAAAACCGATTTGGCTATGATTGGAACTCCTTCAGACTCTGGCTGAATGTCTTCAATTAGCTGCTTCAACTAGGTTGTTTCAGCCTTTTTGTCTTCAGACAAGATTGCTCTGATTTAAAATATTACTCTTTTTTTTAAAACTATCCTATTGGAAAGAATTGTGGACTCAGAGTCATGCAGTTCAGAACTCAGCCCCTCGCTCTCTCAAAGCTTCTCTCAACTCACTGTCTCTCTGCTTTTCTGAGCTCCATTCAGAAATGACCTCATCTCCTCAAGCTGAAAACACATTGGACGGGATTCTCCACCCCGTTGCACCAGCTTTCTGGTGCGGCGTGCATCCGCTGGCAGCGGGATTCTCCATCCCACCAGCCGGTCAATGGGGTTTCCCATTGTGGGCAGCCCCACGCCATCGAAAAATACCCAGGCATGGGTATGCAGCCAGCGCAATGGAGAATCCCACCAGTGGAGAATCCAGTCCATTATCTCTGCAGGCTTCATGACTCATTAACTCCCCAGGAACTTCCCCAGGCAATCCACTAAGCATTTGCCCAGACTGATGAACACATTCCTTGTCAATTTCACCGCGCTGTTTCTGGAAATGAAAATCGCTTATTGTCACAAGTAGGCTTCAAATGAAGTTACTGTGAAAAGCCCCTAGTCGCCACATTCCGGCGCCTGTTCGGGGGGGCTGTTACGGGAATCGAACCGTGCTGCTGGCCTGCCTTCAAAGCCAGCAATTTAGCCCTGTGCTAAACAGCCCCTTCTTAGAAGCAAAACAAAATTCTTTTTAAACAAACACATTCTAACCCCAGGCTTTTAACCCTTAAATTGCCCGTTGCATTTATAATCCAATTTTCCTAACATCTTCCAATCGTCACAACTTGAAGGAATTATCAAAACACGCTTTACATGCACTTCCGGTGACGGGGATGTGCTGAGGTCGCACATCAGGTGGGTCTCCTCCCACGAACCTGAAAAATAGGCTCCTTTTGCCTGAAAAGAACCCACTAACATCAAAAAACATCCCTACACCACTACCACAACATGACGAGGAGAGAAAAAGGCCAAACAGCAGCCACTCCAGAGGACAGTGGAAACCAGGAGCGGAAAAAGCCTGGACAAGCAGACACACGAGGCTGCAAAACTCTGACTTCTCCAGAGCAAGAGGGACAGGCCCACCGCACGAGAAGCTCCCCACATCAGGGGATGGGTGGAGGATGTTCCTCTCAAGAGAACTGAGAGAGCATCGGGAAGAGACAAAGTCAGACATTCAAGCTGTGGTGAAGGTTGCGGTTGCCGAAACTTTGGTGACCATGCAGGTGACGCTGGATAAGGCAGAAAGGTGTTTGGAAGCCCAGGGGAAACTATCATGGAGCTGGAAAAAGCTGCAACAGACCAGGGCGACTGGCTCATCGCCCCGGAGAAGGAGGTGGCAAAGCTGGTTGCAATGCAGGGGAATTTGAAAGGGAATAAAATCCAGGGCCAGGAGAACCGAGCTGTCAAAACCATGAATCATGGGCCTATTGGAGGGGATCGAAGGTAGGAACCCCACAGACTATGTGGCCCAAATGCTGGGCAACCTGGTGGGAAGGGACAGCTTCCCAAACCCACCAGAAATAGACAGTGCGCACCAGCCGCTTCGCCCAAAGCTCAGCGCCGGGGAACAGCCAAGGGTGATAATCGGCAAGATACACCGGTACCAGGACCAGTGAAAAAGCCAAAAACTGTAACTGGGAAGGCCACCGGATTCGGATTTATCAGGACATTGGAGCCAACATGGCCAAGCGCGGAGCCGAATTTAATAGAGCGAAGGCCGTACAAATATGGCGCAAGGTTTGAGATGCTGTACCCAGCCAAGCTCTAGGTCACTTTCCAAGGCAGGGAGCACTTCTTCACGGCCCCTTCGGGGGGCGCAGGGAGACATGGAACCCAACCATGCCCAAAAAAAGGAGCATGAGAGGTAGTATCACAGTATCACATAACAGGAGCAGGGCACAAGTACAGGTAATCATAGAATTTGCAGTGCAGAAGGAGGCCATTCGGCCCATCGAGTCTGCACCAGCTCTTGGAAAGAGCACCCTACCCAAGGTCAACACTGCCACCCTATCCCCATAACCCAGTAACCCCACCCAACACCAAGGGCAATTTTGGACATTAAGGGCAATTTATCATGGCCAATCCACCTAATCTGCACATCTTTGGACTGTGGGAGGAAACCGGAGCACCCGGAGGAAACCCACGCACACACGGGGAGGATGTGCAGACTCCGCACAGACAGTGACCCAAGCCGGAATCGAACCTGGGACCCTGGAGCTGTGAAGCAATTGTGCTATCCACAAGGCTACCGTGCTGCCCCCACAAGGCTACCGTGCTGCCCCCACAAGGCTACCGTGCTGCCGAAACCGTGAGGGTAGAAGGCAAGACAAATGGCCAAAGGTGGTTTGGGGGGGGGGGGGGCTGCCAGAACCAAAAAACCAATGGGGAACGAAAAATGTGTAAATATTTTTCTTTAACCTGTGTCTGCTACTGTTTGTTCACACTCACCCTTGTTTTGTATAACCACAGAAAACTCAATAAATACATTTTTTTAAAACACGCTTTACATGCAGCCTTTTTGCATTATGATTATATAATGTATAATTTTATTGGGATTTCATATTTACTCAGTGCTATTTAACAAGCAGATCTTTTTTGAAGAAGGTGGAGCGAATGGAACTGGTTAAAAGGCCACCTTAAATATTGGTTTTGGTCATAGAATTTCCAACTGAATATCGAGAAGACCAAAATCGTGCTTAGTCCCTGCCGCAAACTCCACCTTCTAGCCACTGATTTCATCCCTTTCGCTGGGAACTATCTGAAGCTAAACTGGACTGCTCGCAGCCTTGATATCTTATCGAAACCTGTGATGAGCTTCTGACTACATCTTCACGTCATCAGCACGACCGCCATTTCTCGGTCTCCGTAAAAATTGGCCAACTCTGCCTATGTTTCAGCTCATCTGACACTGAAACCCCAATCTGTGCCTTTGCTACCTCTAAGCATGACTATTGCAGCTTTCTCCCAGGCAGCCTCCCATCTACCCTAACTCGAAAACTACTGTCCCATTCCTAACTCACGGAAGACTCAGCTGGCAGTCATTTACAGGCTCTCTGGCAATTGTGATGTAGCTGACGATTCATTAATACAGAGATCCAGGAAACATTGCACAGAAACAACATGGTTACAATAGGAGATTTAAATTTTCTCATAAACTGGGGAAAGCAGAATGGTTCAAATAGTAACAGTAATGACTTTCCAGAACGCATTTGAGACGGTTTCCTGAGACAATGTATTTTTAAACCAACAAAACATAAAGTCAACAGAGTGAGGCGTAATGAACCTGAGTTAATTAACAATTTGACAGTCAGGGAATTGGGAGTGTAATATGACTGAGTTTGATACAGTGTAAGAAATGGATTTGCAGGATCACAAACCAGGGCCTTAAAAATAACTAAAATGGTTAAGAAGTAAACTGACCACAGTAACCGGTTGCTGCTATCCAAACAAACAATAGGAAATATCCAAAGAAGATTTAGTTCCAATAACTAGTACATACTATTGAAGGCAAAAACTTCACTTGTACAGTTCAGCAACCATGGTAGGTGACAGTGTCATTCTGAATGCAAAGGTTTACACAATGCAGGGAAAAGTGGAAATCCAACCGTCAGAGTTAATAAATGAAACAAAGGAATACAAAGGAAGTAATAAGAGGTGATCAAAGGAATATGAAAAATACATGCAAAAGGTGTCAAAGCTAATAGCAAAAGGTTTATGAATTTACTAAGAGAATCTGAGTGATAAGGGTGAAGTAGAGCTTATTAAAGATGGATGGTGGTAAGACTATACTAGATGATAAAGTAGCAGCAGACTTGTTAA